>NC_135884.1:24998682-25486182 GCF_964194155.1 Cetorhinus maximus | reverse complement strand
TTAACTAATCACATCCTACAAAGTTCTGTTTATAAGCCTTAGAAAAGAATCCTGTAGGTATTATTTCTTGGAAGTTAAGTTCTGGATTTTAAAGTAAGAACATCAGAAATAGGAGCAGGAATAGGCCATTCAACCCTTTGAGCCCACTCCACCATTCAATGAGATCTTGGCTGATCGTCTACCTCAGCAACATTTTCCTGCACCATCCTCATATCCCTTGATGTTTTTAATATGTGGAAATCTGTCGTTCTCAGTCTTGAACATACTCAACGACTGAGCTTCCACAGCCCTGTGGGGCAGAGAATCCCAAAGATTCCCCACCCTCTGACCGAAGGATTAGACTCGAAATGTTAACTCTGTCTTTCTCTCCACAGTTGGACCTGCTGGGTTTTTCCAGCATTTTCTGTTTTTGTTTCACATTTCCATCTGTTTTGTGTCATCTGCAAACTTGGAAATATTACATTTAATCTCCATATCCAAATCATTGATATAGATTGTGAATAGCTGGGGCCCAAGCACTGATCCTTGTGGTACCCCACTATTCACAGCCTGCTAACTGAAATTGACCCATTTATTCCTACTATCTGTTTTTTGTCAATTAACTAGTTCTCAATCCATGTCAGTATATTACCCCCAATCCCATGTGCTCTAATTTTGTTTACTAACCTCTTGTGTGGGACCTTATCAAAAGTTTTCTGAAAATCTAAATTTACCACATCCACCAGTTCCCCCTTATCTTTTCTGCCAGTTACATCCTTAAAAAGCCACAGCAGGTTTGTTAAACATGATTTCCTTTTCATAAATCCAGGTTGACTCTGCCCAGTCCTACCATTATTTTCTAACTGTCCTGTTAGCACATCCTTTATTACAGATTCTAGCATTTTCCCTACTACTGATGTCAGGCTAACAGGTCTGTCGTTCCCCGTTTTCTCTCTCCCTCCTTGCTTAAATAGTGGGGTTATATATGCCACCTTCCAATCTGCCAGAAACATTGCAGAGTCTATAGAATTTTGTAAGATGACTATCAGTGCATCCACTTTCTCTATAGCCACCTTTTTCAACCCCCTGGGATGTAGATCATCAGGTCTAGGGGATTTAAGTCCCATGAATTTCTCTAGTAATATTTTTTTACAATATTAGTACCTTTTAGTTCTTTTTTTACACTAGTGCCTTGATTATCCATTATTTCTGGAAGGTTTTTAGTATTTTCCTATTTGTTTAGTTTTTCTGTCATTTCCTCATTCCCGATTATAAATTCTCCTGACTCCACTTGTAATGGATCCACTTTTGTTTTTGCTAATCTTTTCCTTTTTATATACCTGTAGAAGCTTTTACAGTCCATTTTTACGTTGCTCGCTAGTTTACTGTCATATTCTATTTTTATTTTCTTAATCTTTTTCTTGGTCCTCCTTTGCAGAATTCTAAAATGCTCCCAATTTTCAGGGTTACCATTTTTTTGGCAACTTTATATGCCTCTTCCTTTGATCTAATGCAATCTTTGATTTCTTTCATTAGCCACGGTTGGAACACTTTCCTTGCTGGGTTTTTGTGCATTAAAGGAATGTATTTTTGTTGTAAACCATGTATTAGTTCTTTAAGTGTTAGCCATTGCCTGTCTACTGTCATACCTTTTAACATAGTTTCCCAATCTACCATAGCCAATTTGCCCCTCATACTTTCATAGTTTCCTTTGTTTAGATTTAAGACCCTAGTCTCTGACCGACATCAGTGTTAAACTTTATATAAAATTCTATCATATTGTGGCCATTCTTTCCTAAAAGCTCCTTTGCAACAAGATTATTAATTAGCCCCTTTTCATTGCACAATGCTAGTTCTAAAATAGCCCGTTCCCTTGTTGGTTCTTCAATGTTCTGTTCTAGAAAACATCTTGCATACATTCGAAGAATTAGTCGTCCACAACATTAGTACTAATTAGGTTTACCCAGACTACATGTAGATTGAAATCCCCCATGATTACTGTATTACCCCTGGCACCTCTCATTCCCTGACTTATGCTGTCTTTACATTGGCATTCTGTTTGGTGGCCTATAAACAACTCCCACCAAAGTTTTCTGCCCCTTGCTGTTATTTAGTTCCACCCAAACTAAGGTCATCTATCACTACAGTTCTAATGCCCTTTTTCATTAACAGAGCTACCCCACCACCTTTTCCCAGCTTCCTGTCTTTCCTTGGATATTCAGGTCCTAGCTTTGGTTTCCTTGTAGCCATGTTAACACGTGGACAAGGTGAGTTATATACACTAATATTTTACTCTGTGTGTTAGCTTTAGCAATTTCATAAACACATTGATCTTGAAATTGCTTGGCTGTTACAGAAAACTCCTGTCGTAACTTCAGCAGACATTTAGCAGAACAGCAGCAAGCACTTGGCAACCTGCCCATAATTTTCCAATATGTGCAACCAGCAGGTGAGGCTCCATGCCAACAGTGCACATCTGTAAAATCAGCAAAATATTTATCTCAAACATTTAAGTGAAAGTTGGATGCTTCCTATGCATCCTTGAGATCTGTTGCATTTGGTTTCTGAGGTATATTCTGTTCAATAGCTTTATCAAAGCTCATTTTCTGATTTACTGAGGCTTAGAAATATTTTTCTGCATACACCGCTTAGCATCGTATAAATAACTTTGACATGAAGTTCTTTATTATATTCTCAAGCAACACACTTGGCATATTAAGTCATTATAATCATTCTAACGAATATACTACCAATTTGGAAACATTTCTATCAGTTCTCTGAAAGCATTGACTATGCCCAGGTGTCAGTCACAGTACAGACACATATATGTCACAGAAGACTCGGATGTCACAATTTGCGTATAAGTTAGTGTTTGTGCTTTGGGATGTCTTTGGGTAATTGTCTCTGTTTGAATATTCCATCATATTACTTAGTGAGCAGAAAGTTCATCAACATCAATTCACAAGTAATATTCCTTGATCACAAATAGTTCTTCAGCCAATCGTTTTGGCTGTTTAACTCTATGGATGGAATTTACCCAGCCTGTCCCGGTAGGAACCTTTCGGCTGGGCCCCTTTAATCGCAGAAGTCACCAGGTGGCCGCAAACCTCCCCTGATTCGGAGGTGATGCAGAGATTAAATGGGAGATGCATGGCTTTCCTGTGCCTCCTGATGGCCTCCCTGGTGGGGTCCCTCATTAAGAGGCAGTCTGTATCCAATCAAGGGATCTGGCATTGCAGGATGACAGGGGCTACTGAAAGACACCACCTGCCCTTGCCTCTGACCCCTCTGCCCCATCTCTCCCTTGACCCCATGCTATGATCCCCATCCTGCCTTCACTCACCTTTGGCCTAGGGTCCCTTGGCGAGGTTGGGCTTCTGGTAGCTGCATTGCTGACATCACTCCCGGTGATGCTGATGACAAAAAGGAGCTGTCAGCTTCTGATTGGCTAGCTGCTCTTGGCATACACTACTTCCGCTGCCAGGGTTCTGAATCCCAGGGAAGGCTCCATGGGCAGTCAGGGATGGTGGTCACTTAATTGCCTAAAGGGCACTGAATACCATTGGGCCTCCACTCATGGAACTGACTGGGGTTCCCTTGCTGGTTCTCTGACACATGGGCAAGACCCTCCCATTGGGCCATTTAATTCCCACCCTGTGTAAACACACTTAAAGCTAGCTCAATATATTACAGTAGTGTAACACTTAGTGCAACACTGCCTATAGGACAAACATAAAGTAGATTTCAACATTTAATGAATTTTTCATCGTGATAAAGGAAATCTATCTTTGGTGTCTTTCCTGTACTGCCCAGTGCTGCTTCAACAATGGTCTTTGTAGAAAGTGAATGGCTATTTTACCTCTGTGATTGCTGAGCATCAGTGGCTTCTGACAATCCAGGATGGGCTTGGTCTGATGAGATATTGGCATCTGTGCAGCGTTATAGAAAGAATTTGAGGAAAAGAGTGAAAGCAACTTTTTTTAAAAACTAGAACAAAACCCCTATGATAAATAACCATACTCTATTACCAGTTACTCATGATGAGGATTATGAGAACTATGTGGTCCTGATGCATTCATGGGAGTTAAAGCGGTGTCAATTTCATATTTTAAAAATTGTGTGTTTGTATTCTCTGGCAATCTCACTAACCAATAATGATTATAATTTGTCCAATTGATTGACAATTTTAAGCAATCCCATGTAACTATAGTGTAGTGTTCAATGATACACCTGTTCTGTGTTTGGTTATGTGTGTGTCTGTTCACTGAACTATGCTCATCATGCTTGATTAGTTAAGCCTTGGTAAGGACTCAGAAAAAGTAAACAAACTGTAGGAAGAGCTGGAAGCTAGAGCTGAAGCATGGAGTGGACATTTTAAAGCACTGTGAATAAAACCTGTTACCCACAGAAACTAGTGTCATCTCTGCATAGCTCTGAGATATAAAATATGCAACAGATAGAATTCATGTCACTTGCTAACAGTCTCATTGGTTGCTGCTAATTATGTGATTAATTTATTTGTTCCACATTTTGCAGGACTCTGACCAATGTTGATTAAAAATAACACGACAGTCAGGGATTTTGCAAGTTTCTGTTTGTACAGGAATGGTTCATTGGTCTCTGGTAGCCATGCAACTGTGTCCACCGGTCTGAATGCTGTAATTGGTCTCTGGGGACAGTGTGCCTAAAAATCCTACTAGTCTTTGTCTGTGGTGACTCATACTCAACACACTTAAAATGCTGTAAATATAAAAAGGATGTAAGCGTACAAGTATGTAGTATAAGGAGACAAGCAGTAATTGATATTACAAAATATACATTAGAGATTTCCTCAGGTTATAATGTGAGTGTTATGCCATGTGATGTATCCTGTACTACCAGTGACTATATTAGCCAATTCAGTTTTTATTATACAGTGCTCTGGGACTTATACTCATATTTAAGGGATGAAATTGCGATTTTCTATGAAAACCATAACCTTGATTGTTGATATGTATTCCTTTATCTATGAATTCAATTTTTATCTTTTACTTTGTTTAAAGGTCAGGGTTCAAAACAAGATGATTACCAGGATGTACCAGCCAGTTACAGGCTGTCAAAGAAGGGTCAGAGGAAATGTAGGTCTGAGGACACAGGCTGAGCAGTGAGTCAAGGAATGGCGGTGTCAGCAGATGGGAGGCAGTATTCACAGAACACCAGGATCTGCAAAGGAGTTAGCAGAGAGGGCTGCCATCTGGGTATACTCTTAAAGGTGGAATTTGGAAGAAAAAGTCTGAGGTTGAGTTGCAGTCAGTCAGGCTGGGCCTTCAGTATCTGGTACCACTTAATGGGTGGGGTTGGAGGAAGCTGTATTTGTGGGTTTGTCGCTTCTCTGTGAGGGGCATAGATTTGCTGTGCTAGGAATTACTGACATTTGGAAGCACTTGGGCATGGCCTAGGGTCCAGGAACATTCAAAGGAGATGAAGAAGAGTTGGAGTCTTGACGTTTAGCAGCAAGGGAGGGCTGGAAATAGGAAGCAACATACGGAGTCCTACATTTTTGTGCTACTGAGAGAGCAGGCCATTGAGTTTAGCACCACTCTGGGGATTTCGGGGTTTGACAGCACTGGGTTTGGTGGGGGTTCCTAGGATGTGGCAGTACTAGAGAAGGTAAACGTTCAGCTGGGGCACCTTACACTAAGTGCAGACACATTCAGAATAAAAGCAGGCATATAGTCTCTACACCAGGAGCAGAGTGGAAATAATGTTGGCAGACAAATGGCACGGGTGAAAATAGCCACAATGGGAGCACAATGTCTGCAATATGACAATAAATGCAAATGCAGATGAAATAATATCAGCAGTAATACAGTGAACCTTGAGAACCCACTATCACCAAAGCAAAAGTTCAAAATTGAAAACTTGGAATAGCATCACAAGCTAAGTATTAAAACTGAGCCATGGGCTCCTGAAATAAAGGAAGGGTTGATAAGGAAACATTTTCCAGGGATTTAACACATGGGCAAAACTATAAGTAGGAATAAGTCTTTAATTCAGAAGCTTTTATTATAGGTTTCAGTGTTATAATGTTTTTACCAGCAAATTTTCAGATGGAAAAAACAAGATGTCACCTCAAACCACAGCACAAAATATTTTAAGTGATTTCAATGGTTCATCTTTTTCTCTCATTGGTGGATTTCTTTCACTTCTTTTTCTTGGTGTGGGAAAGTCCTAGGAATCCCACCCTCATGGTCAAAAAGGCAAGCTTCCTACTGTGATTGGGAACCAGCTTGAAATCCTTTCAGAACTTTCACCTGAATTTGGTTTCCACTGCATAAGCTTTGCCCACTCCCAGGGGAACGTGCTGTGCTGCCAGCTACTGCTGTTACAGCTCACACAGAATGTGCTCTTGACAAGGGCGCCATTAGCGTGCTCCCACCCTCACACCCCATTTGCTACCATTCCTGAGCCTCGTTTTCTTGCCGTATCTCCAATTTCTTTTCCTCGGTGGCCTCTAATCCTCATCCTCATCCCCCCGCCCTCCCAACGTTGTCTTCTCACTTAAATCCCCGTCCCGCTCAATGGACTCACCTGTGCTGCCCCAAATAGTCCTCCTAACTTTCTCTTTACTAGCAATAGCTTGGTCACCTCTCCACTTCTGGTTCATGCTGTGCGAGCTCCATTGAAATGAGGTAGCAGGCACAATATTGGGAGCGCCTTAGGTACCAGCATGAACCCTGTGCCCCCCACACACCCAAAAACAGGAGCATATTGCAGAATAACACCAGCAGCATGAGTTCAATCCCTATAAGTGGCTGGGGTAGTTCCTGGGTCCCACCTCCTTGCCTTGCCCCTTGGTGATATCATGGCCTAAGCCATGATGAGCAATCCTTAGACAACAAGGACACTTCATGCAGAGAAAGAGAGGGGGGGAGATGTCTAACAGGTCTCCCATTGCCTGCGTTGCATCAGCTCATACATTACATTTTAGCAACTGGAGTATTATAACATGTAACACACATGTATTATTATGCTGCTAAAGCGGAGCTCTGTTCGCTTTGAGGGCACAAGCCATGAAATTCTCTTAAAAGAAAATCTATTTATGAAGAAATATTAAATGAAACCATACCTAACAATCTATTGGTTATAAATCACAATCACATTTTTTTAAAAAGCCCTGCAATGTTCATGGAATAAAGGAGTATCATGCTAGATGTTGGGCTTTCTTACTTCTTTCAGTTCTTTTTTCAGAAAACTGTTCCTAATGCTTCAATTAAATAAAAATACTGTCAAGCATGACAACTAGATTTTGTGTCCTCTGATTCTTACCTTGTCCAAGGACATTTATGAGATCTTCAGGGTACATATCATGACGGTCTTTATAGGTTGTCAAGAGGGGACTGTTTTCTAATAGTTTCAACTGCTCCTGAACGAAAAGTTTTTCTCCATCTGCCAAAAGGAAAGCCAATCAGTTGGATGGATCCTTACGCATTGTGTCAAAATAATGATAATAACACATGCCTTGTTTGTTTTAAAAAATTCTCACGACACGATTGTTGTCCTGACAAGGTAATGCATGATTTTTTTAATATAAGCATAAATTTGGAAAGAGAAATCCAACTGATGTATTTACTAGTGAATTCCTTGTCTTCTATTTTGTGTCTCCTTTGGTGGCACAGCTAAGAAAGAAGTTTCACTCTAAAGCAAAGTATGTTGTCAGACCAATCAAATGTCCCACCACAGTGCCATTTTTCAAGCATTTTATTAATAGCAGTGAAACAATACCTACCTAATAACATATTTCATCTTTGATAGTTTTAAGATCCAGTCTATTCCTTCTCTCTAAACCCAACATCTAATCTGAATCATTTGTCTTCAGGTGTTTAGATTTTAAAATGGGCTTCTGGGTCCTACATATATAACTATAGCATTATTTATATCATATGCTGACAAATGACTTTGTTTCTCTTATGTAACAACTTGAGTTTCTTTTGTCAAATGTGCTCTTCCATAAAATCTGCCTAATTATTTATTGGATTTATTGAGACTGCAGAATTTTTCACAGACTCCTACTCACCTGTATTTTCCTTCTCCATGAGAAGACGTAAGCCCTTGGGTCGATCAAACCTAGCCTTGGAGGACATTTTATCCTTACTGTCCCATATTTGAAATGTCATTAGATGAGAGCCTAGCGTTAACAGTAATTCTTTCGTAATTGACAGCTCCACATTATGATGGAAGACCAACCACATCCGTTCACCGTCAACCCAAGGCCTTAGAATCTACAATTTATTGTAATAAAAGAAATAATTTTAAACATAGCTTAAATCTATCTCTTATTAAAACTTTACATTTTCATAACTTTCTTATGATATTGAAGAACAATGGAACAATGCCCCCTCTAATTTTTAAGTGCATAGGACCTTTGAATTCTTATGCATGGCCGTGCACGAATGGTAACTTAAAGGCCTATGCAGGAACACCTGGATTGCTGCGCAACTGCTCAATTTAGAGGGAGAGCATTGGTTCACAACTTTTTAAAAATTCATTTACAGGATGTGGGCATTGCTGGCAAGCCCAGAATTTATTGCCCATCCCTAATTGCCCTTGAGAAGGCAGTGGTGAGCTGCCTTCTTGAACCGCTGCAGTCCATGTGGTGTAGGTACACCCACAGAGCTATTAGGGAGGGAGTTCCAGGATTTTGACCCACTAACAGTGAAGGAACGGCGATATATTTCCAAGTCAGGGTGGTGTGTGGCTTGGAGGGGAACTTCCAGGTGGTGGTGTTCCCATGTATATGCTGTCTTTGTCCTTCTAGATGGTAGCGGTCATGGGTTTGGAAGGTGCTGCTTAAGGAGCCTTGCCAGAAAATAATCCCAATGTTGTTTCAAATGCTACCTTGAGTGAAGCTCAAATGGTTTATACATTGTATCTCAGCAATAACATGAGACCAGTCTTCAAATGATTTCTATGTGTAACTTTTAGGTCTGAGCACATTCTATATCTATAAACCCTACTCCCTATTGTCACACTTTTGTGTCAGCTTCTCCCACTGTAAATTCCACATCTGCCAGTGATTTTCCTATGTCAACTTCATGATTTGTTGATGTCAATTAAATCATTCAGGCTCCAATTTCAAAAAATAAAATTGTCTGCCATGTTTTGTGCAGATTACAGTTACAGTTGCCAACAACTTTTTTAAAAAAAAACAAAAATCTAACTTTTGAAGTGTTAAAAAGAAAGGCAGAAATAAAACCAGAAAATGCTGGAAATATGCAGCAGATCTGTCAGCGTCTGTAAAGAGAAGATAGGTTATGATCAATCTTCCTTTGAAGCTTCATGCGTGCACAGCAACCTAGAATTGACTGCACAGGCCACTCACAAGTCATTACCTTTAAGATACCGCATTAACATTTAAAGGTACCGTGCACTGAAATGAACAGACTATGCACAAGAAAAAATAAGGGGGACAATGGTTATGATGTTATGAGTTTGTACCTTTCTTCAGAACTGAAATAAAAAAATTACGAATATAAGAAATAGGAACAAAACTGGTGATTAAAAGCAATACAATAGTGTAATTGTATTAGAACTGTCCTATGCGGTTGCATTGTTACTCACTATCATTGATTATCATTGTTTCTCACTATCATTGTTTATATCATATTAAAAATGTATTAAATGTGACATCCTGGTAGTCCCACTGTTATATCTACAGACTCCGAGGGTGGTACTTAAAGCAGGCGATGGATGTCTCACCCACTGGCTGGAGAGCCAGCGAGAGGCCTACGTCTCCTCCTTTGGGAAGGCCCGCCAAATTAAGTGTCCATCGGCACTTCCCTGGGATTCAGGGTCCTGGGGAAGGAAATCTGCCCCCCCCCCCCCCCGAGAGCTGCCAGCCAATGAGAGGCCAACAGCTGTGCATTGAATGCAGTGCCAGCAGCAGTGGTGGCAGCTGCTGACAATGCACCCACCAGAGGCCCAGGATCACTGAGAAACCACAAGCCAAAGGTGAGTAAGGGCGGAATGGAGGTCACGGCAGAGGGAAGGAAGAGGTTGGCAGCAAGGGCAGGGACGTGGCTTTCAGTGGGACCTTCTTCTCAAAGCTTGGTCCCTCGATCAGGCACCGAAGGGTTGGTGATGGGGGAAAGAGGTCAGCTGCTTGGTTGGGGTGTTGGAGGTGGGCTTCTCAGTGACTTTGAAAGATCCTGGACAAACCGCTCCATGTGACACAGGGATTCTGGACACACTGCTGAGTGGGAGCTTATATTACTAATGTTCAATGGGAGGGGGCCTAGCTGAAAATATTTAATAATGCAACTAGTAGTTTAGGATTCAAATGTCCAATCTGTATATTTCTCCACTGGTAGGAATTGAGCTGCTTTTGTTACCTAGGGATTATAAAGTTATAAATATAATCTGATAAGGGGCTGATGCCTGGTGTCAGACATTGGAGCAGTCGATAACAAGAGGGCAAATGCGAATGGGCAAGTGACGAAGAGGAGAATAGGCTGACCCACCAGCAAAGACAACACAGTGGGAAGGAAGAGACTGGGTAGCTGGAGTTACAGATTGAAAAGAATTAGAATTGGGAGCAGCCAGCAGGAGTAAATGGACTGACTGGTTGGATTCAGACAACGGTATTGGGAGTGAGGGGCAGAGGCATGCAGTCAGCAGCTAAAAATTGTTTAGACTTTTGTTTGTTTCTATGGATTTAAATCTTCTTCAGGAAGATAAAATGAACACAGAATCCCATCTTTTACTCATATGTATCTGACTTTATTCCTGAATTGATAATAATTCCGTGACTTCTAAAAAAATTCTACCTGGCAGTCATTTCCCATATAGGTCTTAGCAGCTGATCCAAAGGTCACTAAATCGAGTTTTGTTGGTTCAGCATTTGGGAGAAGAAACCATTCCATATGATAATACTTCTGGGGTTTTGATGCTTCCATTATCTTCATTGATTTAGACTTTTTGAAATCTTTCCTTCTGTCATCCTCTTGCACTAGGAAATATATGTTCCATAATTAATAGAGTGCTTAGTTTACCAAAAACAAATACCGCTACAAGATACATTGCGCCAAAAATACCTAAAGTCAAATAACATAAACTTCAATATAGCTTAGCAATAGGTGCATGAACTGTACAATTGCTACCAGCTATAATATATTTATAAAAATTATATAACTGTTAATTATTGAAACTCTAGATGCACTGATCATGAATACAGGACAAGTCTATTGTCTGAACTGAAGCTATAATTCAAAACATCACCAGCAATGGAATTTGAAGATGCATGGGGATATATCCTAATTCCAAGGCTGATATTGTTGTCTTTCCTCCCAGTTCTACACATTAGTTTAATAGCTATCGTGAGTCAGTGCAGGCTTTGGTCCTTTCATTTTTCAAATCCAGGCATAACCGGAGACCCTCTGTTTATTGGACAGTAAATCGTGGCATATATATAATTCTGATCCATTAAATTTACTCTTTATTTTGCACTTAAGGAAAAAGTATTGTTGGCAAAATTAGCAAATTCTTGTTTGCCATTATAATAAGGCATCAAACCATGTGGGGTTAATGCTCCCATTAAAATAGCAGAAAGATTTTTAAATGAATGTGTTAAATATTTGTATGTTAATATCAACAATGGTAATTTCTAGTTTTAATCCTTTCCATAATATTGGCCACATGGCTTCTCTTAAAGATAAAAAGAGTAAAGGGGTACTGGCATTTTGAAGGAAGAAAGATGTGTGAAGGACCTGTGAATCACAATAACCTGACATTCAAGCCATGATGTTTTTGCAGTAACATTTTCAGAGAACAAATTATCTATGAATTATGGGACCGTATCTTTTGTCTATTAATAGGATCAAAAGGCTTTCCAGGCAATTTGATAATAAGCTATTAAAACAATTTGCTTTAAGACATAAAGCTGAAACTGTGATAACTAGAAGGAAATGAAAAGTCACAGTGATTGCAACTGGAAGTCCTTGACTTATGCAGTCAGAAAACTCAACCTTTTCAGAAGTTCTGAGCTGTTGAAACCATGTGGATTAAAAAATAATTTAAATTTAATAGGTAATGCACGATTTTTGACATTTTACACTGATAAACAACCAACAATGTGTATGCATTCTAAGTAGGGAATGATATTTACATATTGTAATATTTTAACGAGGTCTTGTACAGCAGTGGTGTACGCAGCCTCTGAGCCAGAAGCTCCAGGTTGAAGTCCCATTCCAAGACTTGATTGCCAAGGAATGTGGCCAAACAGGTTGAGTATCAATTTGTAAATCCCTCCAACATATGGTAAGAGTGGGAGAGATTCCTGGTCAGTCAGGTGATGGAAAGAAAATTGGAGCCTCTGCCATCACTGGCTCCAGGACTACAACAAGCATGTAAAAATGTATATTGACACGGCAACTCAGACTCCTCTGGGCACAAGTTGGCTTCGCTGGCTGGACGGCTAGTGGGGATTTGGGGCATGCCCCCTTGCCCTACCTATGGGGAAGAACGTGGTACTGGGAGTCAGACCTGCCTTGGGAATGAAGAGGAATGTTTTAGAGTGTTTTAATCACATACCGTTCGGAATGGCCACTGTTAGAGTCACGGTGAATTTGACATGGCGAGAGGAGGATGCAGTGTTAATCTTGGCATGGGAGGTGGGAATCTCAGGCAAGCTCGGACTCAGCTCTGGGCTCCTTAGCTGGGGACTCGGCTTTGGGCTCCTTGATT
Organism: Cetorhinus maximus; assembly: GCF_964194155.1. NCBI lineage: Eukaryota > Metazoa > Chordata > Chondrichthyes > Lamniformes > Cetorhinidae > Cetorhinus > Cetorhinus maximus. Next base: position 25,473,483 of record NC_135884.1, on the reverse strand, counting down.
GGGCGCCTCGGCTGAGCACTGAGCCCCTTAGCTGGGCACCCAGGCTGAGCACTGAGCCCCTTGACTGGGCACCCAGGCTGAGCACTGAGCCCCTTGACTGGGCACCCAGGCTGGGCACTGAGGCCCTTGGCTGGGCACCCAGGCTGAGCACTGAGCCCCTTGACTGGGCACCCAGGCTGGGCACTGAGGCCCTTGACTGGGCACGCGGGCTGAGCGCTGAGCCCCTTGACTGGGCACCCAGGCTGAGCACTGAGCCCCTTGACTGGGCACCCAGGCTGAGCACTGAGCCCCTTGACTGGGCACCCAGGCTGAGCACTGAGCCCCTTGACTGGGCACCCAGGCTGGGCACTGAGGCCCTTGACTGGGCATGCGAGCTGAGCGCTGAGCCCCTTGACTGGGCACCCAGGCTGGGCACTGAGGCCCTTGACTGGGCATGCGAGCTGAGCGCTGGGCCCCTTGACTGGGCACCCAGGCTGGGCACTGAGGCCCTTGACTGGGCATGCGAGCTGAGCGCTGAGCCCCTTGACTGGGCACCCAGGCTGGGCACTGAGGCCCTTGGCTGGGCACCCAGGCTGAGCACTGAGCCCCTTGACTGGGCACCCAGGCTGGGCACTGAGGCCCTTGGCTGGGCATGCGAGCTGAACGCTGAGCTGCTTGACTGGGCACCCAGGCTGAGCGCTGAGCCCCTTGACTGGGCACCCAGGCTGAGCGCTGAGCCCCTTGACTGGGCACGCGGGCTGAGCGCTGAGCCCCTTGACTGGGCACGCGGGCTGAGCGCTGAGCCCCTTGACTGGACACCCAGGCTGGGCACTGAGCTGCTTGGCTGGGCACCCAGGCTGGGCACTGAGCTGCTTGGCTGGGCACCCAGGCTGGGCACTGAGCTGCTTGGCTGGGCACCCAGGCTGAGCGCTGAGCTACTTGGCTGGGCACCCAGGCTGAGCGCTGAGCTACTTGGTTTGGTCTGATCCCGGGCTGGTGCCTTTCCTCCTGTGTCGCTGACGGTGGTCCGGAGATGTTTGTCGCCAACAGCTGCATTATCGTCCGCAAATTCGACAGAGTCGTCCTGTGGAAGAATGATTGAAATAGTCATTGTTACTAACATCAGAGGCAGAATAACCAGCTCTAAGTTCAGTTCAGACAATCTTTCTTTACAGCGCTTACACTGCGCGCGCCACCCAGGCTGAGGCTTTCCATTCGGAAAATAGAAGTATAACCCTGACCCTTGCTTTTTTTTGGTATAATAAATGAAGGTGGCGGAGTTTAAACAGGGGTCAAATAAACCAAGACTCGATCTAACACAGAGAGCGGCGGCGATACGGAACATTTGCAGCCCAGGGTTTTGGCTGTTCCTGGGCGGCTGCCGGTGGAGGTGCTCCCGGGCTCCGGACGCCGCAGCCAGTTCTAACCACGCGCCACCACCCCCTCAACGAACACCGCTTTGTCGAGGCGAAAGTTTCGCCTCAACTTCCCGTCGCATAGCAACAGACCGCAGCTCCCTCCGCCACGCCACCGTGTGACGCGCCGGGTATCCCTCCGCCATCACCCAGGTCACTCAAATCGAAAGGCGGGAATATATATCTCAGTGCGAGACCTTCCTGGCGGCGCAGGCAGACCATGGGCTGGAGGGTGTAACAGAACCGCACTACGTTGTAACGTGTTTCACTAGCCCCACAAAGCTCTGTGTTGGGCAATGTGGTCATTCTCATTTACTTTACAACTTTTACCCCCATCTGTCCAGCTGAATGGGGGAGATATTCTGCGTCGTCCCTCCTCCTGGTCACAGCCAACTTTTTTTTCCGACCACACCCTTGTTGCTCCTTTACAGGCTGTTCAATCTGTCACGCTCACAATACACCCCAGCCATCAACCTGAAAGCTTTGACATGAAATTGAGATTAGTTGTGCCAACATTCTGTGTTACGGATGCCCAGGAGCCCCCAAATTACACCCACTTGTACCATTTTGGGGCAAATTACCAAGTGAACAGCCACCTGCCTGCGACACTGATTTGGTGCCAAAGGTGTCATTTCGGAGCTCAATGCTCCAGTTAACCTCACAAAGCTGAACACGTGTTCAGCAGCAGGACGGACTCCCTGATTAAAGTATCAACTTCTTATAGGCAACACTCCCTATAATTTTGTTTTGGTTGCATGGGCGATTTACTTAAGCGCATAGCCCTTTTAAAAAAAAATTGCCCAGCCTCATATCTGCCATAACTTAAAGGGACCAACTTATGCCTGTGTGGGGACTTCTCGGTTGCTCTGCAACCATGGGGCGGCACAGATCACAGGGAGTATTGCTTATAGGTTAGTTGCTGGTTGATTTGCTCTGGCTGTTATCTCAATTCTTTCTATAGTTTGTTTAAGGTCATAAAAGTGTAAAGGGAATGGTGGCAGGTGCTCATGGAATTTTTGCTGACTTCCAAGCTACTGTACAAACCAGTTGCTCCCAGACATGAATGCACTAGTGGACAGTCCCCTTGGAATAACAGAATGACTTGGAGAATAAACGGAGGCCATGCAGAGGAGGACATGTCATTGGAAGAAGAGGAGGCAGGAAAAGGGTTTCTCAGCAGGAAGCCATACTGTCCAAGGTGTACAGAGAGCATTTCTCCAACCTGAACCTCAGCAAGGAACAACGTATGCAACTTCTGCATTTCAGTGAGGACATCATCACTGAAATCTGCCTCCTGCTGCAGCCACAACTGCAACCTCCAAGCAAGGCAACGACCACATTGCCAGGCGACTGTGGTAATGAACCTTTTTGCATCTGGCTCCTTCTGGTGTGGGGCTGGAGAGACTTGCAACACCTTGCAGTTTGATGTCCACTATTGAGTGAGGGAGGTCCCTGACACTCTATGCATTGAGAGCTAACTGCATTTCATCCTGCCTTGCTAGAAACAAGCAGGCAGAATGAGCACATGGCTTTGCTGGTATTGCAGGTGATGATGATGCAGGGTGCCATTGACCACAAGTCAGCTCTGCCTATCTCACAGGGGATCCCATTCACCCAACACCTGTTTGGTCTGTGATTACTGGCAGTGAAACATGCAGGTCAACATTCAGAATCCTGGAACTAGTCATAATGGCTTCATGATTATGTAGTCTGCTGTGCCAGGTGCATTTGAGTCACTGCAGCAAACCAAAGGGTAGCTACTCGATGACAAGGGCTAACCACACACACATGAACAGCATGCATTCAATGAAAGCCATGCTGCCATAAGAGAGGTGATGGAACAGACCATCATCCTACTGAAACAACATTTCCACTACCTCGACTGCTCTGGTGGAGAACCTGTGGGTGTCAAGGTTCATCAAGGCCTGTTGTATGCTGCAAGAGCTTGCCATCTAGCAAGGCAGCCCTTAGCATCAGTAATATAACAAGCAGCTTAGGAGGAAAACAAGGAAAAGGAAGAGAGGAGGCTGCTTGAGCTGCAATGGAAGCTGAGGCATCGCGCATCAGACACTACATCATAGTTGGGTCCAAAAGTGTGCAGTTGGAGTTGGTCACATCCATGCTGCAAATGATGGAATCTAAGTTTTGTGCTTTCTGGCAGGTTCCCACTGCATCAAGCATTGTGTTGTGCATCAGTCTGTGTCCTTCTGTAGGTTGCCCCATCAAATCACTTGTCTGAGTCATCTGCTGCAAAACTCAAATGCAGCCTTGCCCTCCAACACTTTCCTTGTCCCCTTCCCTGCTTGCAGACCACTGGTGCTCCACAAAACAATTGAAAACTTATGTTTTGGGAGCCTTATTGGCTCAATTGCTAGTGAAGCTAATTCGAGAGAGCAGGGCACATGCGTGGGCCACCTTGAATAGCAAAGAGGTCCTATGTGCATTGTAGGATCTTATCTGCATTTTAAAAGGGGCTTACCACCTGGTGATGAGCCCCTGTTAAAGAGGCAGCAGGAAGACAATCAACATTAACAGAATGGTAAGTCTACTGAATCCATGAGGCCCTTGTTGCCCTGTTAACACCAATGTGAGCAAGTTACGATTGACCTCTAGTGGCCTCAACCAATTTCTCCCCCCCAAGGCTCCACTTTGTGCAGTATATGCACAAAATTGGCTTTGAGTCTTATCATGATTCCTGCTGATGGATATATTGCATCATTTATTTAACTTAACAATGTTTAAAAACAAACAGATGGCTAGTGAAACAACTCTACAAAGGGCCAAATGTTCCCTAAATGCTTTGCTGCTTTATTGCCATGCAACTAGGGTGGAAGTTGCAGATGCTACTGAGAAATTTATGCTGAAGTGTTTATAGCAGAGTGAGAGAGGGGCCTGAACAACTCTGCTCCATTCTGCTGTGTGTGGGGAGATCTCTCCCAGTGTTGGGGCTTACTGCTCCAGCTGCTCTGCTGACTATGTTTTTACAAATTGCTTTAAAATATGTTCTTTGAAGAGCGGAATGAATTTCAAAAAGAAATCTCTGCTAGAATCCCTATGAAATATTGTATTCTTACTAATATCTAAATATTGCAAGATAATTTTTTTTAAAAGCTCAAACATTGCTGGGCCTGCCAAACATTCTATGCAGGTGTGCAGGTTTCCAGGGAGAACATTAAATCTAGCGTATAAATGAAAACTGCAATGTCTGCCAAAGGTGAAAGGGGAGCAGACTGCAAGCTACATTTAATCATGAAGCATATCGACAAATGCACAACTTCCAGTTAGTGCAAGAAAAATCATTAAGTACAAAATTTGAAAGCTATAGGTCATGTTGAGCTTAGCTCCTCGTGTTTGGTCTATTGTTATGGCTTTGAGGCCTTATTTATTTGATATTCTATATATTGTCTGTTTTCAAAAAATTCATTCACAAATGAATCTATCAAGCTGCAAGTTGTCCCGACCTTTGGAAGATAAACTTGCTCTTCACAATGTGCTTGTGGAACGGCAGGTGCGGTAGCTTCTTTCAATTGTTTTTCATTTAAATCAAAGAATTGACAGATTTGCAGTGACTGAGGGATGAACAGATGTTGGATTTACTTGTTTTATTGCTATTCATATGCAGTACATTAGATTAAACTATCAGTTTTTTCATCTTAATTCATTTTGAGAAATTACATTATTTCCCATCCTTTCTTTCTACTAGAGCAGGCCAGAGGCTGGGTATTCTGCAGCCATTGGCTCACCCCCTCACTTCCTGAAGCCTCTCTACCACCTACAAGGCACAAGTTAGGAGTGTGCTGGAAGACTGCCACTTGGCTGGATGGATGCAGCTCCAGCAACACCCAAGAACACTATTCAGGACAAAGCAGCCCAGTTGATCAGCATTCATCCACCCCCTCCATCCTGGCTGCAGAGTGCACTAAGTGTGCTGAGTGTGCACAGTGTAGCGACTCACCAAGGTTTCTTAGATTGCACCTCCACCACCTGGAAGGACAATGGTAAAATGCATGGGAACACTAGCATCTCGGAATTCCCCTTCCAGTCACACGTCACCCTGACTTGCACATATATCGCCATTTTTGTCATCCCCCCTGGGCAAAAATCCTGGAACTCCCTACCTGGCAGTGCTGTGGGAACACATTCAAGGAGAAGACCTACCATTCTCTCAAGGACAACTAGCGATGGACAAATAATGTTGGCCTTGCTAGAAATGCTCACAGTAAATTTTTTAAAATTATGAACCTAAAATTGAAAAATGGCAAGACTACGTTGCAACAAATTCTGAAGTTTTTAGAACAAGATCATAATCTAACAATTAGAGTACAATGACATTATTACTTTAATTCTTAATTGTGTAGCACATTATTTTAGCAGATACTCCTTTTGATGTCATTTGCAAGTAGATTTTATATCACCCAAATCCTCCACCATATTGACATTGGACCACACCACCACCATCCCCACACACCACCTCCCCCACCCCCACCCCACCACTGTCGGCCTGACAAGCACACAATAAACGCAGTCATGGTTCTAAGCTCACTGATGAAATAATTAAATAGATGCATAAGAATGGGCTGGGATGGAACACAAACCCAGCCTTACACTTTCCAAAGCTGCTTAGTTTCAGGACTGAGTTTCAGGGAGATTATCAAAAAGGCTGCCTGCTCCTTACCCTGGAACATCTCTGGCATGTTGAGTTAAAAGCGGCATTTTTCTGTATGGGGTATTGATAGCTGAATTTCACATCCTTTTATAATTAGCATAAACATAAGGTTACAGATCCAATCTCAAAAACATGGTACAATGTATACAGTTAATAAAGTGTGATATTTTGGATATCTTAAATTAGACCGTGAGAACAGTCTGGACTAGTCAAAAATCAATTTGACTCATGAAAAATTGATTAGACACATTATATCTGTCAGTCTGTCAGAGTGGTTTTATTCAAACTGCTTACCACTTATGATTGGCTTTCTTTCTATGTAAAAAGATGATTTTCATCAGGCTAAGGGTCAGATTAAGTCACTGCTGTGCAGGTCTGTTTCTGTTAACTGTAAATCAACGTCTATCTACTCCTGCCCACCCCCACCCCCCCTGCAAAAATGCCTTATAGTAACCGACATTAAATCAAAATGACTTAAAACAGGGCAAGTTAAAGCAAGAGTCATTCCTCATTTAACATTGTAGATATGTTTCTGAAAAGTGTGACTTTAAATGAAACAACATTAAGTGAATCAGATTTTCCCATTATAGTCAATGAAAAAGATGTAGTTAGGTTCTGTAGGACCTTTCTGGTCAGAAAAAAAAACATTCAAACATTATACTCTGTAAGTTGAAATACTTTATATTGCTAAATTCCTAAATTTTTAAATTAAATAACATTTAAAATAAAATAAATTCAAAAATATAAAAGAAATACGCTAACTCTTTCCACTTAATTCCCGTTTGCTGCCATCCCAGCTCGCCGATTCCCAGCTTGATGCCTCTCTCGCTCACCAACCCTCCAACTCGTTGTCACTCTGACTTGCTGCTTCCCTCGCTCGCTGTTTGCTGCTGATTGTTCTCACCAAACCTCCCACTCACTGATATTCTGCTCCCTGACCCCCGCCTCTCGCCAACCCTCCCAGTCCCTGCCGACCTTAATTCTCTTTGCAGTCCCTCTTTCTCCCTGCCGACCTTCCCTCTTGCTGAACCTCCCACTCCTTGCCTCTCTTGCCTTAAGTTGCCCCGTTTTAAGTCATTTTGATTTAACATTGGTCAGTTAATGGGACAAGTACTTGCATTTAGCATCAAGAATTTTGTTTTAATTTTGCTATGTGCAGGGTGTGATGTGGGGTCGTGTGACCCAAGCAGCGCCAGCTTGGATTGGCCCCTCGTCGCCACTTCACCAGCTTGTGGTCTACCTCTGCGACCCTGCAATTTGAAGCTGCTCTCACTCCGGTGGATGCTTCCTGCCTCACATTGCTCATCTCCCAAGCCCTCATTCACAGCGGAGGAGAGAGATGTGGCGAATGGGAGGTTCGGTGGCAACCAGGAGGGCTGGGGGAGTGGGACGGGAGGGTGGGGAATCATGATCGGTGGCTAGCTAAAGGGTTGGCGAGCAGGTGATTTGGCAAGCAGAAGAGAAGGCAAGCAGGAGCTAAGAAGAAAAAGTTAACATAATTATTTTATATTTTTAAATTTATTTTTATCTTAAAAGTTATTTTGTTTATGAATACAGCAATTTAGCAATGTAAAGTATTTCAACTTACAGGGTTTTTTTCTGACAGGAAAGTTTCTGCAGAACCTAACTAAAGCTTTTACATTGGTTATAATGGGGAAATCACTTAAACATTGTTTCAATTCAAGTTGCACTTTTCAGGAACACAACTACAACGTTAAGCGCAGAATTACCGTATTAGTTGGGGAGAGATTGTTCCCATTGGTGGAAGGATCGAGAACCAGGGGCACAGGTTTAAGGTAATTTGCAAAAGAAGTAGTGGTGACATGAGGAAAAACTTTTACAGGCAGCGAGTGGTTAGGATCTGGAATGCACTGATTGAGAGTGTGGTGGAGGCAGGGTCAACTGAGGCTTGCAAAAGGGAATTGGATCATTATCTGAAAAGGGAAAATTTGCAGGGCCATTGCGGGGTGGGGGGAAGGTAGGCGAGTGGCACTAGGTGAATTGCTCCTACGGAGGGGGCCGGCACAGACACGACGGGCCAAAGGGCCTCCTTCTGTGCCGTAACAATTCTCTGATTCTAAACTGTAACAGTTCCTCAATAATGTTCAGGCGGGTCTCCTGAAGTCAGTCAGAGAATATAGAAAGCGGTTTGGGCGCAGGCCACCTGCAACCTGCACAGACATTTAAAAAGCAACTGGGGGTAAAGCGACTGCAGGTGCAGGAGAGGCGAAGATGCCGCAAAGGTTTCTGCTTTTAGCGACGACGAAGTGACATCTCGAATAGTCCGGACCACCCCATCCATCCCGCCCTCCCCTCCCGTCCCCTCCTCCCCTGCTGCTGGCGTCATCTCCGCGTGTACTTTCTATTTTGATAGTCGCTTCCAACTCCAGCAGGGAGTGCTGAAAATTCAGGGCATCAGGCAAGGGCCGGACTTCATCCGAAGCAAAGTGACAGACTCGCCTGAGTTCCAGTCTGAGGGCCCCCGGACTCACTAACAAAACATCATGGAAGAGGCCAGCTCGGCGGCTTTAAACCGCGGCTGGGTCCCAAACTCCACAAGTGATCAGGGGTTGTGATTCTTGATTTTGTTTTTTTTTTGTTTTGGAGGAGAAGGGGGAGGTGGGGCGGTGGGTGGGTGAGAAGAGATGGATAGATCAGAAAGTTGCGATCCCTACAGGTGTCCAGCACGCCGGACCCAGTGGATCGTCAGCGCCTTGGCTTATCACTACGGGCTGGACCGGGGCGTTGAAAACGAGATCATTGTCCTCGCCACGGGTCTGGATCAGTACCTGCAGGAAATCTTCCACCACTTGGACTGCGAGGGCGAGGGCAGGATCCCCGGGGAGGATTTCCAAACCCTGTGCGAGATCCTGGGGCTGGACGGAAACTCCGAGGCGGAAGAGTGCGCGGGAATCCTGGAGCAGCTGCCCAAGGAGCTGAGTTTCCGCCAGTTCCACGCCAAGCTCTGCGGGCATTTCAGCACCAGGGCCGGCTGCCAGTACGAGACCGGCCGGTTGCTGGTGGGGAAGGAGAGCGAGCACATCGAGACCCAGATCCGGCTGAGGAGCCCCCTGAGGCGGAGGAAGAAAACCACTTGCGGCGGCCAGTCCGCTCCGTCGTTACCTGGGTCGGAGGAGAAGCGCCAAAGGGCATCGTCGCTCGACAGGCAGCAGCGAAGGGGACTGTCCTGGAGGCAGCACGACTCCTGCAGCAAGGAGTGTTACGAGGACATCGTGGCCCTGGAAGAGGCGGAAGACAAGATCGCCAAGCTGGAACTGGAGAACGAAAGCCTCAGGGAGCTGGTGGAGGACATGAGGGCCGCTCTGCAGAGCAGCGATGCCCGGTCGCTGGCCCTGCAGGTGGGGTTGTGGAAGAGCCACGCCAGGCATGAGTCCCAGGACTGCTTCCTGGCCTGGACGAGGTCGGCCACTTGCCGGAATCTCCGGAGCAGCGCCAACCAGAACCAGGGGCTGCAGAGCGTCCTGAAGGAGATCGAGCTGATCCGCAGCTCCAGGGATGGGCAGATCGAAGAGGCCATCAGGTTCAACCAGGAGATGGAGAGGGAGCTGAGCCGATCGCAGGATGCTCTGCTGAAGCTGGAAGAGTGCAACAGGAACCTGAAGCAGGAGCAGTTACAGATGAGGAAACGAGTGGAAGAGGCGCGCCAAGCGTTGTTGGGAAGCCTAGAGAAGGTGAAGGAACTGGAAACGAGAGCGAAACAAGTTCCATTCTTACAGAGGAGTGTAGCACAATTGGAATCAGAGCTGCAATATTACAGGTAGGACACCTAGTAAAGAATATCATATAATGGGCATTTCCGTTTATTCTGTAAGGATTGTTCGCACATCCAAGCACTCAAGCCTAAAACTCATCAGTGACCAATTTAAACCAATCTCTAATAAGGGTAAAATGCCGACAACGGATTATAAAAGTTGTTAAATGTTCTATTACAATAATAAATTAGTATCGATTCTGAAATGTTTTAATTTTTATTTTAAGTTGAAACTTGTTGACACTTTGAGACATTGGAAACAAAGCATTTGAACCTGTTATCAGTGGAAACAGTAGCAATGTCACTGGGCTAGTAATCCAGGGGCCCAGGCTAATGCTTTGGGGACGCCATGGCCTCTGGAATTGAAAGCTACTCTCAGTGATAGTGACCATGAAACTATCATCGATTGTTGTAAAAACCCACCTGGTTCACTAATGCCCTTTAGGGCAGGAAATCTGCCATCTTTATCTGGCCCACATGTAACACCAGAAACACAGCAATGTGGATGACCCTTAACTGCCCTCTGAAATGGCCTAGCAAGTCACTCAGTTCAAGGGTAATTAGGGATGGGCAGCGAATGCTGGCCTTGTCAGTGATGCTCTTCTCCCATGAAAGAATAAAAAAGATGCGATCTCCCTCAGGCAAATGCACTTCCTATTTTTTAAAATCTGCGGTATTACAGGTTGTATTGCTTGCAAACTTTAATGTAAAACATCCTGTAAGTCCTATCATTTTTTTTTCCTCTACCAACAATCTCCTTCATGCTGTCTTACCCCATTCACCGTCACCTCCAATTACAAGTGTAAGGAGCCCATGGACTTTTTGACACTGAGATTGAAACCTCCATTCAGCTTCCTCTGCTATATCCGTCCAATCCAATTGCCCACAAAGCATGGGACATGAGCAGCACAGTTTTAAAAATGGAAGGCAAATTGATGAATTGAAATCAAATGCAGATGTGGCAATACCTGGTGCATTACGTTGGCATCTGCCAGTCATTTAAAGGCCTGGCGTGTTAGAGGACATTTTTTTTCACTGCCTCTGCTTCCTCTCTGTCACTCCTACAAACAACTTCCATTGCCATGATCGATATTCCCCTAGGTATATTCCCCTTTTATATCAGTGGATCCTTGCAAGCCACTGCAGGGGAAATCTATGAAAACCACCGTTCTGTAGTCCATAGAGGCACCAAGCAGCTGACAGGTGTGATATTTACAAGGCCCGGCACCTTGTTCACTTTCTCTGTGGACTGGAGTTACCTGTTGAACTGGGACAGAACTTTCAATGGATGGTAGGGTTTCCGAGATTTCAAGATATACTAGAATACACTTATCATCATTGGGGACCCTCCCATCAACCCCCAACTGCCTACATGAACAGAAACAGCTTACAACCTTTTGCAGCCGAGCTGCGCCTATACAATGAGTGCCACTGTATCAGTTAAGGCGACTTTTTAGGTATCCAGGTATCTGACTTAAACAATTGAACATGCTAATAAATGATTAAGGTTCAGTGGAAAGAAAGCCAGTCGAGCTGTAAAATGGGATGTAGCTTCACTGCTCCCTGCTTTTTGCCTGACAATAAAAGTTAAAATTGCCCCTGTACACCCAGTTCACGCTAATTTCTTCCACTAACGGTCTACAAAACCCTTGTAAAGATGATTTGAGAATCCTTTAAACTAAAGAGATGTCTGTTCATTTTAAGACTTTTACTTCCCAGTTCGATTTCTGAGCGAATCCAGTGCTAATAACTCCAAACGGATATGTCAAGTTATACTTTACAATTGTTTTAGTAAATTGTTCTAAATTGAGATTTGAAACATAAGTATCAATTTAATTTCTCTTTCATTTGTTTCACACGTGAAGAAACACCAGTAGATACAACAAATATCTGCCCACTGTTGATGTCACAACAAAGTGACACCACCAAGCAATTTCCTCTTCTGTGTATGAAAAAACTACAAAAAATAATTTAAACACTTTCCCTGTACACTATAAGTCTTATAAATAATCTAGGCCATCAGTACCAGTGAAATACGAGAAGAACATCCCTACACAGACTTACAATTGTAATGACTGATCTATTAAAACTCCACTGCCCCCATGTACCCTCTCCAAGTCATCTTTCCGTAATGGTAACCAGGAAAACCATGAAGTCTTCAGTGACTCAGTTTGGCCACTGAAGGTTGGGAGAAAGGACAGCAACACACAAAACCATAGGAAGTATTATGGTGTATTTTGGAAAGAAGGGTGAAGTGACATCATTAACTTAAAAAAAAACCTATGTGGTATAGATAGAATATACCAGTGAGGAATGGAAAAACACCTAATATATTCGAGTTATAAGAAGTAACTTTATAACTCATTCCTTGTTCATGTAGTAAATTGGCAGTCCACTGTGTCTTACGTGCAATATTTTTTAAAAAAACTCGTGATATGCTTCAGGTGAAAATAACTATTCAGCCAAAACTTAATAATTTCTTCTTAGTACAGTGTATTTAGATCAAGAATTTTTTTCTCTTTTAATTTCAGTGGTTGTGGTATTTGGAAGGCTTAAGATAATATCTTATTAAATGATTGTCTTTCTCCTGCCTGGATGCAGTCACTGTGTTCATGGTAATTCACAAGAAGACAATAGCTGTGGCACATTGCAGGATCTTTCCATTCAGTGCAAAGGACCAGATTCTATACAGAATGAGAAATACCATCAATCACCAGACACTTACTTTATCTGTAATTGTATGGTGTGTCCACTAGATAAGAACTTCTCTGCTGTCTCATAGCAACAGGCATTTAGAATAAGTCATTGTATATTTCCATTTACGTTACATCACCAAAAGCTATGCAAATTGAACAATTCTCAACCTAACATTAATAAAGGCATTTTATATATTGCTTCTATATGTTAGATTTCCCATGCTAATTTTAATTAGCATCATGGTCTGGTTGCTACAAAGTTACCTTTGAATTGCTTTTTAAACTGTTTGGGATGGGGGTGGTAGGTGGTGGGAATAGTGGAGGGAATTTTAATTTGCAAGGGGTGGTCCGTGTGTAGGTGCATTTGGAACCCAACAAGAATCGCAACTCCCGCATTTAATCAGTGCACATTTCAAGATGTCCAGGAAGCCCCTGTGGAACAGGTGGAGTGGTGATTTAAATATGCAGAAAGGCAATTGTTTGAAAATTTAACCCTGCATTCTGTCTTTAACTGCCAGCACACACATTTCCTGGTCTATCTGAAACCTGCCAGGGTCAATAAGGCATTGTCAGTGGTGGTCAAAGTTACCACAACCCTCAATTTCCTCACCTTCGGCTCCTTCCAAAGATCCGCTGGTGATATCTGCAGGATTTCAGATTCTGCAGTGCACAAGTACATGTCCCAAGTGATGGATGCCATGATTGCCAGGGCTACCATGTCTACTTTTCCACTGAGGAGGCCAGCCAGAACAAGAGGACCCTTCGATTTGTTGCAAATCCAGCAGTCATAGATTGCAACCTGAGTTACTCAGGATAGTGCCCTATGCCCAACCATCTTCAGCTGCTTCATCAATGACTTTCCCTCCATCATAAGGTCAGTAGTGAGATATTCGCTGATCTGGGTACAGTGTTCAGTTTCATTTGTGATTCTTCAGATCCTGAAGCAACTCTTGTCCAAATACAGAAAAACCTAGACAACATTCAGGCTTGAGCTGATAAGTGGCAAATAACATTCATGTCACACAAGTGCCAGCCAATGACCATCTCCAACAAGAGAGAGTCTAACCATCGCCCCATGACATTCGATGGCATTACCATTGCTGAATCCCCCAGCATCAAAAACATGGGGGTCACCTTTGACCAGAAACTTAACTGGACCATCCATATAAATACAATGCCTACAAGAGCAGGTCAGAGGCTGTGAATTGGATGAAGGAATAGAGTGTATTGTAGCCAAATTTGCTGGCAATACAAAGATATGGAAAGCAAGTTGTGAGAACACAAAAGAGCCTGCAAAGGGATATAGAAAGGTTAAATGAGTGGGCAAAATTTGGCAGATGAAGTATTATGTGGGAAAATATGAGGCAGGAAGGCAGGAAGACTCGAAAAGCAAAATATTATTTGAATGGAGAAAGACTACAGAATGCTGTGGTACAGAGGGATCAGGGTGTTTTCGTACATGAATCACAAAAAATTAGCATGCTGGTACAGAAAGTAGTTGAGAAGGCAAATGGAATGTTGCCACGGGAGTGGAGTATAGAATTAGGGAACTCGTGTTATAACTTTACAGGGTGTTGGTGAGACCACACTTAGAGTACTGCATACAGTTTTGGACTTCTTATTTAAGGAGGGATATACTTGTATTGGAGGCAGTTCAGAGAAGATTCACGAGGTTGATTCCTGGGATGAAGTGGTCATCTTAAGAGGAAAGGTTGAGCAGGTTGGGCCTCTACTCATTGGCGTTTAAAAGAGTAAGAGGTGGTCTTATTGAAACATATAAGATTCTGAGAAGACTTGACAAGTTAGATGCTCAGAGGATGTATCCCCTTGTGGGGGGATCTAAAACTAGGGAACACAGCTTAACATGGAGATGAGGAGGAATTCTTTTCTCTCAGAGGGTGTTTATCTTTGGAATTCTGTACCTCAGAGAGCAGTGGAGGTTGAGTCATTGAACGTATTCCAGGCTGAGTTATACAGGTTTGTGTTCTACAAAGAAATAAAGATTTATGGGGCTGGGGAGTTGGGGGAGTAGAGGGCAGGCAGGAAATTTTTGTTGAGGTCATGATCAGCCATGATCTTACTGAATGGCAGAGTAGACTTAAGGGACCAAATTGTCTGCTCCTGCTCCTGTTTCTCATGATTCCTTTTTGAATTTATTTTTCTACATATTGCAGTCTTTTGGAGCTTAATTTTCCCGTTGGCGAGCAGGGATGGGGCCCACTCGCCGACACGTAAAATGACGCGCAGTGATTTTGGCCGTGTGTCCTGACGTCACCGCACGCCATTTAGATTGTCAGTTCGGCGGGCGCACAGCCGACACGGCTACACACCCGCCGAACTGTCAAAGGCCTATTAAGGCCATTATTAAACTAATTAAAGTTGTTAAGAATGCTGCCCGTCCAACCTTAAGGTTGGCAGACAGGCGAAGAGCCCAGGCGGCCTTCACATTTTTCATGAAACCTCACCCACAGGCGGGATAAGGTTTCATGAAGGGTTTGTCAATTAAATAAAAAATTTTGAAAAAAATTAAAGGACATGTCCCAGCTCATGTGACAGTTTCACACATGAGGGGACATGTCCTTAAAAATGTTTCCACGTTTATTAAACTTTCCACAACTTAACCTAATCTCCTTGAGGCACCTCCGAGGCACAGCACTTCTGGGTGTGTGTCACTTTGGGCGGGCCTTAATTGGCTCCCCCAAGAAAAATGGTGGCACACACCCGATCGGGGGCGCCAATCGGATTTGCGCTTGCTCCCGCGCGACCCCGCACAACCCCCCCGACGAGGGGAAAATTCTTCCCTTGGTATTTTTTCTCCCCCAGATGAATGATATCCAATGACACTCAGTGGGAAACCCTTTTGACCAAATTTTATTTTGTTTACTAATAATTTTGGTTGTTAGTGAATTGCACGTTTCTTCGTGCTTGGTTCGTTGTTGCCCTAAATGGCCTGTTTCATATACTGTTGTGAGGCTTCAGTCATTTACTGTCAGCAGAGCTGTCAGAGTAACCTCAACATCTTTACACATCAATGCCTAATTTAAACAAACTATTTTTCAACTTGGGGTGAAGGAATAATGTCATGTTATTCAGCAGTATTAAAGGATAATGATAGCTTTATAGCACTTATTATACTTATTTTCATTAAAACCTGCTTGAAATCTCTTACTGCTATGACCAGTTCACAGAAAATAACAAAACAGTTGAATGAACAGCTTATTTGCTTTGGCACGAGGAGGGAACCTGAAACCTTCTAGGAAGTCCCAACAGCTACCAATACCCTTCAAGTGAATATTTTAACTTGACTGACAGGGTGAAGGAATTCAACAACTTTATCTTTACTTCACTTAATGCTATGGGCACTAGCAATAAACCATCTTGTCTATAATCTGCGATCAATAACTGCATAGTTAATGTTGTATATGGTAATAAAATCCAGTCAGCCACAATAGCACTATTCCTCTCTTATCACATTGAGTAAAAAGTCTAATAGTCCATGTAACTTAAAATAATCAAACATAATGTTAAATACTTAAAAAGGGTGTCAAACTGGTGACTGTATAATTTTGTTAGGAAAGACTTCCTGAAAGCTAGGGGAGAAAAAAAGACTTTTCAGTACAATCAAAGGAATTAAAATTAGGCAGTTCTGTACAAAACAGATGACCTAGATTGATGATTAGTTGGTGAAGAGCAGAATCTATGCTAATATTTAGTTAGCTGCAATATTAATGAGTTGATGGCTGGGCTTGAGATGTGCGGACTGATTTTGATTCCCTCCATTGGATGGGAATGAAGTGGTAATGTGATTAAAATACATTAGCAACACAGTGCTTGCTACCCTATTGCTGCAATACCCAAATTGCCGCCGTTTTAGTAGAGGCTTTTAAATGGGCAGTCCATGCATTGCTATTTTACATGATACCAGAAGTACTGACACCCAAACATTGGCCAGTGCCTTCTTCGGAGAAAAGGATAATGTGTGCACATCTTCTTATAGAGATACTGATTCCTTGTGGCGTTGTTCACAGGTTCTTGGGAACATGTTAATGTAATGGAGATTATATTATGTGGTATAATTTAAATATTATTGGAAATTAGGATTATATTGGTTAGAAAAGAAATGAATGTGAAACAAAGTAAATGATTCAGAGATATCACTTAGAAATTGAAATTGATGTAATTAATTGAAGAAAGTTGTATATTGGGAGGTTTATCCATAATTGTAGAAGTTTGGGAATAAAGAAAATAAGTAGTAATATTAAATTGTATGTTTAAAAACATTTAATTTATATGCAGTGTTTATAGTGAGCTCTGGCACCTCACTCCAATGGCTTTTCTTAAATTTTGAACTTAGACAGTGGATCCTGACAGTATATTCAACAGTGAAGGGCAAAACAGCAATGAATGATTCTGCCTTCATTTGGTGCCAACACACATGCTATGTTGTCCAGATTAGGATAATTTAATTCAACACAGAACAGGAATTGAGCCTGTAACATTCTGGTTTATGTCGATCTATGATATGATCCTGTTACCAGCTGTGCCACTTGGGGAGCTAATAACTTTGTAAAGAGATAATAATGGTGAAAATTTCAAATGGAATAACAATTTAAAGGCATTGCATATATACAAAATATATTTTAGTCACCAACGCTTCTATTTAACTGCAGTCTAAATTTCATGGCCGTGAAAGTATCTAACTTAAGCATTTTTTTGATAGTGCTGACTCACTTTGAATGTATATTGTGCATAGAGAGACTGCAGTTTTAATGAGATCATCAGTCGCACAGAATATCAAATGTTTGTGTTTAATGAACTAAACAAGTGCTGTTAAACTCATTTTCGGATATTTGAAACTTATACAAATTTCATTGCTTGAGGAAGACCCAGCGATACACTAGTTTAAATCACAAAGTCAATCTGTGTAATGTAACAAACATTAATGCATTTCTTGATCATTGTTCTAGTGAATTTCCATCAAGTTAAATATTTTCCTTTTTCTTGAGGAAAGATTTATGTAATGGGAAAGTATTTGAATATGGTGGGATAGCATTTCCACTGTGGGCACAATCAGAAAGTTGCACCCAAAATGCACTTGATTTTGCGCTGGTTAGTTTATTTGCATAATCACAAACATAAAAATCTTCCGTGAATAAGCGCAATTGGGCAGTGTAATGGAACGCAATTGTTCTTTTCAATTTACTTCTAATTTAAAAGGTGTTCTTGATGTATTTAAGTGTGGTAATCTGGTTCAGTTTTGTTAATTCAGCTGAAAATGGGTTTATCTCTAAGAATGAGCACTTTTAATAGGGGTGTCCAGTCTTACCTGTGAGTAACCTGATCGAAAATGGCTGAAAATGACTTTAAATTACTAAAAATGGACTTTCAAAAACTATACTGAACTATTGAGCTAATCAGCTTCTTAGTAAATTAATTTTAATAAATTTAGTACAATTAGTAAATTAGGGCAGGATTTTTCACTGAGTGGGCGAGCGCACGCCTGACCCGCTTGAGCGTAAAATGCGCATTGATGTTGGGTGAGTGTCTCGACATCAACGTGCACTCGCACGATATTTCAATCGGTGGGTATGTGTGGGAGTCAGAAACGCGCCGGCCAGCAATTAAAAGGCCTATTAAGGCCATTGAAAATGTAATTGAATTAAATTTTTCACTGCCCATCCGGTTGGCGGGATGAGGTTTCGATCGGCCATCAAAAAATAAATATGCTTCAGCCTAATTTCTAACATGTCCCTGCTCATGTGACAGAGTCACATGAGCAGCGACATGTTTTTTAACACCTTAAAATTCTTTATTTTTTATTTTCAAAACTGAACTGCCTCAAGGAGCTTTTCCAGCGCACACTCGCACGCATGCCCAAAGTTCACGCTCGTCCGCCTTCCCCTCCCACACAGGCAGCGCTGAGCGCTGAAGCACATGTTTCATGCTGGGCACGCCTTGCCCAGCGTGAAACTGCGGTCTAGCCCCGATCGCAGCCAGCGGTCAGCTTCAGTGGCGGTCAGAGTACTGAGGGAGGCAAGGGAGGAGATTGCTGTGGCCTTGGCAGAAATCTTTGTATCCTCACTGGCTACGGATGAGGGCCCAGAGGATTGGAGAATGGCCAATGTTGTTCCATTGTTTAAGAAGGGTAGCAGGGATAATCCAGGAAATTACAGGCCGGTGAGCCTTACGTCAGTGGTAGGGAAATTATTGGAAAAGATTCTTTGTGACAGGATTTACTACCATTTGGAAGCAAATGGGCGTATTAGTGAGAGGCAGCATGGTTTTGTGAAGGGGAGGTCGTGTCTCACTAACTTGATCGAGTTTTTCGAGGAAGTGACAAAGATGATCGACGATGGAAGGGCAGTGGATGTCATCTACATGGATTTCAGTAAGGCCTTTGACAAGGTCCCTCATGGCAGACTGGTACAGAAGGTAAAGTCGCACGGGATCAGAGGTGAGCTGGCAAGATGGAGACAGAATTGGCTTGGTCATAGAAGACAGAGGGTAGCAGTGAAAGGGTGCTTTTCTGAATGGAGAGCTGTGACTAGTGGTGTTCCACAGGGATCAGTGCTGGGACCTTTGCTGTTTGTAGTATACGTAAATGATTTGGAGGAAAATGTAACTGGGCTAATTAGTAAGTTTGCAGACGACACTAAGGTTGGAGGAGTTGCAGATAGTGAAGAGGATTGTCAAAGGATACAACGGGATATAGATCGGTTGGAGACTTGGGCGGAGAAATGGCAGATGGAGTTTAATCCGGACAAATGCGAGTTAATGTATTTTGGAAGGTCTAATACAGGTAGGAATTATACAGTAAATGGCAGAACCCTTAAGTGCATCGACGGGCAGAGGGATCTGGGTGTACAAGTCCACAGGTCACTGAAATTGGCAATGCAGGTGGATAAGGTAGTCAGGAAGGCATGTGGCATGCTTGCCTTCATCGGCAGGGGTATTGAGTATAAAAGCTGGGAAGTCATGCTGCAGCTGTATAGAACCTTGGTTAGGCCACACTTGGAATATTGCGTGCAATTCTGGTCGCCACATTACCAGAAGGATATGGAGGTATTGGAGAGGGTGCAGAGGAGGTTTACCAGGATGCTGCCTGGTCTGGAGGTTATTAGCTATGAGGAGAGGTTGGAGAAACTCGGATTGTTCTCACTAGAGCGACGGAGATTGAGGGGCGACTTGATAGAAGTTTACAAAACTATGAGTGGCATGGACAGAGTAGATGGTCAGAAGCTTTTTCTCAGGGTGGAAGAGTCAATTACTAGGGGACATAGATTTAAGGCGAGAGGAGAAAACTTTAGAGGAGATGTGCAGGGAAAGTTTTTTACGCAGAGGGTAGTAAGTGTCTGGAATTCGCTGCCAAAGGAGGTGGTAGAAGCAGGTACAATAGTGGTGTTTAAGAGGCAGCTTGACAAATACATGAATAGGATGGGAATAGAGGGATACGGACCCCGGAAGTGCAAAATGTTTTAGTTTGAGAGGCAATATGATCGGCGCAGGCTTGGAGGGCTGAAGGGCCTGTTCCTGTGCTGTATGTTTCTTTGTTCTTTGTTGTTCCCGCCTGCCCCCGCCGAGCCCGCCCAGCGAGGGAAAATTCCTGGCCATAGTAAATTTTTTTAATATGAGAAAACTTTTAAAATGTGTCTACCAGTGCCTATGTGTATAAGAAATGGAGCACAATCCGAAGAGTCTTCCCAAACCAAAAAAAACAGTTGGCAAAATCTCACCATTTCAACCTGTGGCCAGGACCAGTTTCATAGGAGGGGCCTGATTCGGGCAAGTTGAATCTCGAGCCAACAGGAAAGATCGTGGTGAAGTTCTCCATTTGAAACGTATTAAGGACAGTGCTACAATAACTCACACAGTGTTATATCATCATCCCAGTTAGTAATGTATTTAAGCAGAAACAGAGTTATAATTACAGATGAATTCTAGTCTCAGCTATGTCAAAAAGGAATGCTTTGTCCCTTTGAAGAATACTTTGTGAAGGATCTAATTGTGCCTATATAATTGCACTTGGAATATGCATTTCTTATGCCATCCAATGGAGCTTTTTTTATTCAGTCACAGCACGTGTGTATCACTGGCAAGACCAGTATTTATTGCCAATCTACAATTGTCCTTGAAAAGATGGTGATCAGTTGCCTTCTTGAACAGCTGTAGTCCATGTGGTGTAGGTACTCCCAAAAGTGGTGATAGGGATGGAGTTCCAGGATTTGGCACAGCAGCAATGAAGGAATGGTGATATGGTTCCAATAGTGAGGATGATGTGTAACTTGGAGGGGAACTTGCGGGTGGTTGTGTTCCCATGCACATGTTGCGCTTGTCCTTCTAGATGGTAAGGGTCATGGGTTTAAGAGTTGCTCCCAAAGAATTCTTGGTGAGTTGCCGCAGTGCAAGATCTAGGTGGCACACACTGCAGCCATGGTGCACCAGTGGTGGGGGTAGTGAATGCTTAAGGTGTTTAAGGACTGGATGTCAATCAAGTACTGTGGCTTATTTATCTTGGATGGTGTTGAGCTACTAATTGTTGTTGAAGCTACAGTTATCCAGGTGAATGGAGTGCATTCCATCACATTCCTGCCTTGTGCCTTGAAGTTGTGGACAGGCTTTGGGGAGTCAGGGAATGAGTCACGTACAGCAGATTTCCCAGTTTCTGACCTGCTCTTGTAGTCACTGTATTTATCTAGCTGGTCTGGCTGAAGTTTCTGGTCAATGGTAGTCCCCAGGATGTTGAGGCTGTGATGTCCTGAAGCAACAACCATAACCATCTGCCTCTGTGCTAAATATGACTCCAGCCAATGAAGAGATATCTCCCAATCCCACTGATTTTAATTTTACTATTAGTCATTTGGTAGTTCAGGACTTGGGTATTGCTGAAAAAAGAGACATGCTAACAAGGCTTTTCACCTTGCCCTCATCAGGAAAGGTACACTGATATACCAATTGTAAAGGGAACAACAATTTATACTGCACGAGAAGAGAGTGCTGATTAGTTGGCAAGTGGACTCTGATTGGTTGAGGCATTGCCATGGAGAATGTACAAGGCAACAGTTAACTGCTAAACTTTTGTTTAATTGCAGCACAATGTCAGCTGTTATGATAGGACAATATATGAAGGTCAGTGGGGAAGTACAACAGAGATCATTTGAGACAATCAAGGAGATGCTGATATCACTTAATATTTTAGCTCACTATGACCCAGAACTACCCACTATCATTGCTGCAGATGCATCTTCTACAAGATTAGGAGCTGTACTCTTTCAGGTACAGACAGATGGAAAGCATAGAACAATTTGCTACGCATCCCGTTCACTTACAGAGACTGAACAGAGATATGCAGTGTTAGAGAAGGAAGCATTAGCTACTACATGGGCTTGTGAAAAGTTTACAGATTTTTTTCTTGCTCTCCACTTCAAGATAGAGACAAACATAAAACCTTAGTGACACTTATAAATTCTAAGGAGTTAGTAAAATGCCTCCACATGTACAACAATTTCAGACAGAGGACAACGAGGTTTGATGCAAAGACAGAATATGTTCTGGGAAAACAGCAGACTACTGCAAATGTTTTGTCCCATATCCCAGTGGCAAGACCAGAACAAGATGATGTTGAAGGTCCTTGTTGAAGAAGTAGAAACCCTTGCATCAACAACAACCAGAACTCTCCCAGCAACAACTCAGTGACTGAACGAGACCAGAGATGCTCAGAAATCTGATGAAGAATATGCACAGATCAGAGAGTACTGCGTCAAAGGATGGCCAGCGTACATGCCACACAATCCCATTTTCAGACCGTACTGTGAACAGAGAGGACCCCTCAGTATAGTTGATGATTTATTCATCTATGACAAGAGATTGGTCACTCCAAGAGTTCTGAGACTCAATGTACAGCAATGACTGCACCAAGGACATTTGGACATCACAAAATGTCAAGCCAGAGCAAGATATTCTGTTTGGTGGCCAGGGGTCTCAAAGACACTGGAATAGATGATAAAAAACTGTATTACTTGTGTTATTCATCATCAGGAGACAAGAGAACCATAGATGTCATCTTCCTTTCCACCAACACCATGGAAACATCTTGTGAGGGACCTCTTTGAACACAGAGGTAAGATGTTCTTGATCATAGTAGGGTACTACTCCAGATGGATAGAAGTCAAACAACTGCAGGGTCACATTGCTGAAGCTCCTTCTGAAGAAGATACATGCAACACATGGAATCCCAGACCTTGTAATCTTGGACAATGGACAGCAATTTGCCAATGAATACTTCAAAGAGTTCACAGCATTGTGTAGCTTTGTCCATACTACCAGTTCACTAAGATAACCTCAAGACAATGGTGAAACTGGAAGACGGGTGCGTACAGTAAAGTATTGCTGAAGAAAAACCCATGACATCCAACTTGCACTTCTGAGCTATCATTCAACTCCACTCCAAAATGGTTTAGCACCATGTGACCTCCTCATGGGAAGAAGACTGAGAACTCAACTCCCTATTCTCCCAGACACACTCATGTTGCGTATACAAGCTGATGATTTGGACAAGGTTAGGGAGAAAGAAAGATGAGTATTGTTCCAACCAGATGTGGAACTATGACAAACGTCGCAAAGCATGCAATCTGTCAGACTTCCAACCAGGTGAGCCAGTTTGGATTCGAGAACAAGCTCGCTATGGACAAGTAGTTGAACAGACACCACATCCATGGTCCTGCCTCACCCAAACAGATATTTGTCTGGTGAGACAGAACAGACATGCGCTAGTTGCCACACAGAAGCAACCTCCTACACAGTCAAAGTAGCCATCTGCCTCAAAAGAGACAAGAGCTGCTGCGTTCATCGAGAGATCCAGATGATAACCAGATTGGTGAACCTGAGTCATCTACAAACTCTCCTTCTGCACAGTGGAGCCTGAGAGACCACACACAGGACTCAAATCCCAATCTCCTCCAAAGGAGCAGAGGACCCATTCTGTTAGACTAGTGAAACCGCCATAGCAGTTGTCTCTATATAAAAAAAAAATTGATGACAGAGACTTGGGGGGAGATGTAGTTTAATGGGGAGAATCAGAGACTTTGAGGGAGATGTAGTATAAAAGGTCAATTCTAACTGTGATATGCTAATGAGGCACAGTATACATCATCACAACAAGTGATGCAGTGTTTCATGATCTTGCTTTTTTGTGTAGACCTCATGGTAAGGAAGCCACAGTTAATGATGTTCTGATAAAATTAACATTTTCCTTATCTCAGCAGACTCAGTAAATATTCTGTGTTAGCATAATGAGAGCAAAAATATTATAGTTATGGGATCTCTTAGTTCAGTCTACAACATGCTGCTTCCACTGTTGAGCATGCTGTGGTCCTGTGTTGTAGCTTCACTTGTTTGGCACCTCACTTTTAGGTATGTCTGATACTGCACCTGACATGCAGTTATACACTTTCATTGAACCAGGCTTACAGTAATTGTAGAGTGAGGGATATACTCTTATTTTTAGTAAATTTTAGTAATTTTCAATTAATATTTCTGTACATTTTCTCAGCGCTCCTACAGCCACGAAGGCCAAATTTAAGAGACAATTCTTTTTAACAGTTTTATCCTAGCTGCACTCATAAATCAATCATTAAAACAAAAGGAAAAGTGGATGGTACAAAAATCCTAGAAGTAGCTGTCAGTGAAATATAAAATGAACAACAGACTGACAGCTGGATTTTAATGAAAGCTTTGATACTAAGCAGCTGGGGAGAAAAATGCCAATTTAGTATTTGGAAGGTTTCATAATTGCTGTGTGAAAAACCTTGCCGAGCTGCATTGCCAGGAATGAATGTGAAAGCCTCAGAGTTCCAAACAAATTCCACTCATTTTCCTAATTTGGAATTCTCTCACAGACCAATCCTGTGTGTCATTGTAAATCCATGATACCTTACAAGAGTTTGCCAGAATACCATCTGTGAATGCTAACAAATGCTAATGTGCATTGTCTGTTAGAAAATGACCAAACCCAATAACTTCTGAGATTTATTGCACTGTGGAAGAAGAATTATCATGAGAATGTTCCAAGAGCAGCAAAGTAGCCTGAAATAATGTTGAGATAGTGCTGCAGCAGCTTTAGCCTAACAGAGATTATAGCACAGCTGTTTGGTGATAAATGTAGGGCTCAGTGTATCCTTAAGACTCTCAGAAAGAAGTATCTGTTTAAGCATAAAGTAATTGTTTGAGGAAAGTGTAAACTAAAACTGGAACTTTAACCTATCAGTCTTTCAGTGTTTACAGTCGAGAACTCATTCTACTTATTACATCATGCTTTGGCTGCAGCAGTTTTTCAAAACTAATGTCAGATGGATTTCATCATTTCTAGTTCATTTTCATTCTTGGTCCATTTTTTCTCATTACTCTTCCAACACATGCTCTGGGTTGCCTTATGTGTCATCCACCATTCCCCAGTTGATGGCGTGGGCAGGTTATTTATGAGTGAGTGCTTTGAGGGTCAGTGAGCCAGCTGTAGGATATGAGATAAGGTCAGGACTATATTCACTCAAGTTCCTAAGAGAGATTTTCAATAAGTGTTCCCTTGTAAAGATACCTGTAACACTAATTCTGCAGCATAACTGGTAGGAAGACTGTCCAAGCATTAAATAAATTAAAGTCACATCTGTGTCCATGTTGAGAAAAAACATTTGTGGCAACACTTGCAACTAACTCTAATTAAATCACAACAAAGTTATAGATTCATGAGGGGAAATAGTCAGAACGAGGGAAAAAAACCAATGAAAAACATGTGTGGCAACCAGGCAGAAAGTGTAAAAAAAAGCAAACAAGATGACAGGATCCTGAAAGTCCTGGATTTAAAAGAACAGATGGAAGACTTAAATCTGGTGGGGTTGAGGGGTGGGGGTGAAGTTGAGAGGGTTGGAGGTGGTGGATGGAATTTGGGGCAAGTGTTTTCTCAGAGATTTTGCTTTGGCTTCTGCTGATTCTCTGACTCCATTTTGGTACATGGGAAGCTCCAATGGAATGATATGTCTACCACCCAACGCACTTCTAACATGACTGGCCTGAAATTCCACAAATAATGTTTTCACTACAGCCAAGGGAAAGAGCTGTACTCAGAATACCAAAGTGGTGGTGGGTACCTAATGCCAGTTTTGCCAAGTGATTGGTTGCCATCAGAAAAGAGACAGCAGAGGATGGAAATTAAACATTTTTGGCAGCATTTATTTATTAAAACCTTCATTGTAAAGCCCCGCTCCATATTTAACTCGGCAACTTTCATTCTGATTGTCCTGAACCCCAGTGGGGTGGGCACGCTGGCACTTCCAGAAATGGTATAGACATTTCCTCTTTTACGATAATGACCCTGACACTGGTATTTGGGATGGGATCACTGTTGGGTCAGTGTGCTGACAAGAAGACCCCACCATCACCCTCCCAGTGCCACAGTGAAGCTACAGAGATTTCAGCACAAAGAGAAATGGAAACAATAACAGAGGGCATCACATGCAAACAACAACAGAAAAAGAAAGAAAGGACTTTTTTAATTTTTGTCTGTAAGCTCAACTAGTTTATAAAATTGAATGGTGGAATTTAACGCTAACCACGAGAAGTTTGGAGGTGGGGAAATGCGGTGTGGTTGGGCAGGAGGGTTTGGGATGGAGATCACGCTGTCTTCCTGCTTCCCTCCTATTAAGTCCAGGGTGGGAAATCTTGCAGGTGGCCTTTTTGCCTGGACGCCAATTGAGGTCCTTAAGTGGACAATTAATGCCCTTTTAAAGGGCCTCACCCCACCTCTCGGATTTGCTTGCAGCCTAGTTGGGCGTGAGGGCTGGAGGATCATCATTCAAAGGTACTCTGAGCCTGATTGAAGGACCCAATATTGGGAGGGGAGAGGGCCACTGAGAGCCACCCCTGCCCTTTCCTTCGACGCTCCCCCGACATTGTCAGTGACTCCACCTCCATGCAACCCTCATCCAGCACTACTTGCCTTTCTCCAAGGAGCCCCGGTGAAGGCCCAACTGAATTACCGGCGGCTGTCACCGCACCCGGTTGCACTCCCAGTAATGGAGAGCCTTGGCCTCTGATTAGCCGGCAGCTCTTGTGGTGGGATTTCCGCCCCACAGGGTGAAATCTTGCAATTAAATGACCTCCATGGAGCTGGGAGCCCCAGTGGCAGGATTGCCGCTGCCAGTTAGGGACTTAATTCCCTTGGGGTTCGCAAAGATTGGATCGGCAGGGGTGCCGCCAGTTTTGGTGGTGGATGTCGGGACCCCCGCCACCCTCATTAAATTCCACCTGATACGTCTGGCATGTGTTTTGTTCATCACACTTTAGGTGTCACACTTTGGGCATTACAAAAGCCTGGATATAAGTTGCATGTGCTTGCTTCAATCAAACCTTGTATTTATGAAACAGCAACAAATTACAGCTGAACGGCCAGGAACTTCACCAGTCAGCAAGTGGGAATGAAATCCAGTCATCATAATGTTAAAAGAGGAGGTTGCTGAATTGAGGCGGTGCCTGTGAGTTGCCCTCGTGCCACATTCCAGTCCCATTCCATAGAGTAGCACTGCAACATTTCTACAAAAAGAGACAGCCAAGTTTCAAACAACAGTTGACAGTTACTGTCCCTGCACATGAGCAAGCTCCACATTGTGTGGTGACTGCAGGTGGAAAGCTCAGCATTTGCTGACTCAGACTCCGAGTTGGCACCTTATCCCAGTCATTCCCAGATAGATTTTCTAGGGCCTGCCAAAAATAGTTGGTTCTATCACTGCATGTGTGGCAAAATGAACACTAGCTCCTGATTGCCCTGCTTGCTGTGCCTTCTTTAATGCAGTCCCACATGACAAACTTCTTGCTTCTGAAGCAGCTCCCTCCATAATGGTTAGTCAGGTATTCACATCTCATTGATTTTAATGGAATGAAAAGCAGATGGGCTCTATAACAGATGAGCAATCCACTCTGCCAGATTACCAACCAAGTAGTGAAGGTAGAAAATTCCCTATTATTTTCTATGTAGGTAAACAGTGAGTTAAACATTTTATATAATAAAATAATAATCCTGTGTGACCAAAGATTGACCAGAGGTTTGGGCAAGAAGTGGCTCATGGTTGATTATTTCTTGCCTGAAGCATTTGTTTGTCTGATAATCCTGAAGAAGCAAAATACATTAGTGAGGAACAACAAAACACGGATAAACAAGCAAAGAAAATGAGACTTTACAATCCTCTTGCACATCATCTTTCACATATCAGTATCTGGCTCTCACTCAAATTATTTGTATCTGGGCTAATTGTGTGGGTCTGCCAAAGCAAACAAGCTCACTGTAATGCAGAATTCTTGGTGGTCGATTTTCAGCCAGACTCTTGCAAAACTTCATGAAAAAGCAATGTTTTCTGCACTAATTCAAATGTTTAACACTTTAGATGTAACAATCTGCTGCCTAATAATATCAAACTTTAGTGTTCTTTTTAATTGGATTGTCAGAATTTCACCAGAAGTAGCGACACAGTGGTATACAGTTGGGAGGGAGTGGCCCTTGGAGTCTTCAATATTGACTTGAAACTCCATGAAGTCTTATGGCATCAGACCAGACACGTGCAAGGAAACCTCTAGCTTATTATCACCTGCCATCCTTTCTCAGCTATTGAATAATCAGTGCTCTTCCATGTTGAACACCATGTTGGAAGGAGCACTGAGGGTAGCAAAGGCACACAATGTACTCTGAGTGAGGGACTTCAGTGTCTATCACCAGGAGTGCCTTGGTAGCATCACTACTGACTGAGCTGGCCAAGTGCTGAAGGACATATGTACCAAACTGGGCCTGCGGCAGGTGGTGAGAGAACCAACAAGCAGGAAAAACCTACTTGATCTCGTCTCCGCAAACCTACTTGCCACAGATGCACGATGGTATTGGTAGGAATGACAATTGAGCAGTCATTGCGGAGACAATGACCCGTCTTCACACTAAGGACACCTTCCATTGTGTTGTGTGGCTACATGGGATAGATTCAGAACAGATCCAAATGGAGTATCCATGAGGTGCTGTGGGCCATCAGAAGCAGCATAATTGTATTAACCACAACCTGTAACCTCATGGATTGGCATATTGCTCAGTATAGCATTACCATTAAGCCAGGGGACTAACCCTGGCTCAATGAGGAGTGCAGGAGAGCATGCCAGGAGCAGCATCAGACATACCTGGATGTCTCAAAGTGCTTTCACCAATGAAGTACTTCTAGAAGTATAGTTACTGTTATATTGTAGGAAACATGAAAGCCAATATGCGTACATTAAACTCCCACAAATAGCAAGTTAATGATGACCAGAGAATTACTTTTTGTGATGTTGATTGAAGGATAAATATTGACCAGGACCCCGGGGACAACTCCCTGACTCATGAGGTGCCAACCTGGTGAGGCTATAACACAGGGTTACATGCTTACTAAACTGTGGAATCAACATGCTATAGATAGAGCTAAGTGATCCCACAACCAACGAATCAGATAAAGAAGTGCCAAGTGGATGACCCATCTTGGCCAATCCTGAGGTCCCCAGCATCATATATGCCATTCATTTGCCAATTCGATTCACTCTAAGTGATGTCAAGAATTGGCTGAAGGCACTGGATACTTCAAAGTCTGTGTGTCCTTACAACAATCTAACTGTAGCCAATCCAACTGGCCCACAGCACCTCATGGATACTCCATTTGGATCTGCTCTGAATCTATCCCATGTCGCCACACAACACAATGGAAGGTGTCCTTAGTGTGAAGGCGGGTCATTGGCTCCACAAGGACTGTTCAATAGTCATTCCTACCAATACCATCATGCATCTGTGGCTGAGACTGGGAATTCAGAGGCGAGTAACTCACCTCCTGACTCTCCAAAGCCTGGCTGCCATCTACAAGGCAGAATTCAGGAGTGTAATGGAATACTCTCCACTTTCCTGGATGAGTGCAGCTCCCACAACACTCAAGAAGCTCAGCACCATCCAAGACAAAGCAACCTGCTGATTGGCACCCAATCCACAACCTTAAACATTCACTCCCTCCGCCACCAGTGCACAGTTCCAGCAGTGTGTACCAACTACAGAATACACTGTAGCAACTCACCAAGGCTCCATCAACAACACCTTCCAAACCAGAGATCTCTACCACTTAGAAGGACAAGGGCAGCAAACGCATGGGAACACCACTACCTGCAAGTTTCCCTCCAGGTTACTCCCCATTCTGACTTGGAACGATATTGCCATTCCTTCACTGTCGCTGGGTGAAAATCCTGGACTGGCCTCCTTCACAGCACTGAGTCTGCCTGTACCACATTGAGTACGGTGGTTCAAGAAGGCAGCTCATCACCACCTTCCTAAGGGCAATTATGGATGGGCAACAAATGGGCTTTGCCATCCCAAGAACGAATTAAAATACTCCACTCATGTGAAAATAGTATCATCTTTCCTCTACCTCCCAAATATGCTTGAAGCTTCTTTTCTTACAGTTCTTGTTCAATCATTCTGCCTCCATTTTAGGTCCCCTACTGCTGCATCCTGTAACTCCATCATCAACTGGCTAGTGAGCCAACCTAGGACACAGATACCTTCGTGGCTAAAAGTAATGTGATCTCAAAAGGCAATTCCCTCCAGAGCTCCAATACCACACAGGGCTCCACTAATAACTCCACTGTGAATTGGAAAAATGTACTTGATGAAAAAAGCATTTAAGATTGGGATCTGAACTCACAGCATTTTGATTTGGGAAACTTAACTGCAGCAGCTGACAGGCTATCACAGGACTTGTCAACAATTTTTAAAGAGCTGTCCTTCATTTTAAAAATTATTTTCTAGTTCCCTCCCTCATGCCATAAACAACTCCCTTGCTGTGAGCAAATCATTTCTCTCAGGTCTATTCCTGTTCTCCTCTGTAACTACTAGTGACAGAACTGAAGAGCTCATGTTAACTTAGCTGTCAAAGCCCTTCTGGGAGAAAGAAAGAATACATTTTATTATTATTTATTCCTGAGATATGGGTGAGAGAAATCGAGCCTCAAAGTAACACAATTTGTCTGTGAATGAAATCACCTTAAATATGTTTGTAAAGGTTCATGTGTTCCGTAACCACAGTCACTACAGAAAGATATGAAAGGCTTACCTGTGAGAAATGACCTGGGAAGGTGCAGGTGACCAGAATTGAGACAGAGGAAGCTGGGCAGCTGGGAAAGAAGAATCCAGAAATATGTCTGCAGTGGAAAAGGGAGAGATGGACTGGGATGATAGAGTCTCAATCTGGAAGGGGTGTGCCTGGAATTGCTTGGAGAGCCGAGTATTTGGTACAACGAAGCTTGGGTGCCGGGTGAGTCATTTAAGCAGGCCTGAATTTGAGTGGGAGGCTGAGTCTCAGTTTTGATATTGGAGGTAGTTCCAATTCTAAGAGCAGCACCTACATGGGGACCACCTGTCCCTTCACGGAGATAGTTATTTTTTTATTCATCTATGGGATTTAGGCATTGCTGTCTAGGCTAGGATTTATTGCCCATCCCTAACTGCCCTTGAGAAGTTGGTATTGAGCTGCCTTCTTAAACCGCTGCATTCCCTGCGGTGTAGGTACACCCACAGTGCTGTTAGGAAGGGAAAATGAGGAGAGAAAGAGCTCACTGGGAAACCTGGTGAATGTACGACCTATGTGGCTGAACCAGTTGTATGTAATGGCTGGTACCACGTGGAGAGGCTGAAGGTGTTCAGCTTCAGGTAAGAAGCCAATGTATGGTTGGGCTGCTTGAGACCTTCAGGGAGCATAGAAGCTGTTCAAAGCTGAAGGGTATCCTTGTGCTGGTAACCATATGACTGACAATACAAACAGCCATATGGTTTCCATGCCCAATCAAACTGCTTATGGAGGAATGGACCAAGTGATTCCCAAAAAACAATCAGATCATTAAAAGGCAACACAGATGGAATGAACTATTTGATGGCCAGAAGGAGACTTGAAATCAAATGTTTTGGGTAAGATAGATGGGCAAATGGATGAAGGTAAAAACAAGCCTTAATGCAGCTTAAATGGTTTAAAAAAAACAAATTGAATAACATTTATTTGAAAAAAAAATTATAATGGTTTAAAGAATGAGGGAAGGAAGAGATAGTAAAATATGAAAATAAAACAAAAGCTGCTAAAATTAGATTTTTTAAAACTGGGAAACAAATGATGTATCCGAGATGCTGCATCAGTCTTTGGATGGCTGCCATCAGGCTGAGTGGGCTTTGACAATCTTCCCAGTCCTGGATGTTGATTCTGGTGCTGAAAAACAGAAAAAGGTTATGTGATTGGTGCTGTAACTGATTAATGTGTACATCCATTTCAATGGCATATTTCTAGGTAAGAATTTCCAATATTATCAACGTTTTTCAATCATCTCTATAGAGCACTCCATTGGGTTTTGTCCATTAAAATCTGAAAATATGGACTTATCCATAATTAGTTCATCGGAAACTCCATGCACTGAATTTGGCATGATTTGAACAAACTGCTGTAATAAAGTTAAATTAACTTCCAGTGGTTGTCAAGAGATCTCGGTGTGCCAAAAATATTGCAAGCCCCTCTTGTGACTTCTGATGTTTGCAGGTAACAGAAAGAAACCATAGGACAATCTCAACAACTCTGGATCAGGGAAAAGATTCAGTCATCGAGAATAGGAGAAGAGGGCAAATGGTTGTTTCCAACTCCCATCCTATGTCGGAAGATTAAGAGGAGATTTGATAGAGGCATTCAAAAGCATGAACAGTTTTGATAGAGTAAATAAGGAGAAACTGTTTCCAGTGGCAGAAAAGTTGATAAATAGAGGAAACAGATTCACGGTGGTTGACAACAGAGCCAAAGGCAATGTGAGGAAACATTTTTTTCTTACACACACTGTTGTTAGAATCTGGAATATCACTGCCTGAAAGGGGGGTGGAAGCAGATTCAGTTGTAACTTTCAAAAGGAATTGGATAAATGCTCAAAGGGAAAACATTTGCAGGACGGTAGGGAAAGAGCAGAGAAGTGGCACTCGTTGGATACCTCAACCAAAGGGCTGACACAGGTGCGATGGGCTGACTGGCCTTCCCCTGTGCAGTATCATTTTACGATTCTATGATTGTTGAGTGGCTTTATAAATAAAGTGACATTTTAAAATATGCAACAGCAGCTTGAACTTCACAAGTCTTATGACAGATGTGTGAGACTTGAGAGATGTGCATGGCCACAGAATGAGGATTAAATTTTGTCAGCAGTGAGATTTTTCACCTTTGTTCTGGGGCATCGCATGCAGAGGACTGACTGAGAACTATCAAAACACAGGGGATAGTGGATTTAAGTAATAGCCAGTGTAGGATTCAAAATCGAGGCTACAAACATGTGAAGTCAATATATAAACGCCCCCACACTACTGATCTAGACGCCTAAGTGCACTTATTTAACAGTTTAGCGTATTTGATTTCAGTGTGTAAGATCCGCCTTCTACTTGGGAGCACATAATACTTGCCTATTCCAATATGTGTCTGTGTTCAAGTGGAAAAATAAATTTTTGCAGGAAATCCAGGACTGAAAGCTTAGCAAACGTTTATACATGGCACATTATTAAAGGTGAATCTTTAAAATAAACCTTTTTGACCTTTGAAACTGTGCTTGGATGACAGTGATGTAATTAAGTAATTAGAATGTTGTTAGTGTTCAGTGAGTTTATTATTTATACTTTCAGTGGCCTCTGCAGCAAGTCTCCACTCTAATTTGACTCCTCTCAGTGGCTGGGATTTTTGCTAGCTTTTGAATAGGATTATGGATGGATTAATATGAAGAAGGAAATGGGGGGAAATTAGCAGAATGTAAATCTGAAAATAATAATAATCTAAAAAGAACACTTCAATCTATGTTCTAGACTTTTTTTATTGAGCTCTGAGCAGTTTATTGGTCTAGGGAAATATTATGAGTTGGACATACTTTCATGAGCCCACCCCTACAAGACTTCCAGCAACTGCCCTGAGCCCAGCTCAGTTTACAAGGTTGGGGGATTTATAGCTGGCTCCCAGGATTCTGGCCAGCAAGTGAGGAGCCCAGCAATGTCCCTCAGGAAGATGAGGATGATCCTGTACTAAGAGCTTCGCAGCAATTCCAGAGAAGCTACAAGACACCTTAAATGACCCAAGAGCAATGTACCCTCTGATTTCTTTTTGTAGCGCGCAGTTGATTACTTTAATTATGTAGGCCCTTTAAATATTTTTGTGTGGCCGCGCATACGTGGTAGCATAAAGGGGCCAACATGTGCGTGTGGTCTGCGCGGGAACTTTCGGGTTGCTGTACAGCTTAGAGGGATCATTGGCCAAGAGCCCTGAAAACTGATTTGAATAATCCACTGAAGGCTTTGGTTCAGTCCGACATAAAGCCTGTAGCAGTGGCACAAAAAGGCTTGGCGGAGCATTGGAGAAAGAGGAAATCGCTACAAGAATCTCAACCACCACTGGTGCCTTTGGGGCCATTTATGCGACTACCCAAGGCTGACTGCCATAATCCATGTGATGCTTCCAGAAGGGAGAGGAACATTGGTGGATGGATGGAAAATGGATTGAGAACTTGGGCACTGCCCCTCACCCCACTTGCATTTACATACAGAGGGTAAGGAAAAAACAGCCTTCAGTCCCCAAAATATTGCTGGGAGGAACATTCAGGTCACCCTCTGGTTTTTCTCCTTTTTTGGGGAGGATAAAATCCACCCTGATGTATTAATTAAATGTCATAGTTTAAGATAATCATTTCAGCTAATCAAGAAGTTTCTATTGATGGTGGGAAAGGTAACCCAAAAGGAAATGTTACTGTGAGCCTTCAGGAAGATTACTCAGCTTCCAATACTCTTAACTTCAGAACAAAGTAACCAATATTTGATTTCAACAAAAAAAATAAAGCAGATTCTAATTATACCTAAATAACCTCACTTCTGGAGAAATAAAGACCTTGTGATTCTATATGTTTCAGAGCTTAAACTGTGCTCCCTTAATTTAAGTTTTTAGATTAAAGAGCAAACTGAGGATACTTATAAATAAACATTTGACAGAGGCCTCACAGTCCTACATTACCCTCTCCTCATTCTGGCAATGAGCCCGACAAAACTGTGTTAACTTCATTCTGGTTCCAATTTACGATTGTGTATTTCTACTGGAAACATACATAAGCTCACATGTGTAGACACTAATAGTCATGCTATCAAAATAGTCGCTGTGCAATTACACGGTAAGAAATTACACCCGTAATACCTGTAAGTATAAAAACCTAGCTTAGGATAATTGAAGCTGTTATTCAAAATAATCTAGTACATTGGGAAAAGAAGGATAGCTGACAAATGTGGCAGTGATAACAAGATACAGTTTCAGTTATGAGGGAATTCAAAAAAACAGTTAACGGTTGCATTGATCCTTTGACGAATTTACCAGATTGTTGAGAAATGAAAATAAAGATATGGAGAATGAGCAAAAGAGGCAATTTGCATT
The DNA here is from genome assembly GCF_964194155.1 of Cetorhinus maximus. Lineage (NCBI taxonomy): Eukaryota > Metazoa > Chordata > Chondrichthyes > Lamniformes > Cetorhinidae > Cetorhinus > Cetorhinus maximus. The sequence continues at coordinate 25,438,444 of NC_135884.1, read as the reverse complement.
ATTTCGCATTTTTGAAAATAAAGCTACAGTTCAGTAATATGAGAGCTTCTCCAATCCTGGCCGCTTGCGCTTCCCCTCTTTTAATCATCCCAGGAGTGACAGCCGTGAATTCAGCTGCCTAGGCCCCAAACTCTGGAACTCTCTCCCTAAACCTCTTGCCTCTCCTTTGTTTTTAAAGATGTTCCTTAAAACCTATATCTTTGACCAAGCTTTTGGTCATCTAACCTAATAGCTGTTTATTTGACTCTGTCAAATTCTGCTTGATAACTCTTGTAAAGCACTTTGGGACATTTTACTATCTTTGAAGGTGCTATATAAATGCAAGTGGTTGTGGAAGGGCATGGAGCTGGAACTGGGGAAATTGTCTCAAGACACTTGAAGCTGATTATGCTACTAAATGTGATTCCATTTTTTATTCTTTCATAAGACATTGGTGTCCCTGATAAGGCCAGCGTTTATTACCCATCCCTAATTGTATTTGAGAAGGTGTTGGTGAGCCAGTTCTTGTACCGCTGAAGTCCTTGAGATGTAGGTACACTCATAGTGCTGTCAGGAAGCGAATTCTAGGATTTTGACCAAGCAACAATGAAGGAAGCTGATATGTTTCCAAATAGGGATGGTATGGGGCTTGGAGGGGAACTTGCAGGTGGTGGTGTTCCCATGCATCTGCTGCCTTTGTTCATCTAAGTGGTAGAAGTCATGGGTTGGGAAGGTGGTGTTGAAGGAGTCTTGGTGAGTTGCTGCAATGCATTTTGTGGCTGGTACACACTGTTACTACAGTGCACCTGTGGTGGGGGGAGTGAATTTAGGTGGTGGATGGGATGCCAATTAAGTGGGCTGCTTTTTCCTGGACCCTTTTTTATTCATTCTTGGGATGTGGGCGTTGCTGGCTAGGCCAGCATTTATTTCCCATCCCTAATTGCCCTTGAGAAGGTGGTGGTGAGCTGCTTTCATGAACCTCTGCAGTCTACATGGTGTAGGAACACCCACAGTGCTGTTAGGAAGGGAGTTCTAGGATTTTGACCCCAGTGAAGGAACGGTGATGTAGCTCCAGGTCAGGATGGTGTGTGACTTGGAGGGGAACTTGCAGGGGATGTTGTTCCCATGCATCTGCTACCCTTGTCCTTATAGGTGGTAGAGGTAGTGGGCTTGGAAGGTTCTGTTAAAGGAGCTTCAGTAAGTTGCTGCAGTGGATCTTACAGACGATAACACTGCTGCCACTGCACATCGGTGGTGGAGGGAGTGGACATTTATTGTGGTGGTGGGGTTGCCATTCAAATGGGCTGCTTTGTCCAGGATGGTGTCGAACCTCTTGAATACTTTTGGAGTTGCACTCATCTGGGCAAGTGGAGCTTATTCCATCAGACTCTTGACTTGTGCATTTTATATAGTAGACAGGCTTTGGGGTCAGGAGGTGAGTTACTGTACACAGAATACCCAGCCTCTGACCTGCACTTGTAGCCACACTATTTTTATGGCTGGTCCAGTTCAATTCCTGGTCAGTGGTAACCCCCAGGATGTTGGTAGTTGGGGATTCAGCGATGGTAATGCCATTGGATTTTTAAAAAATTATTCGTTCATGGGATGTGGGCATTGCTGGCTGGGCCAGAATTTGTTGCCCATCCCTAGTTGCCCTTGAGAAGGTGGTTGGTAAGATCCCTTCTTGAACCGCTGGAGTCCATGTGGTGTAGGTACACCCACAGTGCTGTTAGGGAGGGAGTTCCAGGATTTTGACCCAGTGACAGTGAAGGAACGGCGATATATTTCCAAGTCAGGATGGTGAGTGGCTTGGGGGAACTTTCAGGTGGTGGTGTTCCCATGTATCTGCTGCCCTTGTCCTTCTAATTGGTAGCAGTCATGGGTTTGGAAGGTGTTGACTAAAGAGGCTTGGTGGGTTCCTGCAGTGCATCGTGTAGATGGTGCACATTGCTGCCACTGTGCGTCAATGGTGAAGGGAGTGAATGTTTGTGGGTGGTGTCAGTTAAGCAGGCTGCTTTGTCCTGGTAACAAGCTTCTTCAGTGTTGTTGGAGCTGCACTCATCCAGGCAAATGGAGAGTATTCCATCACACTCCTGACTTGTGCTTTGTAAATGGTGGACAGGCTTTGGGGAGTCAGGAGATGAGTTACTCACTGCAGGATTCCGAGCCTCTGACCAGCTCTTGTAGCCACAGTATTTATATGGCTAGTCCAGTTTTTGGCTAATGATAATCCCCAGGATGTTGATAGTGGGGCATTCAGCGATATTAATGCCATTGAATGTCAAGGGTAATGGTTAGATTACCTTTTGTTGGAGATGATTATTGCCTGGCAGTTGTGTGGTGTGAATGTTACTTGCCACTTATCAGCTCAAGCCTGGATATTGTCTAGGTCTTGCTGCATTTGGACATGGATGGCTTCAGTACCTGAGGAGTTGCGAATGGTGCTGAACATTGTGCAAACACTAGTGAACATCCCCATTTCTGAACTTATGATGGAAGGAAGCAGCTGAAGATGGTTGGACCTAGGACACTACCTTGAATAACTCCTTCAGTGATGTCCTGGAACTTAGATGACTGACCTCCAACAACCACAACCATCTTCCTTTGTGCTAGGTATGATTCCAACCTGTGGAGAGTTTTCCCCCTGATTCCTATTGAATGTCAATGGGAGATGGTTAGATTCTCTCTTGTTGGAGATGGTCATCGCCTGGCACTTGTGTGGCTTGAATGTTACTTGCCACTTATCAACCCAAGCCTGAATATTGTCCAGGCCTTGCTGCATATGGATATGGACTTCATTATCAGAGGAGTCGCAAATGGTGCTGAACATTGTACATTGTGCTATCATCTGCAAACATCCCCTTTCAGACCTTATGATGGAAGGAAGGTCATTGTTGAAACAGCTGAAGATGGTTGGGCCGAGGACACTAACCTGAGGAACTCCTGCAACGATGCCCCGGAACTGAAATTATTGACCTCCAACAAGCATCTTCCTTTGTGCTAGGTGTGATTCCAACCAGTGGAGAGTTTCCCTAAATTCCCATTGACTCTAGTTCTGCTAGGGCACTTTGATGCCACACTCAGTCAAATGAATGATGTCAAGGGCAGTCACTCTCATCCCACCTCTTGAGTTCAGCTCTTTTGTCCATGTTTGGACCAAGGCTGCAATTAGGTCAGGAGCTGAGTGGCCCTGACAGAACCCAAACTCAGCATCAGTGAGCAGGTTATTGCTGAGTAAGTGCTGCTTGATAGCACTGTTGATGATACTTTCCAGCACTTTGCTGATGATCGAGGGTAGACTGATGGGGCAGTAATTGGCCGGGTTGGATTTGTCTTGCTTTTTGTGTACAGGACATACCTGAGCAATTTTCCACATTGCTGGTTGATGCCAGTGTTGTAACTATACTGGAACAGCTTGGCTAGGGGCACAGCAAGTTCTGGAGCACAAGTCTTCAGTACTATTGCCAGAATGTTGTCTGGGTCCATAGCCTTTGCAGTATCCAGTGCCTTAGTTGTTTTTTGATATCACATGGAGTGAATCAAATTGACTGAAGACTGGCATCTGTGATGCTGTGGACCTCAGAAGGAGGCTGAGATGGGTCATCCACTTGGCACTTCTGGCTGAAGATGGTTGCAAATACTTCAGACTTGTCTTTTGTACTGATGTGCTGAACTGTCCCATCATTGAGGATGGGAATGTTTGTGGAGCCTCCTCCTCCTATTAGCTGTTTAATTGTCCACCACCATTCATGGCTGGATGTGGCAGGACTGCAGAGCTTAGATCTGATCCGTTGGTTGTGTGATCACTTAGCTCTGTCTATTGCATTCTGCTTTCCGCTGTTTGGCACGCAAGCAATCCTGTGTTGTAGCTTCACCAGGTTGACACCTCATTTTTAGGTATGCCTGTTGCTGCTCTTAGCATACTGTGTTGCACTGTTCATTGAACCAGGGCTGATCCCCTGGCTTGATGGTAATGGTAGAGTGAGGGATATGCCAGGCATGAGATTACAGATTGTGGTTGAATACAATTCTGTTGCTGCTGATGGCCCACAGTGCCTCATGAATGCCCAGTTTTGAGTTGCTAGATGTGTTTGAAATCTTTCTCATCTAGTACAGTGGTAATGCCACACAACACAATGGAGCATATCCTCAATGTGAAGATGGGACTTCATCTCCACAAGGACTGTGTGGTAGTCACTCCTACTGTCATGGACAGATGCATCTGCGACAGATAGATTGGTAAGGACGAGGTCAAGTAGATTTTCCTCCCTTGTTGGTTCCCTCACCACCAGTCGCAGACTAGCAGCTATATCCTTTAGGGCGTGGCCAGCTCAGTCAGTAGTGGTGCTGCTGAGCCACTCTAGATGATGGACATTGAAGTCCCTTGCCCAGAGTATATTCTGTGCCCTTGCCACCCTTAGTGCTTTTTCCAACTGGTGCTCAACATGGAGGAGCACTGATTCATCAGCTGAGGGGGTGCAGTATGTGGTAATCAGCAGGAGGTTTCCTTGCTCATGTTTGTCCGAATGCCATGAGACTTCATGGGATCCGGGGTCAATGTTGAGGACTCCCAGGGCAACTCCCTCCTGACTGTATATCACTGTGCCACCACCTCTGCTGGGTCTGTCCTGCCAGTGGGACAGGAATACCCAGGGATGGTGATGGTGGTGTCTGGGACATTGTAAGGTATGATTCCATGAGTATGACTATGTCAGCCTGTTGTTTGACTTGTCTGTGAGACAGCTCTCCCAATTTTGACACAGCCATTTACTGTTAATTGAACATGATTTCATGGTCACTATTAGACTAGCTTTTAATTCCAGATATATTAATTGAATTTCAATTCCACCAGCTGCAATGAGATTTGAACCCGTGCCCCAGAGCATTAGCCTGGGTCTCTGGATTACTAGCCCGGTGACATTACCACTACGCCACCACCTCCCCCTTTTCTAAATGCTGTTGAGCTTCTTGGGTGTTGTTAGAGCTGCACTCATCCAGGCAAGTGGGGGTGTATTCCATCAGACTCCTGACTTATATCTTGTAGATGGCGGATCAGTTTTGTGGAGTCAGCAAGTGTCGAATTCCCAGTCTTTAATCTCTCTTTTAGACATGTCGGAATTTTCCAAGACCCACTGCAGGAGATTTGGCAGCCCAGCTAAAAGTCCATTGACTTTCGGTGGGACTGGACGACCCCGGCTGTGGGCAGGGCTGGAAAACCCTGCCCGTCATGTTCATAAGGCTGGTCCAGTTAAATTTTTGGTCAATGGTAACCCCCAGGATATTAATGGTGAGGGGATTCAGCACTGGTAGATCATCTGCTAGATAATTAAACTCTTTGTTGTTGGAGATGGTCATTGTCTGGCACTTGCAGGCATGGACTACTTCAGTATCTGAAGATATGCCCTTCTCGACTTGGGCAGTGTGGTCAGTAGTGCATTACTGACATTGAAGTCCCCCTCCCAGAGTACATTCTGTGCCCTTGCTACCCTCAGTGCTACTTCCAACTGTTGTTCAAGGTGCTGGAGTACTGGGCTCATCAGTTGAGGAGGACGGTAGGGGGGCAATCAGCTGGAGTTCTACTTGTCCATGTTTGACCTGATGCTATGAGACTCCATAGGGTCCAGAATCAATGTTGAGGATTCCCAGGGCTACTCCCTCAGGATTGTGTATCACTGCGCCGCCCCCTGGTCTGTCCTGCCCGTGAGACAGAGCATACCCAGGAATGGTGATGGAGCCGTCTGGGACATTTTCTGGAAGGTATGATTCTGTGAGTATGGCTCTGTCAGACTGTTGTTTGACTAGTCCGGAGGACGGCTCTCTCAATTTTGGCACAAGTCCCGTTTGTGAGCAAGACTTTGCAGGGTTGACTGGGCTGGGAGTACCTTTGTTGTATCAAATGGGTGATCCATCCAATTTTATTCTTATTTGATTTGTCCATAGTGGTTTGATATAACTGAATGGCTTGCTGGGCCATTTGAGATGGTGTTGGCCTGGAGTCACATGTAAGCCAGACTGGGTGAGGATGGCAGATTTCCTTCCCGAAAGGACATTAGTGAACCAGATGGGTTTTTACAACAATTCAGCAGTTTGATGGTCACCATTACTGACACTAGCTTTTTATTTCAAATTTATTTAATTAATTGAATTTAAGTTCAACCAGCACAAGTGGTGGGATTTGCACTCATAGCTCCAAAGCATTAAGCCAGGTCTTTGGATTCCTCATCCAGTAAGGTTACCACCATGTTACCATTCCCGCTTAAGGAGGTAGAGGTGCCATTAGCTCATACGTTCAATTCTTCATTGAGGTCTGGATAATGTCCCTGCTTAGCTACATGGGTGCATGGATGGGAAGCTGGGGGTAAAACAAGTGACTGAGCTGATCCTGCCTGTTTCACACTAGTTAGGTTAAAATGACCCCTTGGATGTACAAAATCAGTAGGACCATCATCATCCCTTAGCTAACCCACTGCTTCAAAAAACTCAATTAGGTTAGTGAGGCATGGCCTCCATCTTCTGCAGGCAGGCCTTGTGCTATGATAAACAACGCCTCTGTGTGGCTGCGCAAAAAAAATTTAAAGGGACCATGCACTGATAAAAAATCAAGCTTCACAGAACAGTTAGTCTGTGGTGGTTCCAATGGATTGCAGAAAGATTCACATGGTCTCATAATTTGAGAAGGGAAATGAACCAAACCTCAAGAATTGTAGGCCCATTAACTTGACAGGTTGTAGGCTAGTTGCTGGAAGGCATTATACAGGAGGTGATATTCAGCATGTCAAAGGTTCAGAGTCACTCAAATATAACTGCACATGATTCATTTCTTCACCTTGGTTACTTGATGGGGCACCTTGTGGTTAAAGATCCTGTAGAAATGCACATTATTGAGAATGAAAATTTGATTCATGTCAATCCATAACAAGGTGAAACTCCTGTTGTAAAGGGAACAGATTGCCTTGCACAAATATGGAGCACCTGTACTTTGAGCTCAAAGGAGGTGTGCACATGTGAGTAAAATAAAACAGCAATTACTAGAATGGTACAGACGGGTAGCTCTCTAAATTTAATTTAGCATTTATTTTACTATGTAGACCAGCAAAAACATAGCTTTGAAAAACTTATACTTTCTGACTGCATTATAATTACTGGAACAATGGTGTATTTTAATGTTCAAAGCAAAAAGGAACTGCACTAACAATTCATTAATTTGATTATATGTTCTCACAAAAATGCCTCTGGAACCTGGCAAATCCTCCCCTCAATTTCCAGCTGATTTTTCTCCCAAAAGGTTGCGAGTTCATACTTACAGAAATAAAGGGATTAAAGGAGTAGTCCTGCCTAAGTGGGGGAAGGTGGGGAGGGATGCTATCAAGAAAAAACTGTTTGGTTCATTACCGTGAAAACAGAGGCCATCGAACTGTCACCTTCTTTCTCCCTTTCATTTCTGCAGCCTTTCTTGATCCAGAGAAGCAGTGTTTAAATCAAACAGTCAAAGTGACTGATGAAAAGCTTGCTCTCTTTCCAAAACAATAGAGGCCGTTTGGAGAGGTAAAAGGGGAATGCCATCTGGAGGGTACTGAAAACACTTGGCCGTTTGTTTCTAGTTTTATTAGCCAGAGCCTCGTGTTTGAAGGGCCGCAGAGGCGGGCAGAGCCTTTCAATTCCAGATAATGGGGGAGAGTTTATACAAAGCTCCTACTGCTCTCTAGAAGGGATCCTGAGCCTGTGGTAAAGAAGTAAATGTGAAGAAAGAGCCTGGCAATCGTGCCAGACTTTGAAAGACGCTACGTAATCAATTGAATGCTCCTTCTGAATTTTGTTCTCTTGGCATACAAAAGTATAATGAGTTTCTCATGCTGGAGTGAAAAGTGGTAGATAGCAGGAATTCTTTTAATGTTTTTGTGCTCTCTGGAGATTTGATGCCACCCAAAATGAAGTGTAGAATATCAAGCTGCTTATTATCCGCAGTCTTTGACGTAAATTTATTCTAAAGAATGTTTGTAGAGGGCTCAGGAAGAGGATTTTAAATATTTTTCCAAGTTTATTTGTGAACCACATGAACCATGCTTCTGTTATCCAACTTAGCCATCTACTTGCGGAATTTAAATCAAAGTAAGTGGTAGCTAAAGAAACCAATTTTCCATTTCAACCCCCAGACAGGTGAAACCCAAACTAGGCCTGGGTGAATAGAAGGTTGTAGTAAATTAAATAATACACTGCAAAGGTCAATTATTAAAGCTGACACTTTGCTCAGAATGCTGCTGAGCTTTGTCATGGTTGTGTTCCACATTATAACATGTTGTTTATTGTACTTTCTTTTGTCAAGTTTGAGAGGGCTGCCGTTAAAAAAGACTATGATCCCAAAATTTTCAATAAAAATCTTCTCCATTTCTGATGCTTCAAAAGTTTAAGAACCCTGGAAAATATTTCATTCTCATTGGAAGAAAATGTGAGCACATATTTCGTATATGAATAAATGTATCACTCCAAGCTTTGAGCAAGCTTCAGGGCTTCTAAATCTTTAAACCAAAATCTCCACAATATACTCTTTAAATATATTTTCTGAACTGTGGGGCATTTTTGGAACCCTAGAACGGAATGCAATTATCTATGGACTTTATTCCCGTCAAATACTTTCTAATAGAACTGTAGCTACACAGGACAAATACTGGGCTGGATTCTCCTGCTGGAATCAGAAGGTGGGTTTGTTCCCGGCTTGTGAACAGGCCCCCCCACCGCCCACTCCTCCACGGGAAGTAAAACCTTCTGATATTTTGGCCGTGGCGAGTTGTCAGTCGGGTCAGGGACAGGTCTGTCAGCCTATCAGTGGCTGGTGGGGGGTGAAGGAGAGATTTGGGTCACTGGAAATGCGGGCTACGCTCTGCCGTTTGGATAGGAACTTCTAAAGTTGGAAAAGTAGAAAGTGCAGACATTTTACATTTCAGAGGGCAGATGGAGACATGGGGGCAGAATTTTACGAGACCCCACTGGCTGGTTTGCTGGCAGGGGGTCCATAAAATTCCCCAGGTGGCTTTCCTGCTGCCTACCTGCCCGCCGCCAAACTGTACGCTATTTTATGGGGCTGCGGGGAGGCTTACGGTGGCCCACAGGACCTAATCCCAATTGAGGCCCTTATGTAGCTAATTAAGGGCTGCTTCCCACCCATTTTAAGGCTGGCGTTAGGAGTTCAGAGACTGGGTTAAGCCTGGCAAGTAAACCTCCTCGAGTGGGATAAGGGAGTAGGGACGCCTCCATCACTGGCCCCCATTTCCAGATCAGGCGCTATCCCCCCCCCAACTCTCGCACCAAGGTCTGCCCCTCTCTCAGGTGCTCTGTTCCTGCCTGGCCTTGCCATCATGACTCCCCCTCTTACCTCACCCTTGGGGCTCCCCTCCTGCCCCTGCCATTATACCACAAACTTAACTGGACCCATGGGCTCTGGCACTTAGACTGGTGGGACTGTTGTATTACCAGCAGTGGCCACCGCTCCTGGTGGAGCTGCTGGGACTACAGAGCAATCAGCAGCCTACAGTCTGGCACCTTTCTGAGGCAGGAATTCTTCCCAAATGAGGGGCAGAAGTCCGGGCTCCAGCCAATTAATACTCAACAGGGCGTTAAGCGGCTACAAGACTGCTGTGATCCCTGCTGTCCGAAAAATCCTGCCCACGGAACCCGGGGTAGGATAGGAAAGTGAGAATTTTGTAGAAGTTTTTTAGACTTCTGTGAGGAGTAGTCCCCTCTGCTCCACTAAGCCTTTTCACTGTGACTTATAAATTGATCTTCACTCAAAACGCAGCCAGCCTTGTTCTTAATTGCCACCGTTGAGGTGGCCTACAGCTCCCAAAGGCCACCCACCCATGTGAAAATTTGTAAAGAATGAAAGGCGAGCCCCTAATGAACTCCTTAATTGTCTTAATTGGCCTGATAATTGCTGCAGGCAAGTTTGCTGGCCCACCCTCTCCCCCTTCCCTCCTCCCGCCCTCATGAAAGTCGCCTGGGTTGGAAACAGACGGGCGCACAGACCGTATGCGTCATTTATTATTCCATTCCTGAAAATTCTGCCCATGGTATCACAGCTCAGAGCAATGACAATGACCTATTACATGTCAACCCTCTATTTTATGTTTGTCACTGGATTTTCATGACAGGATTATATCCTAAACAGGTAGATCACCAGATTGCTATTCCTTCACCAAGTTACATGGTTGACCCGTTGTAAAAATCAACTCTTGGCTTTTAGCCAAAAAAATCATTCATTTTTCATATGACTCGTGTATAAGTCAACCCCTAACTTTTAGCCAAAAAGCCCAACTCTGTATTCACCACCCACTCACCACTGAAGCCAAACTCGCCCTGGTGCAAACCTACTCATCTATAGAAAACTCCTCATGCCTGTGCATATCAGCACAAATGTAAAGGCTACCACCTCACTGCTGCGCGCTGCGTTTCCCGCCAATTGCGCTCTCTAATATGACAACCCAGTATCAAGAAGGAATGGCAGATACGCAGCCCAGTTCAAATTTAAAATTGCTGAGTTTGCAGAGCAGACAAATAATTGTGCAGCAGCTAGAGAACTCAAGATATCGGCGAAGAACATTAGAGTTTGGAGGAAGCTCTCCACATATGCCTAAGGGTAAATGCACAAACAGAGGAAAGCCTAGCATGTGGCCACAGTTGGAAAACAAAGTTGTAAAATACGTCAATGAAAATCACCAGAATGGACTCTCATTTTCTCAAGGTCTGCCGTGAAACGAGAGAAAATTAGGCGCTACAGATTTTAGAGCCAGCCCTGGATGGTGGACCAGGTTTACAAAGAGAAACAATTTTGTAAGTGATAGAAGACCAAGATTTCACAGTGTTTCCCAGCAGAACTTGACGACAGGCTTATCACATTTCAGCGGTTTATGATCAAACATCAACAAAAGAATGGATACAGATCGGCCTGTAGTGGGAACGTGGAGGAGACTCCCATGAATTTTGACATGCCAGCCAGTCACAGTGAGCAAAGGTGGAGAAAAAACAGTGTTAGCAAAAACAACTAGTCATTAAAAAAAACTGAATGAAATTGTATAAATTTGTATATATGGCTTTTGTTTTTGATGAATTCAGTGTACACAAATTCAAAACTGTCTCCATGGAGGTTATTTATTTATAAATAAAAATTCAATAATAAAAATAATTTTGGGCTCCTTTCGTGCTACTTGTGGGGGGTGGGATTGGCGGAAACAGTCTCCGTCCTGGCAACTCTGCGATAGCGAGACGATGGGAAAGGGTAGACTTCAGCCCCTCAAATGTTACTCCTGTAAAAGTTGATCCCCTACTTTTTGCCTAAAATTTTAATCTAAGAAATTTGACTTTTACATGAGTATATATGGTATGTATTACACAAGCCTGAGATTATTATCACCTATTTTCTCAGGCCCACAACACCGGCTACAAGACCAAGAACATCCAAAGATTGGAACAAAATCACGTTCTTCTCCACTTGCAGGAAAAGAAACATAAGCTTAGATATTTTGATCATTGCAAACAAAGGATTACGTGGGGTATACAGAACAGCAAAAAGGCCATTCAGTCCAACCAGTCCATGTCAGGATTTATGCTCCATTCAAGCCTCCTCACCTTCTCTCATCTAAATCTACCATTGTAACCATCTATTCCGTTCTCCCTCATATGCTTGTCTAGAATGGCTAAGAATAAACTGGTTCAAAGTAAAGGGGGGAATTTTTAACTTGCTAGAATTGGCTTTAACAGGAGGTAACTGTTAAAATGGGGTCTGTAAATTTACTGCCCCATTAATATGAACAATGACCCGCTGCCATTTTTAGTGATGCCAACTGCTAGGCAGCCAAAGTGCTTGCCTATTTCATGTGGTAGGCCCTTTTTAATCTTCACACCAGGGTTCTTCGCCACACCTAGGACACACTTTAGGAGAAAACTGGTCGGAGCATAAGTTGTTCACTTTTTGACCAATTTCACTGGCGATACAGTCAGTGGAGCCTTAGAGGCAAAAGTTTTTAAATATTTTTGTTGGACCTGGAGGAACAGGAGTACTCCTCCAACCCCACGAAAATAATCTGGGCTGTTGTCATGCAAGTTCCCTCCATCCCCTCTATAATCATGACAAACATCGCTGGATCCAACGTAATCCAGTGTGAAGGCATAAAACGATGATTGCGAGTAAATGATGGAGCATTTGATATCATGCCCCACCTCATTCAATAGTCGGTGAAGTGGAGATGGCGCTACACGGCATGGCTGTGAGGTGGTGATTCTAATTGCCACTGCAGTAATGCTCTCCCGATAAGCTAGCATAGCAGCCTAGGACGTGGGAGTTCTGGAAGTGAAACTGAGAGTGTAGCTCACAGTTGCTGCCATTGACTGTGCTGGCTTATTCTGCATTTTAACTGCAGCTGTCCACATGGCTTATAGCACAACTCGGTGCTCCCTGACCCAGGGCTTGCTTGCTGTAAAGCAAGTTTCCCACAGGGTCTTCAACCTCTCTTGAAAAACAGAGCCTTATCATTCACTAATCCTTTGACAAAGCAAGGTTGTGTTCCTCTGACTGTAGATGTGGCTGTGGAGATGCCACCTCTGGAATAGTATTATCTGCCCGGAACCCATCTGTGGGTCTTCTGTGTTTCCTTCAAAAACACAAGTAAAAGGGGGATTCCCATGAATAACTATGCTTGTCATCAGATAACAACAAAAATGTGTATTTATATGGCACCTTTAATGTAATTATGCATTATAAAACAATGTACACCGACACCGAGCCGCATAAGGAGATATTAGGTCAAATGACCAAAATCTTGATCAACGAGATAGATTTTAAGGAGTGTCTTAAAGTAGAAAAGCGAGGTAAAGAGGCAGACTGGCGGGGGGGTTGGAATTCTAGAGCCTGGGGCCTAGGCAACTGAAGGCAGGGACACCAGTGGTGGAGCAATTATAATTCGTAGTACAGAGCTTGAGTATTGCTGACAAAAGAGATGTGTCGAAGCTTTTCGTCTTGCACTCATCAGGATACTCGGAAGAATACCAAATAAGTGGGAAAGCAACAATTTATACTGTATGTGAAGAGTGTGCTGATTGGTTGGCAAATGGCATTTCCATGGAGAATGCACCACTGATGGTGACTGACAGTTAACTGCCAAACATTGTTTAAAATTTAAACCAGGCAGCTCGGCTCTGATTGGCCAAGACATTGCTCTGAGGGATGAAAATAAGTGACAGCCATTTGCTGACTCATTCATCAGGCTGCCAGGTTTGAATTTCAAACAATGCTTGGCAGTTAACTGTCAGTCACCATCAGTGGTGCATTCTCCATAGCAATGCCATTTGCCAGCCAATCAGCATTCTCTTTACATAAAGGCCAGAATTTTTACCTTGATGGGCGGGCGGGCCCCACTGGCTCGGCGGTGGGCAGGCAGCCGAACTCCGCTGTCAAAACGGGCCCGCCGCCATTTTGAGTGGGCGAGCCAATTAAGGCCCGCCCAGCGGCCTGCCCGACAGAAAGTGCTATGCACTTCCTGTGGGGGGAGGGATTCCCCATCTATCAAAGTGCGCTCTTTTGCGCATGCACGTGAAAGAGCGCACATCTCCCTGAGACTAAGTGCTGTCTCAGGGAGATTGGTGACAGCATAAAAATCTTTAAAATAGAAAAATATTAAAATTATTAACATGTCCTCCTCATGTGACAATGTCACACCGAGATGGGCCATGTTAATAAGAAGCACATAAACTTTATTGAAGTTTTTAAAAACAGACATGAGACCTCATCCCGCCAGTGGATGAGGTTTCATGTATTACCAGAAGCCCGCTGGGTCTCCTGGCCTGCCCACCAGCCTGACAGGCAGGGCATTTAACAAGCTTAATTATCCTGTCAATGGCCTTAATTGGCCATTGACAGGTTGGCGGGCGGACAGCTGATTTCACTGTCCGCCCGCCTTCCTCAATATTTAAATGGACCAGGATGAGGTCGGGTGTTCCTCCCGACGTCATCCCACGTCATTTTCCCGTCGGCGAGCGGGCCCCGCCCCCAAATCGCCGACGGGGAAATTCTGCCCAAAGTATAAATTGTTGTTTTGGCCCTTATATTGGTATCCTTGTGAGTGTCCTGATGAATGCAAGATGAAAAGCTTAGATATATCTCTTTTTTTCAGCAATTATAATTGGGATTATACAAGAGGCCAGAATTAGAGGTGTGCAGATAACTTGCAGGATTGTAGGGTTAGAGGAAATTACAGAGATAGGGAAGGTCAAGGAGGGATTTGAAAGCAAGGATGAGAATTTTAAAATTGAAATGTTGCTTGACCAGGAGCTAATGTACGTCAGTGGGCACAGGGATGATAGGTGAACAGGGCTGTCTGTGAGTTAAGACATGGGAAGCAGAGTTTTGGATGACCTCAAGTTTACGGAGGGTAGAAAACGGGAGACAGGCCAGGAGTGTGTTGGAATAGTCAAGTCTAGAGGTAATCAAGGCATGGATGAGGGTTTTAGCAGCAGATGAACAGAGACAGTGGTGAAGTCAAGCGATGTTATGAAAGTGCAAATAGATGGCTATGAGGTGGTACAAATATGAGATTGGAAGCTCATCTCAGGATTGCGAACAGACTGGCTTAATCTCAGACTGTTGCCAGGGAGAGGGATGGAGTCGTAGTTAAGGTGCAGATTTTGGAGTGGGGACCGAAAACAATGGCTTCAGTCTTCCTAGTAATTAATTGGAGGCAATTTCATCTCATCCAGTATTGGATGTGAGTTAAACAGCCTGACAGGTTATTTGTATCAGAGAGGAACTTCCCTCGACCTTGGAAGCATAATGAGAGAAGTATACTGAGATCCAGTAAAATGAATCCTCACTTACTTTTCCAATTGCATTTACCCAAGTTACACTTGTTTGTAATGTGAACCCAGTCAGAAAATATAGTCTGGATTACGATGATAATTCCACTGGCTTCCCTACCAGAGGCTGTTCCTGAAAATGGAAGTTAGTCTGATAATAATATATTTTCAGAGAAACTATACTGAAGCTTTGTGCTTCCTCCGCTGTTTGCATTACCAAAGCACTTCACTATGGTTACCACATTCAGCAGTGGAACCATTTCAAGGAATAGTCAAGCAACTTGGTCAATTGTAATTAGGCATTAACTTCAGAAAGCAGAAAGATGCTACTTCAATGTCTTCCCTCTTTCCCAAGCAGCTCTCCTTTGTGCTTAAAGACACATATTTCAGAAATTATATTTGCTAGCTTGTCACAGAGATTGGGGATTAGACTTTAACCCTACCTTTGGCAGATGTTACAGAAATACTGCAGAGTACACAGATTGGAATCTAAAATTAGCAGGCTGAAACTACTTTAGGCTAAATTGAACATTCCACGCACCTTAACAATTTTAAATATTAGACTTGTTACAGTTTAGCATACACAATCTTGAAGCATCGAATCCCAATTCCAATTTTAATGAAATGTGGCAAAGTCATGGGGTGGAATTTTAAGCCAGCGGGATTTTAGGATCCCGCCTAAGTCAATGGACTTTTGAGCGGCTGGCCACATTTTATGGCCCCGCCACCACCACCGCGATGGGGCTGTAAAGTTCCACCCCGGGGCACATTCGTGTTTCCATCACCTGGGTGGGATCTGGTGGACCACATGACCCACTCAATGTATAACCTGCGTGATTTTCATTCCATTGAAATCGGTGGAGTGCAAATTGGGCAAGTTCTATAAAGTGTGGGTAATCCACTCCACCAGATCAAAGGCTTTCTAAAAGTTCATGTACACCACATCCACTGAATTTAACCCCCCACAATATCTGTCACCTCCTCAAAGAAGCCGATCAGGTTTATCAAGCACAATTTTTCTGAAATCCTGCTTCAGGGTGTTTGGACTAGTTTCTGAATCAGAATATTTGATATCTAATTAGCATAATAAACAACTGCTTTTGCAGAATTTTGAAGTTAATATTGACTTGATAGCTAATTAACTAATTTGTGGTTTCATAAATTTTAAATTTAAATACATAGCTTTAAACAGTTAATACCTAATGATACAATATATCTTATCATAATTTCCTCATAAACATTCAATCGTTTCTTGTCGTTGCTCATGTTATATGGACGAAAGTTAACAGTGCCTTGCCACTGAATGAAATTAACAGCTTAATTATTGGAGATTGCAAAGGAAATTGGGAGTGCTTGTGACAGGAGGCCCACAGTTGGGTGCCAGTAGCATTTTTCACTGCTATTGGATAGCAGATGAGAACAGCTCTACTCGGGGGGGGGGGAAACAAAACAATTATGTTGAAGCTGATTACACATGTGACAGACATTCTTAATTACATAAATAACCTGAAGGAAAAAGGGACCTTCCGGGGGGAGTGGAGTTTGGCGGGGGGTGCGGTGGAGATCAGACAAAAAAGATAAAAGCCTGGTTAATATTCATTGACTGGCCCTTCACTAGTTTACTTTACAAATGTTTAAAAATGGTCTGCTGTATCTCACTTAAGGGTTATACAAGCATTAAATATGAAGTTGTGAGGTGGAGAGGGGGCTGTGGTGCCTTGGCAGTGGGGCTTGCTGGTTAGCTCAGTTGGCAACTAGAGTTTGGTTCATAATAACACCAGCAGCATGGAGTTCAATCCCCATTCTAGTTGAGGTAGACTTGGGGCCTAAAAACAAAAAACTACTGCGGATGCCGGAAATCCAAAACAAAAACAGAATTACCTGGAAAAACTCAGCAGGTCTGACAGCATCGGTGGAGAAGAAAAGAGTCGACGTTTCGGGTCCAGATGACCCTTTAACAGAACTGATTCAATTGTTGAAGGGTCATCTGGACCCGAAACGTCGACTCTTTTCTTCTCCACCGATGCTGCCAGACCTGCTGAGTTTTTCCAGGTAATTCTGTTTTTGTCTTAGACTTGGGGCCTGCCTGTTCACCCTGCCCCATGGCAAAATCACAGCATCAACTGTGGTTCAATGACTGTTGAAGAATGAAAGATGCTCCCTCGAGAAGAAAAAAAAACATGAAGCAAATGCTCAAAAATGTAATGATTGGACTGACCGATACTACAATGGACAGTATTAATACTAAATTACTAACACATCTGCCAACGAGTGATTTCTGTTTGCAGCATTCCTTTGTACACATGGGACATAAGGTAAGTTTAATTTGGCAATTAAAATAAATCCACATAAAATCATGCCATTTGGCATAGTAAATCCTGCATAGACCCTAATCTTTGGAATTCCCTCCCTAAACCTTTCACTCTCTCCAGCTGTCTCTCATCCTTTAACACCCTCATTAAAACATACCTCTTTAACCAGGTTTTTGGTCACCCATTCTAATATCGTCTTCTTTAGCTGGTGTAAACTTTTGCCTGATTACACTCTTGGGATATTGGCCAATGTTAGAGGCTGTATAAATTCAAGTTATTTTTGTTGTTGCTGATTAAAGTTGCAGCATTGTTAACTCCATAAGCTAAGAGTAACTTCATCCATCTGTTAATCTAAAAATGAAACTCCAATTCATTTTCCTGCAGTCTAGCCAGTCAGCCAGTAAAACTACAAAAAATTCACTAAATCTGAAATCTGCTTGTCAGCCAAGGTGTGCAAGATTGGTTACTGAACAAAAGATCCTTCAAAAGTTGTGCTAACCACTTTAAAAAAAATTTTTAAAACACTGTCAACCAGTTAAGCAATCATAAGGAAAGGGATTGCAGCATCAAGAACTTCAACAGCAGCCCTTCATTATTTGAACTAGTAACAAGAGTCTAGGTGTAGTGGCAATAGCGTTTGAAATAATATTAATCCCCTGTTCATGTTTTACTTCTCAACAGTAGATCAATCTGATTTATTTACCATTAAACTCTGATAGGACATCAGCCTGCGTGTAGTAATTCAGAAGTGAGGTGAAATAGTGCAAATCAGGGTGGTTTATCTATCCGTGGTTTCCATGTAGGATTATAAAAGCATCAGGAAGGGTAATGTTACTATCTGAAACATTAGGAAATGTGTTGAATACACAAAGATAGTAGGAAAGTAAGTTGTGACGAGGACATAAGGAGACTGCAAAGGGATATAGATAGGTTAAGTGAGCGGGCAAAAATTTGCCAGATGGAGTACAATGTAGGAAAATGTGAATTTATCCACTTTAGAAGGAAGAAAGGAAAAGCAGCATATTATTTAAATAGAGAGAGATTGCAGAACTCTGAGGTACAGAGGGATTTGGGCCTCTGGTACATGAATTATGAAAGGTTGGTATGCAGATACAGCAGGTGATTGGGAAAGCAAATTAAATGTTTCCGTTTATTGCAGGGGGAATGGAATATGAAAGTAGGGATGTTTTGCTCCAGTTGTATAGGGTATTAGTGAGACCACATCTGGAGTACTGTGTCCAGCTTTGGTCTCCTTATTTAGGAAAGGATATAAATGCGTTAGAGGCAGTTCAGAGAAGGTTCATTCGATTGGTACTTTGGATGAGGGGGACACATTATTTTATGAAAAAAAGTTGGAAAGGCTGGGCCTGTATCCATTGGAGTTTAGAAGAATGAGAAGCGATCTTATTGAAACACATAAGATCCTGAGGGGACTTGATAGGGTGGATTGCTGAAAGGATGTTTTCCTTTGTGGGAGAGACTAGAACTAGGGGACACAGTTTAAAAATAAGGGGTCCCCCATTTAAGATGGCGATGAGGAGAGATTTTTTTCTCTCAAAAGGTTGTGAGTCTTTGGCACTCTCTTCCACAGAGAGCGGTGGAGGTAGGGTCATTAAGTAATTTTAAGGCAGAGGTAGATAAATTCTTGACTAACAAGGAAGTCAAAGGTTATCGGGGGTAGGCGGGAATGTGGTGTTAAGGCCACAGTCAGATCAGCCATGATCTTATTAAATGGTGGAGTAGGCTCGAAGGGGCCGAATGGCTTACTCCTGCTCCTCATTTGTATGTTCGTATTGTACTAAAATATTGCAATAACCTGGCTGTCACAGATTCCAAACTTGTTAGATTTTAATATTTTAACAACTTTGTTACTGAATTTTCTTTCCTGATTCCAAAATGCACTGTTGTAAAAAATAATAATACTGTTTGCACGACGTTTGAGTCCTAAGTATTATAGAATTAAATTGAAGAGTTATATGCAGTCGCATCCAAACAGGGATTAGCGAACCAGCGGAGGTTCACAGAATGGCTCAGTTTGAGAGGTAGAAGATGAAAAAGGGATTATTACAATTCAGTGAACATTACCATTACTTTTTTTTACCCGATTTGAGCTTCCTCGATTCGTTTGAGCTTGAACTGAGTCATCCACATCCTGCATTCTTTAAGAAGAAATACTTATACATGTCCCACTACTCATTTTATATCAAGCATTGCCTGTGTATACCATTTCTATTCTAAAGATTAAGTTAACTTCACTAGTGCAACGATGCATTCACAAGATCTCACATATGCCGAGCTACGTGTTTTCTTAGGTGTGAAAATCCCCTCAAGCAGAACTGGTGTTAGCTTGATTCACTGTTTTTCCCCTACAGTAAAGGCAAATCCAGATATTGCGTTCAGGGTCATACTGAAATAAAGGGGAGAATTTTCTCCCCGTCGTGTGGGCTGGGCAGGAGCGGGCATGTGCGTAAAAGAGTGCAGAAATCTCCCTGAGGCACAGAGCTGCCTCAGGGAGATTTCTTTCATTGTGAAAACCTGAGAAAAGATTTGGAAAAATTAATCGGACCTCTCCTCTCATGTGACAGTGTCACATAAGCTGGGACATGTCTATGAATTTGACGAAAATTTTTTGCTAATGTTATAAAACCTTCATGAAACCTCATCCTGCCTGTGGATGAGGTTTCATGAAAAATGCAAAGGCTGCCCGGGCTCTTCGCCTGCCCACCAACCTTAAGGTTGGATGGGCAGCCCTGAGAAGCAGTTTAATTAGTTAATTAATAGCCTTAATAGGCCTTTCACAGTTCGGCGGACACGCTCGACTGAGGATCGGAATGATGCGCGGTGACGTCGGGAGGCACGCACCACATCACCGCACATCATTTTACGTGTCAGCAAGCTGGCCCCAACCCACACGCCGACCAGAAGATTCAGGCCAAAGTGAACCGTTGTCATCTGATTTTTAATCTTACTCTTGCTGCAGAAATGCCACCGTAGACCCCAAAAGGTATTATTGTTTCTGCTGTGAGCAGGTATACTTTACAAGTGCCTTGAAATAAAATGTATGGCCCATTTTTTGCGGTAGTAATGATGGCTGAACTGTTACTGTTCGCCATCTTTACTCCACCGAAACCGATAAATACTTCTGGACTCTGCACATGTGTAGTTAAACACAGAAATATAGAAGTTGCAGTCAATGGTTTTACTTTTTTCCATAGGATGCGATTTTAAAGTACCTCAGATGCAGTCAATTAGAAATCACTGAACTGACGAGAACTTGCCCTCTTATTCTAACAGTCTCACGGTTAAAAGCCCTTGAAAAAGTTAGTCTTTGTTAAATGAGATGTATCTGGGATTTTAACAGTGAATTAAATTTATAATTGCTGCAGTGTAGCCTCAAGGGCCCTGAAACACTAATTTAATATTTGTGGAATATCAAATTTCTCTATTATGATTAAAAAAGAATTGAATATTTTAAAAAATCTATATTTTTCAATGTTAGATTCAGTTTCTACCTTAATCGCATGTGTATCTCCCAATCATTTATTCATTCTCTTTTTAAAACTTAATTAAAAGTGAAGGATAATCAGTGTATTTCACTTCCTGGTTTTCTGCCTATGAGAATACTGCAATGTGATTGGCTGCTTATCATGCTTGATGACATCATTGTTGTTGGGTGGGTGGAGATCCCCTTGACTAGGTACCAGATTCAAACCAACGTCAGAAAAGGAAAAATCCATAAAGGCCACTAGAACTTCACTGCTGACTGCAAAACATGGGCTTATCTTTTCCTCTTTGTGGCTGAAGGTTTTTGCTCTGTTTAGCTTTATCAGTCAACCCAGTTCAACTCTTAGTAAACATAGAAAACAGCTAAAAAAAACTGACTACTCCCAGCTGGAAAATGAATTGCACAATGCCATCATCCATTTAGACTCAAAGCAAGATTTAAAGTTGAATTAATCACCAATTTCTTTTGGTACAAAACTTATGATTTGGACAATCTAATTGTTATGATTTTTCTCAGGTATTCAGCTAACCCTCATTTCAGATCACTCAGTGCTGACTGATTTAGGTCAAATTGGATTGCAAGGACTTCCTATTTTTCTCTTGGTAAAAAGTATGAAGGGAAGAGTAAGAATATAAGCCTCTCCAGCATGATTTTCATTCAAGTAATGAAATTGTTAAGAGGATTGAACATGACACAAAACTGGGTTTAGTGACATTTATCACCCAACATAGCTTGAAAAC
The DNA here is from genome assembly GCF_964194155.1 of Cetorhinus maximus. Taxonomy (NCBI): domain Eukaryota; kingdom Metazoa; phylum Chordata; class Chondrichthyes; order Lamniformes; family Cetorhinidae; genus Cetorhinus; species Cetorhinus maximus. Next base: position 25,417,070 of record NC_135884.1, on the reverse strand, counting down.
GAGATAGTGGTCTAAGTCGGAAAAGCAACTAAGCTGAATTTTCTAACTGGGAATTAGACAACAGCTTGTAAGTTTTAAAATAAAATCAAGAAAATTATAGGGCTGGATTTTCAAGGAGTTGGGAAGATTCCACAAACCTTTGAAAATGGTGGATGGGACCCGATTCCAGGATTGCCGGCTCCATTCCCAATGACCCCAGTTTTCGTCAATGCAGCGTAAGGGTGCAGGCTGGTTCGGGTCACGAGCCCTCACCCTGCCTTCCTGACCTGGCAGGTTCCATTGCAGGGATAAGCACCTCTCAGTCCCCTGCAATTTTCGTGGAGTCAGGCAAACTTTTCAAGGACTCATGCTTTACAGACTCTCAGAGGTGTTGTGAACCACAATCTGGATGATGGATCCTTTTGAAAGATAAGTCCAAACGGTCATGCCCATGCCCCCTTGCCAACTGATACCCCTCCATCCACCTCCATGGTTCCTCTACCGACCCCAATGATCCCTCATACCCTCCAGGCCAACCTGTGGCCCTTCACCCACCTCCAATTTTCTTTTTTTTTTTATTCTTATATGGGGTGTGGGTGTCGCTGGCTAGGCCAGCATTTATTGCTTATCCCAAATTGCCCTTGAGATGGTGGTGCTGAGCCGCCTTCTTGAACTGCTGCAGTCCATGTGGCGTAGGTACACTCAGAGTACTGTTACGAAGGGAGGTCCAGGATTTTGATCCAGTGAAGGAAAGACAGTCTAGTTCCAAGTCAGGATGGTGAGTGAATTGGAGGGGAACTTGCAGGTGCCGGTGTTAACCACACATATGCTGCCCTTGTCCTTCTAGGTGGTAGAAGTCATTGGTTTGGAAGCTGTTGTCAAAGGACCCTTGGCGAGTTGCTACGGTGCACCTTGTAGATGGTACACAGTGCTACGTCAGTGGTGGAGGGCGTGAATGTTTAAAATGGCCATTGGACCTTTAAACCTTCCTTGCCAACCTATGCCCCTCCATTGTGCATCAGTTGTGGAGGGCTTGAATGTTTAAAATGGCCAATGGCCCCTCACACCTTCCTTGCCAATCTATGCCCCTCCACCCATACCCAATAGCACTTTATATCCTCCATGCCAATCTATGGCACTCCCAGCCCTATTCACCCAATATACACACTGTACAGAACCAATGAACCCTATATTATCATTAGCACGTGTACAAAAGCTTTAAAACAGCAATTCATTCATAACTTTCTTTTAAAAACTTCTTTTACTGCCGCCCTATAAAAGTGTCAATCATTCAGACCTTCAAAGTATCAATAGCAGAAACTTCAAGCACTTGACACCTCTTTATCTTGTGTAAATAAACATTATGCAGTTAACAAAATAGATCTAAGAGAAAGATCTGTCAATTAAGCAATATTTTCATTTATGTGCAGCCATTTCAACAGACTAATGGATGTCTGGGCTGTCAGCCAAGAATGCATAATGGGGCATGGGGGTTGGTGAAGGGGCATAGGTTGGCATGGAGGGTATGATGGGCCATGGGTGTGGGTAGCTGGGCATGAGTTGGCATGAATGGGGCATAGGGAGTGTGTGGGGCTTGAAGGAATCTGAGGGTTGAGGGTTAGATAGCTGAATATTAAATAAAACAACTGGGATGAAGTTCCAGACAACCTAGACGGGACTTTTAACCAGCTTGCCTCGGCACTCAGCAGCCCCTGTGGCTGCGTCCAAACTGTTTCCTGGGGTGGCAGGCCTGATTCCAGTTAGCACCCACCCCTGCGGAACAGAAATAGCACCTTTGCAGGCACTTTCTTCCAAGGCGGGTGTGCCGAGCCAGGAAATTTCCTGACTGCCGTTAACCACCTCTAGGATGAAAATCCAGCCCACTGTGTCAAGTACTTCAGGGATCAATGATGGGTGCCTACTATTTCTCATCCTTATGACTGACAAGATTCAGCTATGTATTGCAGTTGGCTAAATTTTACAGATGATGCTAAAATTGCAGCAGGATCAAGTGTGGTGAAGCTGCCAAGAATCAACATAAGAACCTATAGCTACAACCATGGTGGGAGACAATGCCTGGTGTGGTAGCGATGAACCCCGATATGATTGCTATAAAATTAGTGTTGGTGATGTGGTTGACAAAGCTAATAATAACTATGTGAAATTGAGGTGGAGCATATGAATGTTAGACATGAATCTTGATTGCAAGAGATTATTGATGAGGGTATGGCGCATTGAGCAGTGTGTGAGGTTAGTGGTACAGTTGATAGGATGTGGTATTTCAAGACTGACCTTGACCACTTGTGTGTGGTCACTGTACTTTTTGCTGCATTGCAACCAAGTCCTCAAGGCAATTGGCCTCCATGGCTGGCTGCTTCCATTTTCTTCTAAGTGTATGTCTGGAAGGCTGCTTGACCTCCTGCAGAAACATGACCTGTCCCCTCCTGCCCACCTCGATCATTAAGGCTTTCAGCACCGCATCAGAGAACCTGGGAACTCTGTCTTTGGCCTGCTGTTCCATTGCTCGTCATTCTTCCCTCTGAGAAAGTCCTCTGCAGCAGCCAGAATGCACCTCCCCTTTAAGAGCTCCAGGCTAGACTTAGCTGATACTAGCCTCACACGAACCTGGGCCCTGTGCTGAGCAAGGAGTCAGTCAGCAGCACATTTTAGCATTGGGCCGCATGCCCCAATAAAGCAGATGAGCGGGTAGCACCTCGACGAGGCATGAGGTAATCGCACTTTGTGATCCCCACGCCTGCAAACTCAACATATCGAGTTTGTACCCCTCCATGTTCTAATTACCCTCTGATTACTAGACAAATTATGTAACCTACAAATTCAAATCTTATTCATTGGGATGCCTTTGCCACAGATTGCAGTGATTTATGTCCTGTTCTGGTAGAGCTACGACATAATTCATTCTTTTTGTACTTTAGAAAATCCTATTCTATATTTTTTATTGATGTGTTGGATTGTGCTATATTTTGGTTAAAAGCAAACCACAGAAACATGGTTCAGAATTTTAGAATCATAGATTCGTTATAGGCAGAGAAGGAGGCCATATGGCCTTTCATATCCATGCCAGCTCTCTGCAAGAGCAACTTTGCTTGCCCCACTCCCCAGCCCTTTCCCCCATAGTCCCGAAAAAAATTTATCTTCAGATAATTATCCAGTTCCCTTTTGAAAGCCATAATTGAATCTGTTTTCACCACACTCTCAGGGAGTGCATTCCAGATCCTAACCACTTCCTCTGTAAAAATGTTTTTCCTCATATTGCCTTTGGTTCTTTTGCCATTCGACTTGAATCGGTGCCCTCTGGTTCTCAACCCTTCCACGAAAGAAAACAATATCTCACTATCTACTTTACCCAGATCCATCATGATTTTCAATGTCTCTATCAAATCTCCTCTCATACTTCCCTTCTCTGAGGAGAACAGTAACAGTTTCTCCAATCTATCAATGAAACTGAAGTTCCTCATCCATAGAAACATTTTTGTAAATCATTTCTGCACCCTCTCCAGTGCCTTCACATCTTTCCTAAAGTGTGGTGCTCAGAATTAGACACAATGCTCCAAGTTGAGACCGAATCAGTATTTTATAAATGTTCACCATAACACCCTTGCTTTTGTACTCTATGCCTCTATTTATAAAGCCAATGATCCCATATGTCTTATTAACTACCTTCTCAACCTGCCCTGCCGTCTTCAATGATTTATGCACATACACATCCTGGTCCCTCTGTTCCTGCATCTCTTTTAGAATCACATCATTTTTTTCATTCTTGCATGGGATATGAGCGGCGCTGCAAGCCCAGCATTTATTGCTCATCCCTAGTTGCCCTTGAGAAGGTGGTGGTGAGCAGCTTTCTTGAATCACTACAGTCCATTTGGTGTTGGTGCACTCACTGTGCTGCTAGGAAGGGAGTTCCAGGTTTTTGCCCCAGTGCCAGTGAAGGAATGGTGATATCATTCCAAGTCAGGATGATGTGTGGCTTGCAGAGCAACTTGCAGGTGGAAGTGTTCCCATGCGTCTGCTGCCTTTGTCCTTCTTAGTTATAGAGGTCACAGATTTGGAGATGCTGTCAAAGGAGACTTGACATGTTGATTCAGTGCAGCTTGTAGATGGTAAGCTCTGCTACCACTGATCAAGTGGGCTACTTTGTTCTGCATGGTGTCAAGCTTCTTGAGTGTTGTTGGAGCTGCAAGTGGAAAATATTCCATCACACTCCTGACTCGTGCTTTGTAGATGGCTTTGGGAGTCAGGAGGTGAGCTCCTCACCACAAAATTCCCAGCCTCTGAACTGCTGTTGTAGCCAAAGCACTTATATGGCTGGTCCAGTTAAGTTTCTGGTCAGTGGTAGCCCCAGGATGTTGATGGTGGAGGATTCAGTGATGCTAATACCATTGAATGTCATGGGGAGATGATTAGATTCTCTCCTGTTGGAGATGGTCATTGCCCGGCACTTGTGTGGTGCTAATATTGCTTGCACTTATCAGCCCAAGCCTGGATATTGTTCAGGTCTTGCTGCATATGGACAGGGACTACTTCAGTATCTGAGGAGTCACGAATAGTACTGAATCATCAATCGTCAACAAATATCCCCACTTCTGACCTTACGATGAATAGAGGATCATTGATGAAGCAGCTGAAGATGGTTGGACCTAGGATACTACTCAGAGGAACTTCTGCAGCGATGTCCTGGAACTTAGGTACTTGGTCTGCAAAAATCACAACCACTTTCCCTCGTGCTTGGTATGACTCAAATCAGTGAACCCCTGGTTCTTTTGCGTTCAGTTTTGCCAGGGCCCCATGTTGCCACACTCGGTCAATCACTGCCTTTTTGGCAAGGACAGTCACTCTCATGTCACCATTATTTTGTATTGACTCTCATTGTTCTACCAAATTTAATAGAATTAATTAAATAATAAATAATTTAATAGAAATTATTACAATTATGAGGTTTATGAGATTTTAATGTTTTGGGACTGTGCCTTTAAATTTAGGGTGTAATGAAGGGGTCATGTGATCCACGCTGTAGTCTGCCTGACAACAGTCTGGGTGGTTTGATTGTTAGAGATTATAAAGGGGGCCCAGATTGTTTTACAGGGAAGAAGGTGCAAGGTGTTTACATGTGGAGACAATGGCAGCAGCCTGTGTGCTAACTGTACCCAGTCCAACAATAGATTGTGAATCTCCAAAGTCCCATAAAAGTGTTGCGAATGTCAGGTTGTAAATATTTGTGCTTGAAACTGTTCATATACTTCCAGGATAAAAGAGTGTAGGGGTCTCATGGATAGTTATTCAGTATCTCTAACTCGATACTGGGGCCATATGGTTCAAATTGCCATGGTGATGGGCTTTGAAATGGGAAGGGTGCAAAGGAAGCCATGTGATATTTACAGGCTTTCCTAAAGTATCAGTGAATATCATAGACAGGTTAGTCCACTAGTGTCCAGGAGAGAGAGCAGCTGGAGGCCAAAAGTCTCTATGGTTCACTGCACCGAAATGCCGGTGGTAGCTCGCACTCAGATTGAAAAGTTCAAATTTGTGAGGAGTTAAAATGAAGCTGGAAGGTTTGCCTAGATTGCACTAGTGAGAGGACCTGCAGTAATACACTCAATGTGAAGGACAGTTCTGGGATTAGAAATTATCGGGCTGAGAAAGGCAAAAATCAGAAGTAAACCCTCTGAAGCCAAGAATCATTTTGAACTAATCCTGGGAGAATCGAATGAATACAATGAAGTATATCTGTGAAGTTTGTTTGTTTTGGTTGTGTTAAAAATAATAAAGGGAAAAGTTCTGTTCTGTTGTTTCAAGTATAAGTATACTTTACTTTAAAGTACACAAAAATAGTGTTTAGTCAATAGTGCTTTTAGTCTAGTGTTACAGTAGAAGTCTTAAAACGTGAAATATTGTCATGTTATCCTTTCAGCTATTAACAGAGTTTGAATTTCTTTTTTTTAAAGTTACCAATCTCTACGAGGTTTGTAACATTTTTTGAATAATCGTAGAGGTTATTTTGATTGCAACTTTAAAAAAAACCTTCTTTGAAGGTAAATCAGGTGAGATCATTTCTATCATCTCCTTTCCTCATTGACTGCTCTTGTCTTATTATGTTGCCAGAATCTGTGAATTTACATTTCTCTAGCAATAGCTCTGATGCTTCAGCATTTATAACCGTTACATTGGAACGCTCTCTCATACTAAATCTACTGAGCAAGAAATGGCTGTCTCTACTGGAATGTCTGCCCATTTCCATCTAGTTGAGATTATCTTCGTTCCCCCAGTGGGAAAAGCTATAAATTTTCAAGCTGGAGGTTGCTCTAAGTTGGTAGATTAATCTTCAACAGTCAATGTCCTTGTTACCAAGAACTTATAAGCATGATTCCATTATCTCTAACACAGGTACAGTATGAGGAAATGAATGGAACTTAAGAATTTGACAGTGTTGGATGTAGGAAATGACTGGAGGAAAGTGTCATAAGTAGATTTTCCAAGTCCTCGCTCATGAATAAATAACAAACCCATTTCTAGTAGATATTGAAAAATTACAAATTTCAATCTTCAGAAGTGTCAGTTGAAGTTCCCCTGCAAGTTGCACTAGTAGAAGCAATCAGGAAAGAATGAGTTGGAATCGATGGCTGTGAGAAGAATATCAATTGCATTATAGTGGAAATATAGCAAGGTAGAAGACTGTATAGTTTGCAGCTTGTGTAATATGTTTGCAGCTTAAAAGGAATAAAGGGTATATATCAAGGAAAAAGAGGGTGGAAGGGAGAGTGATTGGCAACCGGCCAAGTTTTTTCTTTGTCCTTGTATGTTTGAGTGAATAAAAAATGCTTGTTTCTGGGTCCCCCATAATCCTATTGAGAAAATAAAAAAACTATATAAAGTATTCTTGTAAATCCAATAAAATGAGGCAGATTGTTCAGAAAGTACTGCAACTCAAGAAAGGAGACCTAAATCCACATGGTTCGGATTTGATAAAGAAATTTGAAGACTTTTTTCCCAAATTTATCAGGTCCAATTTTAATCCATTCAAAATCCTTTCACTTGCATGGAGCTACTGCTGGACCATCCAGACTTTATATGGAGTTGAGATAGGAATTGTTTATGGTTTTGGGGGCAAAGGGTCAAATACCCTGAAGATCCAGAGCAAAATGTCAGGTAAAAAAAATCCAAGTTAGGCATTCAAATTCAGAAATTGCATGATCAGGTGCAAAATAATTTCCCTCTACTCTGTTACACACGAGCTGTTCTTGTGACCTACTTGTGATCTACACCCAGGAGAGATTGGAGTGAGATTGCCAAGCCTTGATAACCCAAGCTCTGTGATGGTGGAGATTTAACGACTGTAATTCTCTAAGGGAACCCATGAAATTTAATGGATGAAGTCATTTTAATAAAAGAGTATTGACAAACATGAATTTCTATAACTCTTCAAATAGATGTCAGCTGAATTTTGAAGCATTTGAAACTGTAGATTTTATTTGCACTTTAGACTGAGGGAAATAACTCTCCAAATTCAAGGAGCAACTTTATTTTAGACCCATTTCGTCCTGGATTTAATCCATAGTATCATAGATGAAAACATGCTCATTCACTATGGCATTCAGTTGCTATAGATTTACTTTTTATTGCCAAAATTATATCTTCATGCTACCTAAGATAAGGAACACATTTGTTCATGAGAGTTTTATATCTTTCAGTAAAAAATTACTCAGAGTTTTTACTGGAAGTAATTTCTGGTTTTCAATAACAAGCAAGGGAGCTACTTATTATAGAGGAATCACTATAACTAGAGTAAAGAATATTGGTTTAACCTAATAGCATTTGGCTGTTACTTTGCTGTTTTAAGCCCTCATACAATCTGAAGAGCATTAATTAAAATGCAATTAGTCATGGATAATATTTCAGAACCTATCACTTTACACTCTTTCACTCTCTCTGACATATTTTTCAAAGCCTAAAGCAGCTTACTTCTACTGCACAAAAGAATGAGAGAGATGTTTGTCGCTCACTATGGCTACCCCGCTCCACTCTGCTTAAATTCTGATACATTATCAGCTTCTCCAATGGTTCTGAACGTCATCAGAGTGAGCTCTGGATAGTGCCACATGGATTTTATCCTTAGTGCTGCCATTGAGTTTGTTAACAGTTGAAATGGATTGCTTGTGAAGGATCTTTACAGAAGATATTACCTGCCACTTTCGACAAGTTTCAGTTTGTCCTGTGGCTCATTCAAGCAAACAGTAGAATTGTATAATTAACACTGTGCGATTAACACTAGCTGTGCTCTGCCAGGAACTAAACAATGGAATTTCTGTGTACAGGAGGGATGTTTGGGCAATTTAAGTGGTTGACATTTTTAAACTACTTCATGACTTAATGAAAATACAAAATTAACCAATACTTTGAAGGATAGATGAAGTTTGGATCCATGTGTAATTTCACTGTTCCAAGACCTTGATATTCAGTTTTTCTCCCATTTTGTTTTTAACCATTCAAAGTCCTTATCCACAAATAAGTGAAATATATCAAGAAAGTATGGGCAGCATAAAATTCCTATGACTTTTTGCTAAACAGTAAAGAAGCTCAACCCGTTGAGTGTTTTCCAATATCCTGAATATTTGTGTTATACTTTTAGTGATAAACAATTAAATTAAAAATCAATTCTGATTTGGCAGTTTTGATGTTCATCTAATGTCTTACTTTGTAAAGTACAGGCAGTAATGTTGATACTGGAGCATAATTGACATCACTTTGACAAAAATGCAAAGGTCACACTGAGGGAGAGCTTAATGTGACACGTTCAATTTATGTGCATTAGTGATGAGTTTGCATGACTTTATTATACTTCCTCTCATTTTACTTTTAAATAGTGATGCCTATTCTCAATATCTATCATGTTTCTCTGTTGCACCTTTCTTTTTCTTTGCATTTTGATGTGCCATTTTTTTTACTTCACTTTGTGCTTTTAGAAACATTTAGCATTGAACCTCAAAAGGCAAAATCAAACATCTCAGCTGGGCTTCCATTTAAAGTTCCATCTGAAAGAGCTGGAACATTCTAAATTTATTTTACATTACTGTGTTGCAACAAGTCATTAAAGCGTGAGCTTCCAGCCTACACCATTTTATTCTCCAATTAGTTCCAAATCAGTGTGAAGTCTTCATAAGCTTCCACTGGATAATTTCTAACACTAGTTTATTGATCCTACTGTTTTTTGAGCTCACTTGTTTGGCTCTACTGGTGAATCCCCCCCCCCTAACAACCTTTAATAGACTGACAGCTGCAGTAATGGATGATGAGTGAAAGCACTCCATGATACTTTTTGTCATTTTTGTATTATTTCCACAGCACACATTCCACTATCTTTGTCTTATTACTAAAGGATTAACTTTTTAGACAATTCCCCATAGCGATTCTCACTGCAGGAAGGATTTGGCGACTGCTTTTCAAGTTTTCTATACATTAGAACATTGGATTGAAGGCTTGACTTACTTGAATTACAAAATACTATGTGCTGTACATTAAAAATCCTTTTAGTGTAAAATCCAAAAACAGAAATATTGCATGAAACATATTTTTTTGTTGATGTATAATGATACATTATAAGGTAAAGCAGTATCAACCAAAAAGTTAAATGGTTAATATTAGATTCAGTTAACATAGAATGGTTTAGGCATGTCACCAGTTTGGGTGTTTAGAGATAGTTAGTGGATTGACCCAGTATACAACTTCAATAAATAATATTAAACATCAATGTCCATGCAGGTTGCTGACCCTGATATATCAAGACAGCAGAAGGGCATGACCTGGTGCCAATGGCCCTCTGCATACCAACCACTAAAAACAATTATGCTGTTTTCAATTTTATGTTATTGTACAAAACAAATATATGTCGAGGATTATATGAGTTGAGAATTTGGAATAAATGGTGTTTAAAAGATTACATAATTTTGACGGTTGTTCTGAATAAAGATTATTATCTAAATTCACTGGATATAATCTCATGCACTAAGTTCACGTCAAGAGAAGTTTTTTTCAAAGTGCCACTAACTTCATGAAAAGTCTTTAGCAAATCTAAAGACTGGATGGAGGAGAAAAGATGCAACTTTGTCTCATGGATCACTTGACAATTTACTTCATCACTTCATAAACCATAAAGAAATAAAAAAAGGTTTGGAAATATTTTATTTTTAAATACAGATGATGATCCTTTAGCAAGGAATAAATTCCTATCAACACTGGTTTTAACAGCTGTCAACAAGAGGATACACTTACACTAAGATAAAAGCAAAATACTGCAGATGTTGGAAATCTGAAACAAAAACAACAATAGCTGGAAAAACTCAGCAGGCTTGACAGCATCTGTGGAGAGGAAGACAAAGTTAAGGTTTCGAGTCCGTATGACTCCTCATCAGAACCCACCTGTTCTGATGAAGAGTCATACGGATTCGAAATGTTAACTCTGTCTTCCTCTCCACAGATGCTGTCAGGCCTGCTGAGTTTTTCCAGCTATTTTTGTTTTTGATACACTTACACTACCTGTTTTGGAATCCGGGGGTGAATTTTACAGGGGGGCGTATTGCTTGTTCCCCCTTCCCCACCATTCCAAAAGTCAGTTGACCGCCTTAAAAAAAGACTGCCCACTGCCCCCTATGCGCACATGGGAATCCCCCCAAAAGATGTAGCCACCCCACCTTTTTTCCCCCTTTTTTACCTCAGATGGTGAAAAGCAGACTCCCCCCTTTCGCCCACCTGCCCATGTCAATCGCACTATGACATGAGCAGCATAATATTCGGGTCAGCTGGTCTGTTAACAAGCTCAATTGCCCATTAATGATTTTATTAAAACGACGGTTGGGTTGTTGATTTTGGCACCTGCCCACCTAACGCATTATGGGAAAATGGCGTGTTGACATCAGGTTCGCAATCGGACATCATCACGGTGGATTTTATACATGCAACGGGATGACAGCAATCCCGATTTGCAAACATAAAATCCCGGCCAGGTCACAAAGGTGAAAGGATTAATAACCCAGTATCCTCATAACAGCTCTTATATTTATTTGATGTTATATATTATACAATAAGGTTAACTGCATTGATGTAAATAATTAAGATCCCAAGACATTGTATACTATGGACCTCCTATACAACTTCAACAGCTGCCTAAGTTGATACAGTAGCAGTTAGTTTGTCTATTTATATGATGCATTTCTTGGTAAGAGTTGCCTTGTGTACCATGGTGTGAAAATGGTTGACTTTTCATGTAATGCAGTATAAGTTTCAACAAGCAACATCTCATCAATAAATGCTGATGCTCAACAATTTATTTTTTTCACTTCCAATTTTGGGAGGAATCACCAAGCAATGCTAGCAAGTAACCTTTTCAACAGGAGCTAAAGTCTATGAAAATCTCAAAAAGGCAGTTTAATCATTTATAAGGCTGCATCATGCTTCACGGCAAATAAAAATGACAATAATGTGAATTAAGCAATGTTTTTGATTCAATATTGTTTGCCAATTCTTCTTTAACATGTTTAGAATATAGGTTACTGGTTTTAGATGTTTAGGTGAATGCGAGTATTTTAAAAGCTATAAAATAGATAAGGTCAGAAAAGCTCAAAAATATGATCAAAGTAATCCCTAAAGAGTTTGCTTCTTTTTCTGTTACATCTCTTTTTTTGCAGGTCAGAGGTTAGGAAGTTTCAATTCCCACAGCCAAGCACTCAAGAACGGAGGCCCCCGCTTGCATTGTATGAGTGGAAGGGTGGCTTACCTGCACACCAGGAACGTAGATCCCCAACAGGAGATACAGAAACATCAACTTACAATAGTAAGGACATTTGGAGAATGTGATATTTAAATCGGAAACTCTAACATGCATTTATTATATGGCTTCACTTTCGATTTGTTCCTCCAATCTGTTTTTTCATATTTATTTATCTAATTTATCTTATTTAATTTTAATATTTCAGTTTTATTTTAGTTCCTTTACTTGCTGTTCTTTGTGATCAATTAAAATAATGTTCCTCATTCACACATTTGGATGGAGAAGACGTTCATCCTACTAGGCTGAGCCAGAATTAAACCCAGGCCTGAGAGATGAAATATTATTATCTAACTTATTGCAGCGCCTGAAAAGTGGGTACAGGCAGGTTAACCAATAAACTGTTGGGCAAATTTCAAGTCTTATTTGATGCTTTAGAAGTTACATTATCCAAGTTGTTTTTTTGTTTCAATATTGTTCCAAGCACCTAATTCCAGGGGGTTGGTTTATCTCCCTTTGTTCTATTGTGGGCGTTGTATAATGTTGTATGTGCCTGCTTGCCACTATAATGTAAAGGTGCTCGGCAGAGAAAAGCTTAATGTGGGACTGGAGAATAGCAGCACCCACGGCATGATGTGTAGAGTCACATGGTAATAGACTGTGAGAACAATCTAGAAAGAACACTCTGGAAGCAGCCTACCAACATGGAACAGCACCATGCATGACAGTAACCTGGGATCTGTAAATAGTTCAAGATTAACAATAAATGGCTCATGTTTAAACATACAAGTCTCAAGATTTCATCGTTGAGCCACCACAGCTGGCACCATAATACAACATGGTGATCAGCGGTGAAAATACAACATGGTGTTCAGCGGCGATATCACAACGTGCGTATTCTCAAATTAGGATGCTAGTCTGCATTTATACTTTGAGCAGACACCCTGAATGGCAATGGTATAATGATACTGCCTGCCGTTTGCCACACCATGATTGATAGGCCCACCCTCTGCCACTCTCATTTCAATGCAAGAAAAGGTCATCAGTCCAATATGTTAGGAGCTAAACATGTACTCAGTAGAACAGTCTACAGTATAGTCTTATTTGTGTTGCCTGTCCATTTACTCTCTGCATTTATGCACCCAACTCTAACCTATAGAATCTGTAACCACAGTTACCATGACTAGAGTATCACACCACAGAGTTACAATCCAACTGATTCGACAGGCTATTGGCAGGTTGTTGTTATTTTTGCTGTTGTTGTGCTGTTGTTTTCATCGTTAAAACCTTCTTTAACATAATGCCATACCATACCTGGCACATAACAACTTGAGTACCACCTTGTGAACTATTTCCTGTGTATGCACACTCTGTACTGTCAGTATCTTGCATTCACAAAATAGACAGGAGCACCTGACTTACGGGTCAGACTCCAGCCAAAAAGCAATGAGCTTAAGTTGGGGGTTTATCCCCACTGGTTTGATGAACACTGGAGAGATTGCAAACCTCAACCCATGATGAGGAAGAGAAAAAATGAAACTTTTGGACAAATTAAAGCTTTGCTTGAATTTTAAATAGGCACCTCCTCTGTGATGACAGAAGAATGGGCAATAGAGATAAAAATCATCCCAATCTTGGTCTCAAAATGAAACAGTCTTGAAAATTAAAACCCAGTGAACAGCAAAGGGACCTGTACAGGAATGGTACAATGGGAAATATTCTTTTTTTAAGGAGAGAGAAAACGTTTCAGGTTACAGTTGGGCTGGACTTTTCCTCACACTTTCAGGGAGAGAATGCATCTAATCAATTAAATGTACAGATAAAGAAATAGCCAGCGCTCACCTCAGCGTTCTAATCTAATTATTATTTTGTATAGTTAAGATACCAAGGGGAAAATAATTCATAGCAAATGCAAAGGTTTGAGGTCAACATTAATTCTTGGGAAAAGTTGAGAGGAGTAAGGACCTCAGGATTGTTTGAAATTAACAATTGGGCAAATGTTCAAGAAAAGGATCAGCTAAGCTTAATTTCTTACTGTGCTGAGCTTAAGGTTCACTGGATACTAGGATAGGTTGTTTTTATTGATTGGAGTACAAGCAAGGATGCTACCTGCTGCCTGGCTTTTTAAAAAAAAAGGTGTTACTATGTCATTCTATTCAGAGGCAATGATGCAATAGAGGCCGGAAGATTTTAGCTGTGAGCGCTATCATGATAGACTTTAAGGTTTAGAACAATTCAATTTTTATTTTTATTTATGTTAATCTGGCCAATACCCCATGAAAATAACATGGCAGAAATGCATTTGTACCTGATTAGTGATTAACAATCCTGATTTATGTATCAATTCTAGAGTTTTATGGTGCAGGGAGTACAGGACTACAACCATAACTTTAAGATGGTTATCCATTGAAAATCATTTCACAATATGTTGCTTTTTTTTAAATTAAACTCCAAAGGCCCATGTAAGTTATGATTAATGTGCAGTTTTGCTAACAATTGAAATATGCAGGACTAGATCCTAATACATTGAGTTAAGAGACTGTACAATGTGCATTGTTTCATCATATAAAATATGTTACAGCAACAGTACATAAAACTGTGGTGAATAATTATTGAGTCATGACTTTTGCCTTTTTCCTGGTAACTATCATGGTCAGATTACAAGGAATACTTATTCACTCATGTATCGTAAATAAGTTTAGAAATTTGACAAGTGAGATAGTGAACATTTTTCAAATTATTCTGATGTGTTTAACACGTGAGCAAAGTCTGATTAGTTTATGCTGGTAATGCATCCATAGTGAACTAAGGACTTGTAGCTCACAAATTACTAAACAAATTAATGACATTTAAAAGTATGTTTTGGGAAAATTCTGTTTGCCCCTTGTTAGAAAACTCCTTATCAATAGTTTATATTCTTGCTTGTAATTAATTGTGGAAGAAAAGTGCAAGAGCATTACCAGAAAAATGAATAGCACAATCACTACCTGGCACCTAAATGTCACTGCAATTCGAAAAGATTAAACAACATAAATTTTTTGCTTCTCTGCTTCAACTAGTTGAAGAACAGCTGTTCCGTTCAGTAGAAGGACAGGCTGCCTCAGATGAAGAGGATGAAAAGTGGACTGAAGATCAGAAGAGTCAGGTGAAGGAAGTGAAGAAACTTCTGACCAGTCTTTGTTGCTGTGGGAATGGGTGAGCAGTCCTTTCAAGCAATTCAGCTTTGAGTAACTTAGGTTAGCATTAGGTATCACATTGCCAACCAGTTTTTAAAATTGAACTAGAGAGTCTAATCTTTCAGCATCTGAGTAATTGGCTACCTCTTACCTCCAATATCATAGATTAGGCAATTCCAAATATCCCTAATTCTCTCAAATGGATTACAAGTTAGGGTACACATACCAGCACAATATAGCTTGGGTTTCTGAAACAGTTTTTTAAGATAAGGATAGTTTTATTGTTTGATGTAATATAAACAAAGTAGTAAACAAAATTCTGCTCTGAAGAAGACTCATACGGACTCGAAACATTAACTCTGTCTTTCTCTCCACAGATGCTGTCAGACCTGCTGAGTTTTCCAGCATTTTTTGTCTGAGTAATGCAAGATCGATACTATGTGACCCCAATAACACAAGGAGATTGAATAGGATATTTTTCACAATTTGTCAGGATGAACATTATGGGCTGGATTTTCACAGAGTTAGGGACATTCCGCTGACCTTTAAAAATGGCAGGCAGGATCCAATTCAAGGATTCCTGGTGCTCCCAATTTTCATCAGCACAGTATAAGGGTGCAGGCTGGTCCAGGTCATGAGCCCACACCTTACACTCCCAACCTGACTGGCTCCATTGCAGGAATAGGCATTTCTTAGTCCTCAATCATTTTTGTGGAGCCAGGCCAGCCTTTCAAGAACTCGTGGTTCACGGCCCCTGAGACGTGGCATGAACCATTATCTAGATGAGCGGGAATGTTTTGAAAGCTAAGTTCAAAAGGTCTTGCCCATGCCAACCTATGCCCCTCCACCCACCCTCCATGGCCCCTCACCCTCAGCAGAGAACACATACTGAGGCTTGGTTGAGAGCCCAGATGTCCATTCGTTTGTTGAATCAGCTGCACCCAAGGTAAAACGTTACTTGATTGACAGCTCTTTCTTTAGGATATATTTTGCCAATTGCACAATGTTTAGTTACACAAGATAAAGAGGTTTCAAGTTCTTGTAGTCTCTGCTACTGACATTTTAAAAGTCTGGATGATTGACACATTCATAGAGCTGTAGTAAAAGAAGATTTCTTTAAGAAAGTTATGAATGACTTTTTTTAAAGGTTTTTCATACTTGTCATTATTACTGTAGGATTCACTGGTTCTGTACAGGGTGTATACTGGGTGAATGGGCATGTAAGTGCCATAGGTTGGCAAAGAGGGTATGAGGGGCCATTGAGGGTGGAGGTGCGTGAGTTGGCATGGAAAGTATGAGGGGCCATTGGGGGCGGGTGTAGGGCCGTGTGTTTGCATGGATGGGGCGTGGGCTAGAAGGTTTTTTTTTGTTTTACTCTTTTTGTTACAACTGGGATGAAATCCCAGGGCACCAAGGCAGACCTTTTAACCAGCCCACCTCAGCAGCCCCTGGGATTGCATCCAAACTGTTTCTGGGGGTGGTGGACCTACCACAAATTAACAATTTCGATAGGTACCATTGTGGGATTTGAACTTGCAATCATTTGGCTTTAGGACAAGAAATAGTACCTGTTGTTAGTTAGGCTTGCCTGTGCCCAATTATTTGTGATGATATTTTGTTCTTTAAATTGCTGAAAGTATGAATTGATGGTGTTATGGTGAGTGGGGGGGAAAGTGGGCATCTTGGACCTGAGTAAACAGGGCAAACAACTGCATATATCCTTAACCAAGCAGATTGAGAGATTGAGGAATAAACAACACAAGGACTGAGAAGGAAGTGCTTATTAAAATGTGTGAAATCAGCCACAGAAAGAGAAATGAAGAGAGGGAAAGAAAGATTGGGTTGAGATAAAGAGCAAAAAGGAATCAGAAAGGAAAAGGTTTCTTTAAATTATTTAAAGTTTTACATATTTTAAACCTCAAATAACATTTAAAATCTGAAGGAATGAAATTCCACATCCAAAAGTTTATTTTCAATGCCAGAGAGGTTGTTAGCAATGGTCAATACTTGTGTCATTAAAAAGGTACTTAAACTGAAATGGACAGAATTAAAATTTTTAAGACGCTTTAGTTTGCATCTACCACAAACTTCAGCAACCTCATGCCATTCAATGCATTTCAATGGTTAGTCAGGCAGGAAGCTGCCATTCTTTTGAAACTAATAGTGGAGCAGCGCACCTCGAAGAGCAATTTTTGGATTCCCGCATTTAACTGTGCATCTGTCTCCACCTGCAGTTGCCATAGCGTTTACATATAAATAACAGCTAACGCCATTGGCCTCAGCATTATCTTGACCATAAATTATGACCCATTATATAATTTCACTTTTAAATTAACAGTTTTTTTTTTCATGTGTGCTCATGCACAGCACTTTGTGCCTCATTTCTGCCCCTTGTCATGCGTTATATTTTCACAGCTGTGATGATAAGACTATTAGAAAGCTGCTGTCAGAATTCGGGAACATAAGGAGTGATGAGAGCAACAGTGCGATTCTGGAACTGGTTGAGAAAGTGGCAAAATTAAAGGAGCAACTGGAGTTAAAGGAATATAAAACCCAGCAAATGGAAACAAACATGCATCAGGTAAAAGTCTGAACAACATGATGCATTTCTTTCATGTCCATGTCCACTAAAAGTACATCAATTAGTTGCTTGGTGATACAGAACTTGAGTATTGCTGAAAAAAAGAGACATGTCGAAGCTTTTCATCTTGCACTCATCAGGACACTCGCAAGAATGACGAGAAGTTTAGATAGGTCTCTGTTTTCAAAAGTACATTAATGAGAAAAAATTAAAGGGTTGCTGTCTTCATTAAAAAGCCTTTGGCAAACTTTTTAGTGTCTGTACCAACACATATCGCAATGATGTAAATCATGTCAAATGCATCATTTTCGTGTTATGAGGGACACCCACACTTGCCATTGTCACCAATATTTTCAGGCCCCCTGTCTCCATTCCCACCTTTCAGTGAGCACCAAAAATTCAGCCCCAGGTCTCCCACCCCTATTCTGCCAAGCCCTGGGATTTCTAGTCCAATGCTGCCAAACTCTAGCACCATTTCCCACTGCTAGAAAAGCACCAGCCAATCTCCAAGTGCAGCTGAACCCCATTCCCCTGTTCAACAAAAGGCTCTGATTAGTGCATTTTGTAGAAGATTTTATCGTGCATTCTTTCCTCTAAACATGCTAAAGAATAAAAATTGAATATATATAAATTATACATCACACTCATTTACTGTTTCATTGAATAGCAAATGAATTCTAAACTCAATCCCTAAAGCACAAGGTAAAAATTCCATAATACCAGCAATAAGAATGGAAATTGGAACTTCTTTGATTCAATCCAGTAATTGTTGTCCCTAAAAGCATTAAATACCCTTAGGTTATAAAGCAGTGAATCTCTGACTCACTAGGAGGAAGGCCTTGGGAGATCTACTGTGCAATTTTCAAAAGTTTAGCAATGCCAGTATTTTCCCATTTGCACTTTACAGCTGAAAGGGTCCTTACTGTGTGAACTCCAGCAAAAAGTGGATGAGACTGAACTGCTTCAGATGGAGCTGCAGATGTTAGAGACAGAGAGAGTACGACTGTCACTAATTGAAGAAAAACTGATGGATGTATTACAGCTCCTGCAGCAACTACGTGACCTTGTAAGTGAATGGTGCTCTGACAGCTCTCCGTAATTTAATGCAATGGACTCTCATGATAAGGGAAAGCTCATTTCCAACTGCACATTAGCAGTGATTGATGGTTTTTAATATTTGCTAAACTTCAGACAAGAGATAGGAGTTTCAGCCTATGTAGAAATAAATGTACTAGAAGGTCATTAAGAGTGACTTGCACAGCATTTGAGAGCTTAAATGTAAAAGTAAATGCATTTTCATTTTACAATGTAATCAATAAGAGATTTGCTTATTTTATCTAGAATGTGTCTAGGAGATCACTAGGAAAAATCTTGCTCAGCACTTTGGAGTCCTGCAATAACCCACAGCATGGTGAGTAAGCAAATTTATTTCTAGTTCCAACTGATTGGTACATTCATGCAGCAAGTACATAAAGTACAGTTGATTTATTGAACAATATGGCCTGAATTTTTGCAATGTCAGAGAGCCTATCCATTGTTGCGAAAATAGCGGAAGAGGCCAAAATATGCAAATCCCATCCCTGAACACAGCACCTACCATTTTCACAGGGGCGAGAATGGGACTGGGTCGGGATTTGCGTATGTGGGTTTCGCAGAGGTAGCTGCCCATATAAAACAACAGCTGCCTCAAGTCATATCTGATTTTCGTTAGCCAGGAGTGGGAAACACCATGTGTGCACATTAGACCTGGCAGGAGCAGGTCTAAATTTTGCAGGGCCCTTTGTAGAGGTAAGGTGCCCCTTTGGATGTGGTCCCAGGATACCTTTGGGGGAGGTTAGGTGTCTTTTGGGAGAGGTAAGTTGCCCATTGGGAGAGACGGGGTGTCCTTTGGGAGAGGTAAGGTGCCCTTTGGGATTGTTAGAATTGGGTATGAATATGTGTACAAGTGCATAAACTAAATAGAAATGTCAAAAGAACTGTTCAAAGGAACTGCCAAAACTGTCAGAAGTGTCAAAAGTAACTGTCAAGCTGTCTAGGCATTTAAAACTCTTGCCCTTTAAGTTTTTGAAAAAACTGTGTGGATTGTTAAACTAATTGCTTGCTATTTCACTCTGCCTGTTAACATAAGCCTGAGGGTGATCATTACTGGATTTGTGCTGGACGACTAATTGCACAACCTTCCATTATCACAGTGGGGTGCCTTCCATTTCACAGCTTAACTGACAGCTTTAAGTGTTTATAGACCCTTTAAAGAGGGACTATGAATTCCAAAGCTTGTTTTTATGAGGGATTAAGCACTTGAATGAGATGTTTGCTCGGATAAGGGATTATGTAGTTGAAAAAATGAAAATGCAGTAAATGGGTTTTTATGAATGAGAGTGTCTGCAATAGACACTTAGAACATTATTTAATCTCAGCATGGCTCCTGAGGTCGCCAATGGTAGATACTGGGTGAGTTGGCATGGTAGGCATAAGGTGGTGGGTAGGGGGAGCATGTGTTGGCATGAGATGGCACCAAGTTGGCATAGGGGCTGTAAAGGGCCATGGGGAGGGTGGAGGGGCATAGATTGGCATGGAGGGTAGGAGGGGCTCACAGCATTTGGTAGAGCATAGTTTGGCATGGAGGGTACGGGGGCAATGGGGGTGGGTAGAGTGCATGATGTGACTTGGATGGGGTATGGGGAGTGTGGGAGGGTGAGGACTGGAGGGCTGTTTTTATTTTAGTGTCTTCTTAAAGGAGTCTTTGACAAAGTGCCAGTGCACCAGGGCAGGCTTTCTGCCCAGCCGCCTCTGCACCCAGCACCCTCCACACTCATTCTGGGGTCACCAAAGAGCCCCACCAGCCCGGGAGGAGAATCCCAACTTCCAGGGCACTTTCTCCCAGGTTGGGCTAGTGGAGCCAGGAAACGTCCCCCCGACCCTGGAGAGAAAATTTAGACCTATGACTTAAAGAGCAAATAAAGTCACTATACGGGTGGAAATTTTACTGACCTGTCTGGTGGGGAATGGGTCAGTCAGAAAGTCAAGGGGAACCCATCATTTGGGATTCCCGAAGACGCTTTGGAGTTTTATCATGTAAATGATGTCCGTCCCCTGCCCAGAGGCCCAGCATGATTGACAGTTGGGCCTTCAGTTAGGTGGGGAGCTGGTCAGTGATAGCTACAGCAGCAGATAAGTCCACGCTGGTAATGCAAGTTTGACTGGCCGGTCAACTGGAAAGGGGAGGGCTATCGACCAGAGTGGGGTTGACCAGAGGTGGGAACAGTCCAAAAGCAGGGGGTTCGAGTGGAAGGAAGTAGTGATCAGAGGGAGGGGGCAACCAGACGTTGGGGGGGGGCTGGGCAGGAGGCAATTGAGGGAGTTGGAAATCCCAGGGCTGGGAGAGGAGTCAAGTCCCATGTGGAGGATGGTCGGAGGCCTTGTTGTATGGGATATCTGCGGCCTCGGGGGGCATGGGAATCGGAGCCTGGTGGTGGTGGGGGTTGAGCAGGGCCCAGTGGCAGTGGGATGGGGGGGACTAATCAGGGCCTACTGGTGATTGGAGGTTCACTGCCTGGTAGGGGAGTGGGCATCCATGATTGCAGAGGCTTTGCAGGCTGGCACCTAGATCCGGGGTGAGTGTGAAGGCACTTACTAAGCTAGTAATCTCAAAGTGGGAACTAATAATCAGCAGTTCAATTCCCACCATTCAGCTTAGGAAATTAAATTCAGTTAATTAAATAAATCAAGAATAAAAAGCTAATATCAGTATTGGTATCCACATGACTAATAGATCGTTGCAAAAATCCCTTTGGTTTACTACAAGAAATCTGTTGCCCTTACCAGATCTGGCCTATAGGTGACTTGAGACCCACAACAATGTTGTTAACTCTTAACTATCTACTGAAATGGCTTAGAAAATGGCTTACAGCAGCGGTACAACAAAGTGGGACCCAACACCTTCTCAAGGGCAATTGGGAATGGACAATAAATGCAGATCTTGCCAGTGATGTTCACATTCCATGAATGAATTGGGAAAAAAAGCATGGGAAATTTACTAGTAATGCAGAAAAATGTCCAACACTGCCATAGTAAAAACAATGCAGATAAATATATTTTCATTTTAGTTTTCATTTAAATACTTGTTGACCAATTTGGTAATGCCAATCCTTTACCTCCTGCTTTAAATTCTGATCTTTATTATTTGACGCATACTTTGAAAGAATATTATCCAACAAAGTGGAATGATATAGTCCAATGTGCATAAAAGACCATTTTCAAGAAATACATAGGGGGTGCAGCAGAGATTTACTAGAATCTTAGCAGGGATAAGGCTTTTCCATTAAGCAGAGTGACTGGAGAAGCTGGGGTTGTTTGTCGTAGAGCAAAGAAGGTTACAAGGAGATTTGATAGAGATATTAAAATCATGAAGGGTTTAGAAAGAGTAAATAGTGAAAAATTATTTCCAGTGATAGAAAGGTCAGTAATCAGAGGGCACAAATTTAAGTTGATTGGCGAAAGAACCAGAGGTGACACGAGGAAACACTTTTTGACACAGTGGGCAGAGTCTTCTGATCCTGCCAGAAGCAGGAAACTTGCCAGGCAGGGGATCGTAATTTGGCAGGGGGCCAAAAAATCAGTTTTCTGACGGCGGGACAAACTTTAGCAGTTATTTTCTCAGGACTTTAAAGGCGGATCGAGGGGAAGCCTTTTTGCATGCATTAGCATGTCATGAATGCTCATTAAAAGGCCAGATCACTGGAATTCAGTTCCCCCTTCAAATTAAGCATCCTGCCAGTGAGAAATTAGAACATTCACCTTTACGACTGCACGTAAGTGGCATGCACCTGCTGAGGTGAACTTCTTCCATGATTAAAGGTGAGCCGCTGCTGCATAGTCCTGTTTGGGGAGTGCCTGTAAATGCCAGCCTTCGCTTGAGACTGGGTGATGGCAGTGCAAGTTGCGTGGAGGGTGACCCAAGGAAGGGAGGAAGGGTTAGCACAAGGCTTTAACTAGGGGTCACCCCAAAAGGCGGCAGTCCTTCCCAACGCTGCTAAAATGCCAGCGGGGGTAGGAAACTGTCGATAATACGCCACTTAATTGGCTACCTGGTGGGCGTCATGGCACTGAGGTTCCCGCCACTGGTAATATCCTGTGGCAGCAGGAAGATGTCGGGCTTTGCTGTTCACACCATTTTACAGGGCATCCCACCTCCTAGCCCGTCTCCAAAGGGCTGGAAAAATCCAGCCCAGAGAGCTTTTGTGCTCTGGCATGCACTGGCTGAAGGGGTGATGGAAGTAGATTCAATAGAAGCTTTCAAAAGAGTTTTGAATAAGTACTTGAAGGGGAAAAAAAATTACATAGTTATAGAGAAAGAGCAGGGAAGTGGATAGCTCTGCCAAAGAGCCAGGCTGATAGGCTGAATGGCCTCCTTCTGTGCTGTATCATTCCATGGTTCTATGGTGTAGTTAATATGCCAGTATAATATTAAAGGGGAGTACTTTTCTGCAGCACATCAATGGAAGATTAATGGATGTTATGTCTTGCATTCCAGGATTACTTCAAGGATATAAACAGCCTTAGAACTATCCAGCCAGACAGGATGTTATGTAATCGCATTTTTTAAAAAGTATTCAGGTTAACGTAAAACAGATTTTGCTGATATTGTTATCCATGGTTTTGGCTAGTAGGTTAACAGCATTTCGATTCTTTGTCTCCATTTCTGGTTCATCCAGTTCATTTGAAAAGCAATGAAGTATTAAAATCAACCGTGGTACATTATTATCTTCTTTAAAATTCCTCTCTAATCCCTCTCACTGCCATTTTTCTACTTTTGGCACTGTACTTGCCCCATCTGCACCCTATTTAGGCTCTGCAACCCTTGCATCATCCCCAATCCTTGAGACGAAGTCTGTTTCTTAGCTTCTGCCAATATTGCTCTTGAAACTGAAGGCAGAATCGTGCCAGATTTGCACTATGTGGTAGCGGGCGGGGAAAAAACGCATTTTACCCACCAGCCGTAGTGGCAAGTTTTTGTGCTGTATTGTCCCTTTCTTGGCACGTCACGCCTCATTAATAATGCATTCACAGGGAACACTCTGGATCACTAGTAGGCGGGCTCAGATTTGCTCCCCGCGCTGTGACCTCAGTACTTCCTTGCTCCGGGCGCCATATTAAAAGCGCACCAGAGTGCATGCCTACTTCATGTCTACAGACCAGGACTGCACCTGGTGACAGATGAACCCGAAAGCAAAGAAGATGGCAACCCCCAAATTTAGTAATGACTCTCTGTGGCGCATGCTGGACGCAGTAAAGGGCTGCCGCAACGTCCCCTACCCCCGCTCTGGCCGCAGGAGGTCCACCAGAGTCACCAATCCAGCTTGGGAGGCGGTGGCAGTGGCAGTCACTGCCAATGGAGCACAGAGGAGGTCAGCCACTCAGTGCAGGAAGAGGGTGGATGCTCTCATCCGCTCCACCAGGGTAAGTCAACCAGCTCATCACTCTCAACTCACACACTCACAAACCCATCACACATCCACAGAGACCTCACACCTCAAGAGACAATACTACTAACTCTCACAAGTACCTTCACATCTCCATCAGGCTCATACCCTCTCGAGCTCGCATCCTCATCCTGTCCGTGGCTCCACTTACCACACAAACATTCTACGCAGTGCCATGTGTCCTGCTCACACTCTCACCAACTGTTTTCACGCAAGGGAAGCTGACTCACATCAGCAGGGAGAGGTCCCAAACTGGGGGTGAAGTAGCCCACATTATGCCCCTCACTCACTTTGAGGAAGGTGCCACCGCGCTGACTGGTGAGGATGTGGACGGTGCCAGCGTCGACAGTGAGGTCGGCAGTGAACACCCACGTGAGGATCCTACACTACATAATCCCTCTCTCAACACAAATGTGCATGCTCTCTCTCCTGCTTTTGACTCTGCTGCCAGGCTCTAATTACTCCCACAACTCTTTCTCTGGTACATCGATGATTACTTCGGTGCTGCTTCATGCTCTCGTTGGGACCTGGAAAAATTTATTAATTTTGCTTCCAATCTCAACCCCTCCCATCATTTTCATATGGTCCACCTCTCCTTGACCTCTCTGTCTCAATTTCTGGTGATAGACTGTCCACCAATATCCATTACAAGCCTACCAACTCCCACAGCTACCTCGACTACAGCTCCTCACACCCCGCTTCCTGTAAGGACTCCATCCCGTTCTCTCAGTTCCTTCGCCTCCGTCGCATCTGTTCTGATGATGCTACCTTCAAAAACAGTTCCTCTGACATGTCCTCCTTCTTCCTTAACCGAGGTTTTCCACCCACGGTCATTGACAGGGCCCTCAACTGTGTCCAGCCCATCTCCCGCTCATCCGCCCTCACGCCTTCTCCTCCCTCCCAGAAACATGATAGGGTCCCCCTTGTCCTCACTTAGCACCCCACCATCCTTCGCATTCAAAGGATCATCCTCTGCCATTTCCGCCAACTCCAGCATGATGCCACCACCAAACACATCTTCCCTTCACTCCCCCTGGCGGCATTCCATAGGGATCGTTCCCTCCGGGACACCCTGGTCCACTCCTCCATCACCCCCTACTCCTCAACCCCCACCTATGGCACCTCCCCATGCCCACACAGAAGATGCAACACCTGCCCCTTCACTTCCTCTCTCCTCACCATCCAAGGGCCCAAACACTCCTTTCAAGTGAAGCAGCATTTCACTTGCATTTCCCCTAACTTAGTCTACTGCATTCGTTGCTCTCAATGTGGTCTCCTCTACCTTGGAGAGACCAAACACAAACTGGGCGACCGCTTTGCAGAACACCTGCGGTCTGTCCGCAAGAAAGACCCAAGCCTCCCTGTTGCTTGCCATTTTAACACTCCACCCTGTTCTCTTGCCCACATGTCTGTCCTTGGCTTGCTGCATTGTTCCAGTGAAGCCCAACGCAAACTGGAGGAACAGCACCTCATCTTCCGACTAGGCACTTTACAGCCTTCCGGACTGAATTCAACAACTTTAGATCTTGAACTCCCTCCTCCATCCCCACCCCCTTTCCGTTTCTTCCCCTTCCCTTTTGTTTTTTCCAATAATTTATATAGATTTTTCTTTTCCCACCTATTTCCATTATTTTTGAATCTATACCTGTAATGCCCTGTCAGTCTTTCCACCCCACCCCCACTAGAGCTGTACCTTGAGTGTCCTGCCATCCATTCTTAATTAGCACATTCTTTTAGATAATATCACCACCTTTAACACCTCTTTGTTCCTTTGTCTGTGACATCTTTTGATTATCTGCTCCTATCACTGCTTGCTTGTCCCTACTACCACCCCCACCCCCCCCAACTTCTCTCTCTCTCTCTCTCTCCCCACCCCGCCCCCCCCCCCCACCCCCACCTTAAACCAGCTTACATTTCACCCCTCTCCTAATTTTACTCAGTTCTGTTGAAGGGTCATGAGGACTCGAAACGTCAACTCTTTTCTTCTCCGCCAATGCTGCCAGACTTGCTGAGTTTTTCCAGGTAATTGAGTTTTTGTTTTGGATTTCCATCATCCGCAGTAGTTTTTTGTTTTTAACTAATTACCTTTACTTTGGTTCACAGGGAGCTCTGCAAGCAACCGACAACCTCAGCCAGTCAGTCCCTCAGCTTCATTCAGGTCTTCACCTCCAGCCAAGAGGACACCTCCTCCATTGAAGAACTGGAAATAAGCAGCCTGGAAGACCCGTCACAGCGCTTACCCACACCCTCTCTAGCGCAGAGACACACACCTCGGTGGGACCTAGATCTAGAGCAGGTTCAGGATCGCAATCTGGTGGACACCACACAGACACGTGTCCAGAGCAGGAGGACGCAGGTTCAGCCAAGCTCCCCTGAACCCGGGGGACTGCTGGGGAAGAGACATCTGTGAGGCCTGAGTCAGATGACGAGCCTCTGGATTTGGCCTTCCAACTCATCGTGGAGAATCAGCAGAACGCGGGAAAATATCACACACAGCTGTTGGAAGCCCTCAACAGAGGCACACGAATCAGAGGAGTGCATCCGCCTGCTCGCTGACAAGGTGGTGCCCACATGTGCGCACATGGAGGTCTCCATGGGAAAGATGGCGGATGCCATGGAAACCCTGGTCCAGCAAAACGTGGAGATGCATGCAGACCTGCACTCCATCGTGGTGGCCATGAGTGAGTTCCTACAGAGGCAACGCAAGAGGTAAACACGGCGCCTCGACATCCCTCCAATTGCTCCTTCGCCTCATGGAGTCAGGCCGGGGTCCTCAGGCATCTGAAGGGAGGAGGATTGGCAGCTGGACACCCCTGGGTCATCCACTTAGGAATCTCAGAGGCTGTCCGCTCCCTCCGAGTCCCCTTTGCCTGTGACAACCTCGTCCTCTGTCACCGCAGAGGGAGCAGTTGGTCCACAGGAGGACAGCCAAAGCAAGCCAAGGCTCTCAAGGCCTCCGCTCTCCAGAGGATGGGCGCCAAAGTCATCAGAGGCAACAAGGCCAACCATTGCACTGGCTGTCTCCATCCCTCCTGCAGATGTCAGGGCAGCTCCTAGAAGTGGTAGGCCTAGAAAAGTTAAGAAATCCTGATCACAACTGGTTGCACAGGTGGACACACTTTGTCACTTTATGCTGTGAAAGTAAATATCTTTTCAAATTATAACGTGTAATATTGTCTTTCAGTTTCATTGACGGGCTTCGCGAGACTTCCCACTGCATCCCCACACCCACCCCCCACCAGCAGTTCAGCTGCACGCAGACAGACGGCAAGGGAGAAGTGTGTGTGTGGCAGGGCCTTTCGGAGCCTCATGCAAGCACTCTCCCATGCAGGCAGAGCCTTCATTTTCAATGCTGTCTGCTGGGGTTCTCTTTCAGTTGTCCACCTGAGCTGACCTTCACCTCTGCCCACCCACTGAGTGCACTCCCGTGCCCATGCAACACGAGGCTCCGCTCACTTTCCAATGAATTATACTGTTAATTCCCCCATCCTTTCCCCTCCCCCAGTCGCCCATGTCCATACCCCCATCACCATCGACACCCCCCCACTGCCGGCATCACCTTCCACCTCCCCACCAACACCTACCAACCAAACCCTTGTCTTTCCAGGATGTCCAGGCGAACGCGCACATTCCGTACCTTCCTGAGAATCCCACCCCCATCCACATTGACCTACCCGACCTCCTCCTTCCCACCTCCAAGGCCTGTGTCTGCCTCCAAGTCCCCACCAACCACCCTTGCTGTCCAATCTACTGCCACCGATGCACCCTCACCCTCCCACACTACCGGCTCCCTCTGCCTCCTCTCATACTCACCATCCCCTCCTACCACGCCCACCCTCAGTTCACTCCCCAGCAGGCATTGATTGTCTCCACAGACCCTTGCATATTCACCTGGACATCCCCACTCCCATTACTCCCTCCTCCCCCTGTATACCTTCCCCCCTCTGAACTCTCTCCTCCCTCTGGAAAACATTCCCCATTCTGATAGACAGATGTAGTCTAATATTGACCTTCCCTAATACATCCAAGGCATCAGCATATTCTTGCAATGGAGTCAGCCTGACCTCAGAAGCTTGTATTTTTAAATCCACTGCAAAAACTGAGTTTATTAGCTAGACTAGTGTGTCTGCGCAGTACAGAAGGAATGCTACATTGTTGGAGGGAGCCACCTTTCAAATGAGATCTTAAACCGAAGTCCTATCTGGCCTGGTGGTTCTTTTTTTTCATTCATTTACAGGATGTGGGCATCGCTGGCTAGGTCAACATTTATTGCCCATCCCTAGTTGCCCTTGAGAAGGTGGTGGTGAGCTGCCTTCTTGAACAACTGCAGTCCATGTTGTGCAGGTACACCCACAGTGTTGTTAGGAAGGGAGTTCCAGGATTTTGACCCAGCAACAGTGATGGAATGGCAATGTATTTCAAGGTCAGGATGGTGAGTGGCTTGGAGGGGAACTTGCTGGTGGTGGTATTCCCATGTATCTGTTGCCCTTGTCCTTATAGATGGTAGCAGTCGTGGGTTTGGAAGGTGCTGCCTAAGGAGCCTTGGTGAGCACTAAAGATCCCGCAGCACTGTTTAATAATAAGCAAGAAATTTTCAATGTTCTGATCAACAAACAGATTATGACAAGAATAACTCACATTTATAGCATCTTTGATGTAGAAAAATATGCCAACTAATTCAAGGAATCAAAGGAAGCACATATTGAGAAAAATGATAAAACTTTCAGTCAAAGAAATGAGTTTCAAGAGGGTCTTGAAAGAGTAGAGGGAGGTGGAGAAAGGAGGAATTTAGGGAAGAAATTCCAGAGCAACTGAAAGAAATGATGGGACAAAGAGATGGGAGGCTGCACGAGAGGCCGGAGACTGAGAGTCGAGGAGAGGTGTAGAACTGGAGAAGCCAAAACTGTTAAGGAGCTTGGCCATGGAGATGGGTAGACAGAGGTTTACGGAGGATGGGGAGTGGGGGGAACAATGAATTCTGAGCACAGAGGGAAAGGGGACGAGATGTGAAGATTGACATCAATGATTAGTTGGTCATTTACATCAATGTTATTTATAGCATCTTGCTGTATATAAAATTCTTGTTGAATTTACCCACATAGTTACCCAGTACATTCAAAATAATTCATGTAATTGGATGCAGATGCATTATAATATATGTAAGGGCTGTTTTTAAAACAACTCCAGAGTTTTGATTTAGAATCTTAATTTTCCATAAAATTGACGGTCAGGCATCTTCCACACGGTGAAATTCTTTTTTGGTTCTGGTTGTGTCATCACATCTGACCACATCTTTCTCCACCTTGCCAAACATTTAGGTCAGTTAGGAAGAACTTTAATTGCCTTTATGAAGATATGTAAAGGGGTGATCTTCTCACCCTCCTCACGCAAAGGAAGTGAAACTCGTGGTGGGCAAATCCGAGAAATGGTGACAAGAATGGAAAACTGTTTTTAAAAAACATTTTAATAATTGGTTCTTTCTTACAGGTAAGGTTCACATCCTGGAGGTATTGAATGCCTTGTATCATGAACTTGCTGCCTGTGAGCTTCTATCTGGCAAGCCTTTGGAAAAGGCCCAGAGTCACCAGTCCCTGGTGAATCCACTGCTTATCTCATGCTGAGGATCTGCAAACTGGGTTTTCCTATTTGTTATCAAGCACTTCAAAGATTTTCTGTATAGCTACAGCTCCTGTATTCTGAGCAAGTTTGTAAAATGTCATATGGCACCTTACTTAACACAATGTTAAACCTGTCAGCTAAAATAATTCACTTTAGTAGACAGAGACTTAACTGTATAGTTTTAGTTCCTAATTGTTAATCTCTTATTTGATGAAGCAACAACTCGAGATTTATCCATAAAGCATGGTCAACAAATGCAGTTGGCTCAAAAGAAATAGTTGTGTCTTTCAATAATATTAGGTGAACCAGAGACTTACTAATATTAGGAGGCCCATAAAATATTGAAAAGGTTTTATAAGAAAACATACCATATTAGCTCAAACTGTATACTGTTTGAGAAGAAACATGAAATGAAATGCATATTTTATTCACAAACAGACACAACAAAGTTGTGCAAAATGTCAAATATTGACATTTAAAATCCTGCTCAGTACCCCAAAGTATACTAAATATTTACAGGATCAGGCCAAATGACATACATAAGTGCAGTAGAAGCATCTAAGGACCTATGGATAGAAAGCTACTTCATATTAATTGAATGAAATGCTGCAGCCATAATCCAGGTGCATGATGTCAGTAAAAACGGTGGAGGACATTTTTTTAAATATCAGTGTAAATGCTGATAGTCCATTTGATATTATTTCAACAATGTATATATGTATTTATTCCTATGCCATATTATACAAGGAAACATATCTGACAAATTTAAAGGATGGCATAGCTCTAATATAGTAGCATTTACACTTTACTCAGATGTTTGCAATTAGCTGAGACTAACATTTCCATTTTGTAAGTGGAATTAAGCAAACTCAGAGCCATGAAAGCAATTTTGATTCCAACAGATATTTCCATTGGTCCAGAGACATTAAAATTAATAGCAAACGTTTCAAATATGAGAGTAGTCAGTATTTTTTTGTCTCTTTTTAGGTTATTTGCTTTTTAAATTAATTGACATCACATCAGTAAGATGTGATTTTTGGAGGTGAAGTCATTAGCAAACCTGTACACTGCTCCTGACACTTTTCCGACTGGCTGGGAATTCATCAAACAAAAATGAAGGGAGCTTTGTGACTGACGGTGTGAATAACCCAGCATCAAGGCACAACCACAATTTCCGGCTCATAACACTGCAGTTAATGGGCAGGTTGCCCACACAGTATTATTTTGGCAACAAACAGTGGCTGTGACTGGCTCCAGAGTGACTGCTTGGTTCCATCTAAAGCGAAAGCTTGTGGGGTGCTTGGCTCTACATGTGGTTTAAATCCCCAAAATAAGCAGTGAATGATCTGTCAGATTGCTTAAGAAGACGCGCTCAGACATCCATAAACTGCCCCATTTACAAAGAGAATTAACTAACAATTAGTTGGCTTGTCCTGAACTTGGGCCAATGTGTCTCACTGTTTTCCTTCAGAAGTTTTGTCGAAGGCTGTATAATAAAAGATTGTACTAACAAAGAGGAAGTGCTCTGTCTGAAATAGGAGGTCTGCAATTGAAAGCATAGACAAGGCTTGGTAATGTTGACGTGGGTAGTTTGTACGTGCAAAGTGGCAGTTGCTTTGTGTGCATTACCAATCAAACCTCAAGATACATTTCAAAAATAAAGTCTGTTACATATTTTTATATCAGAGAGGGCAGAGGCTAATCTGTTGCCAACTGTTTAATCTGCCTTGCACTTTGAGAGTGAGGCAAGCATATAATGTCCTTATTTTATACATGTGTGACTTTTAAAAATAAAAGCAAAGCATTTTTTCTCTGTCACATTGGATTATTGTTGTAATGATTACTGACTATTGTGACAGGATGATAACCATATTTACCCTCCATAGGAAACATAGAATTGATAATAGCACATATGGTAGACATGTTAGATTTTACCAATGTCACTGTCACAAGAGCAGAATAAATGGGTTTATTTTGTATGGATTCAATTCAGATAATTTCATGAAAGATACTGCAGTCCGTCATTGTGATTGCCCTCAATAATTTGACTGTCAAAATCCAGCACACTGTCAATGGCATTACATTCAGCAACATTTTAGACATTAAAATAAATAGCAACTTTTCCATATGAGAGTAGTCAGTATTTTTTATCTCATTTTTGGGCTGTTTGCTTTTTATGTTTTTGTTTATTAAATCCCTCTCCTGTGCTTTCCTTCTTTTAAACCTTTCATTGACATTCCCTCTGTATTTTCTCCTCTTTGCACTCTGCAGGAAGAAAGGTGCTAAAGCTTATATAATAAAGTAGAATATGGACCTTGTTGGTGCAAATGGGTGCCCTGAGAGACAATTTCAGGGAGCAATGTCCTGTGCCCCAAGGATGCTTGAGACACCCGACTCGATTTTGGTTCGAGCCATTTTTCAGGCTGCCTAAAGCAGGCATTTACAGATGGTAATAAGGGGCCTGATGATGTTTTAAGACTCCTCTAGGAAATGGAGTTGCCTTAGGCACAGTGATTATTTTTAAGGTTTAATGTAGAACCAGGAGGAACAAGAGTGCCGCAGCTCCAAAACACTCCCAAGGGCTGCTGCAAGCCTGCTTTTATTCCCCCTTTCTGTTGTCCTTTCCACAGGAACTCAAGTAATAGGAGCAGAAATAGATCATACGGCCCATCGAGCCTTCGCCGCCATTCAATATGATTATGGCTGCTCTTCAGCTTCAACTCACCATCTTGATGTTGTGATTTACCTGAAGCAAGGGGCAAGTGGCCCAAAGTTGATCCATTGGTAATGTGTGAGCTTCCACTAAAGTGCAATAGATGCCAGCAACTCCCTATAATAACGTCATGGGGTTTGAAGCCTAATTTCAGGCTGACGTCGAGCCTATTGATTGGGATACATAATCCATAATCATTGTTTATTTCAGATCTGTTTCAAATGGACCAAAAAAAAAATTAAGTTTCTTCATGCTAACCCCAAGCATTTGAGTCCTTTTGGATACCCATTAATGTAAGTGTGCCCTGGATTTTGCTATTGAATAATAACAGGAAATGCTGGATATATTTAGCAGGTCAGGCAGCATCTGTGGAGAAAGGAACAGAGTTTAACATTTCAGGTCTTTGACTTTTCATCAGAACCAGTGCCATGATTTTCTATGCATCCTTGTGCATGAGTGCCACTTTTTAAAAAGTGAAATTTTCCAGGGCATTCTCAGAATTGCTTGTTTAATGGGAAACTGTTAAAGGGAGAGATTGCTCGTGGAAACCTTTGGTCATATTACTATGGTACTCAGGAAGCCTTCGCCTAGATTGCATGATATCCTTGGAGAGCATGTATTTAAAAAAGAGTTTAGAGAGCTGGTATCTGAGGCTGTAAATGGACTTCCCAATGACAATCCCTCACATATGAGAAGAGTTAGGACTGTAAAGGATGCTCAACTATTAGAAGCTGCTCAAGATGTGCTAGGGTCAGATGTAATTGGTAAATAATGTTTAACTTAGAAAAGTGTAATGTTATACACACAGGTAGGTCAAATATTAAGCATACTACACCCTACAGGGACAAAATTTAAAACTAGCATTGGAAAAAATATCTTGAGTGTTTTAGTATCAATCACTTATGGTCCATGACCGCTGCATAGAACTATAGGTAAAGTGAACAATGTTCTAGGATGTATTCACAGAACTATACTATTTCACTTTTGTACAGAACCTTGGTAAAGGCTCAGAGTACGGTGTACAACTTTGGTCTCTTCACAGATAATGTTGAGGCTTCGGAAAGGGTACAGAGGAGGGTCACAAGATTAATTCCCAAGTACCCAGATAGGCTTAATGAGCTGGGTCTCTCTTCTCCATAGAACGGCATACTTTGGGGTGATTTAATTGAGGTTTTGGAAATAATAAAGGGGATAGACTGCCCTTATGTAGACCTTCAATTGTGTAAATTAGAGAGGACCAAGGGTCACACTTACAGGTTTTAAAAGTGCAGACGCTAAGTTGGATGTTAGGGTTTTTCTTTGCCCAGGGAATAGAAGACTTCTGGAATAGATTGCTGTCCCGTGCGGTGAACACTGAAACACTATGTTCCTTCAAGAGATAGTGGGATCCAATTCTTGCTGTGACAGATATCACCTCGTATAAGCGGTAGGTATCCTTTAATGTAAATCAGGACTAATGAGATGTCCCAGACTAGTTTTGATCCCCTTAGGGATTGGAGATGCATTTTCCATTTTTTCTTCCCTAATTAGCTCTGTATAGGTGGGGACTATGTGTATCCTGCATAACAACTGTGAGAGGTCGGCCTCGATGGGCCAGTGCGTCCTACCCTTCCCCTGATATTTTCATATGCATATTATGTACATGCTGGTGGTAGAGGAGCAGAAGGAGGCTATAAGGAAGGTCATATTATTAAATCAGCACCAGCAACATCAATCCAGTATTTAACATTGACCGAGTTGTGTTTTGAGACCTCTCACAAGCTTTGTTTCAGTAAGCTGGATGTCAGTCATAAAGCTTTGGTGGAGCTCCATTGGTTGCTGCAGCTCAACATGCAATCATGGTTCAAGGCATGGACAATTCCAACTGTGGCAGAGAAAATGGCCACAGCTCTGAACTTTTATGGCATAGGCTTATTCCAGAGAGCCACAGGAAATGTCTGCTACATCAGCTAATTTATTATACTTTCCAGTACTGTATAAGCAAGTCACGTATGCCCTCTTTGCCAAGCTTCTCAGTTTATTTAAAAAAATGGACTGGGGGGACCATTCCTTGTTTTCAGAATTGACTTATTCCTGAGGGTTCCAGGGACTATCGATTTCACACATATGGCACTGCATGCACCAAATGTAAGCCACCTTTTTTAGGACCTGCAAAGGCTACCATTCTCTGAATATGCAGGACATTTGCGACAATGGGCATAGCTTCTTGCACAGAAATTCATAAAATGCTGGGAGCTGCCACGATGCTTTCTGTTTCACCAGTCCAGTGCCCAGCCCTATTTCAGAATCTGGGACAAGAAACAAAGAATGACAAGGCCCATGACTCCACATGATAGAGCCACCAGTGCTGCACAGGAGTGCTACAATGGAGCATGCATGCAGATAAGGTTAAGAATTGAGCAAGCCAGTGGGCTGCTGAAAAGAAGATTTCAGTGTTTGAATAGGTACAGAGAGGTACAGATCCAGCACCATTTACATGAATTGCAATAGCAGGTACTGTGCATCAGAACTTTACAATCAGGAAATGACTGATGGTGGATATCACAGGGAATGCCAGAGTAACAGATATTGGCATGACTGAGGCTGCAAGCCAGGCCCATGAAGAACAGAAAGCAGGTGGGGTTGATACTACAGCTAGACAGCTGGCAATCGGACTCATTCAGGACAGTTTCCCAGATACATAAAACAATGGCCCAAATCTTGGGGTCTCCATGTCTGGAGGATGGACATATGATGGAAGATGCGCATTATGACCCTGTGGAAGTTCTAACATGCTGACCTACATGGGAATTGCCCGGGAAGTTGAAACATCTGATGGACAATTCCCCTGCTCCATGGGACCTTGCCCAAATGTCTCTGATTCTGAGTTAGAGTCAGACACTTGGGGCAGTTCCGCAGTATTTACCTGGATAGTTACCCAGGAAATATTAGACAGATTAAAACCTAATCTAACACCTGGGTAATTCTACAACTGATCCCTCACTCAACCCCCTGACCATCTCCCTGAACCCCCAATACCCCCCAAACCCACCAATCAACTCCTCGAGCCCCTCAATCACCCACTAGTCACTCAACTAACCACCCAACCAGACCCGACTACTCCCTCACCAGACCCAATTACCCCCTGACCACCCAACTACCCCCCAACCAGACCTGACTACTCCCCCACCAGACCTAATTACTCCCTGACCATCCAACTACCCCCAAACCTCGTATTTCGAATCCACCCAAGTTTACACGTATCTACGGGACATACAACGCTCCTCGGACTGCTGTTCACGCCGCACCCTGAGATCCACGCTCAATGCCATGTGCCACTATATGAACACACTCGGTCTCTCCCTCCACCAGCACTGACTCACCCTATCTCAAATAAAACTTGTCCCCAGTTTCATTTTGTTCTTCGTCTCATCCAACGCCTTAACAAGAAACTTTGTCTCTTCCTTTCAGGCGCTAAGGAACGCAAGTTCCAACAACTCATTGATACCAAAGACAATCCAGGACCCTCCACCCCTTCCCGTCCCTCTGACCCCATCCTGTCTTCTAATCCCAGTTCTTGCCGTGTATTCACCATACTCTCGGACCTTCCCCTCTCTGATGCTGAACGCTCAGTACTCAGCAAGGGACTCAGTTTCATACCCTTACGCCCTCACCTCAATGAATTCCGGGCTCGGCATGATGCTGAACTCTTCTTCCACTGCCTTCATCTCCGTGCTCACTTCTTTGGGCAGGAGTCCTCCCCCGTTCAACAGATCCTTTGTTGGGCCTCCAGTATTCTCCCTCCACCTGGACCCCTTCTTCTGGCCTCTTACCTGCTCTTGATCTTTTCATTGACAACTGTCGGTGTGACATCGGCCTCAATTTCTCTGCTCCTCTCACCCACTCTAACCTGTCTCCTTCTGAACTTGCCATACTCCGTTCTCTCAGGTCCAACCCTGACTTTGTTATCAAACCTGCCGACAAGGGTGGTGCTGTTGTTGTCTGGCGTACTGACCTCTACCTCGCAGAGGCTGAGCTTCAACTCTCAGACACATCTTCCTACCTCCCCCTGGACCATGACCCCACCACCGAACATCAAACCATTGTTTCCAGGACTTTCACTGACCTCATCTCCTCTGGGGATCTTCCCTCCACAGCTTCCAAACTCATAGTATCCCAACACTGGACAACCTGCTTCTAACTCCTCCCCAAAATCTACAAACAAGCCTGTCCCGGTAAACCGATCATGTCAGACTGTTCCTGCCCCACGGAACTCATTTCTTCCTATCTTGACTCCATTCTCTCTTCCCTTGTCCAGTCTCTTCCCACCTACATCCGCGATTCCTCTGATGCCCCACATCATAACAATTTCCAGTTCCCCGGCCCTAACCGCCTCCACTTCACCATGGATGTCCAATCCCTCTACACCTCCATCCCCCACCAGGATGGTCTGAGAGCTCTCCGCTTCTTCCTGGAACAGAGGCCCGAACAATTCCCATCCACTACCACTCTCCTCCATCTGCCTGAACTTGTTCTCTCACTGAACAATTTGTCCTTAAACTTGTCTCACTTCCTCCAAATAAAGGGTGTGGCTATTGGTACCTGCATGGGTCCCAGTTATGCCTGACTCTTTATGGGGTATGTGGAAAATTCTCTGTTCCAGTCCTACTCAGGCCCCCTCCCACAACTCTTTCTCCGGTACATCAATGATTATTTCGGTGCTGCTTCATGCTCTCGTCTGAACCTGGAAAAATGTATCAATTTTGCTTTGAATTCCCACCCCTCCATCACCATCACATGGTCCATCTTCGACACTTCCCTTCCCTTCCTTGACTTCTCCGTCTCAATTTCTGGTGATAGACTGTCCACCAATATTCACTACAAGCCCACCAACTCCCACAGCTACCTTGGCTACAGCTCCTCACACCCTGCTTCCTGTAAGGACTCCATCCCATTCTCTCAGTTCCTTCGCCTCCGTCACATCTGTTCCAATGATGCCACTTTCCAAAACAGCTATTCTGACATGTCTTCCTTAACTGAGGTTTCCCACCCAGTGTGGTTGACAGGGCCCTCAACCGTGTCTGCCCCATATCCCATGCCTCTGCCCTCACACTTTCCTCTCCCTCCCAGAACCATGATAGGGTCCCCCTCGTCCTCACTTTTCACCCCACCAGCCTCCACATTCAAAGGATCATCCTCCACCATTTCCGCCAACTTCAGCATGATGCCGCCACCAAACACATTGTCCCCTCGACCTCCCCCTGCCAGCATTCCGTAGGAACCATTCCCTCCGGGACACCCTGGTCCACTCCTCCATCACCCACTACGCCTCAACCCCCTCCCACGACACCTTCTCATGCAATCGCAGAAGCTGCAACACCTGCCCCTTTATCTCCTCCCTCCTCACCGTCCAAGGACCCAAACACTCCTTTCAGGTGAAGCAGCGCTTCACTTGCACCTCCCTCAATTTGGTCTACTGCATTTGCTGCTCCCAATGCAGTCTCGTCTACATTGGAGAGACCAAACGCAGACTGGGTGACCGCTTTGCTGAACACCTTCAGTCTGTCTGCAAGTATGACCCAAGCCTTCCTGTCGTTAACTCTGTCTTTCTCTCCACAGATGCTGTTTAGACCTGCTGGGTTTTCCCAGCATTTTCTGTTTTTGTACCCCCAAACCAGACCCGACTACTCCCCCACAAGGCCCAATTATCCCCCTGACCTCCCAACTACCCCCAACCAGACCCGACTACTCCCCCACAAGGCCCAATTACCCGCCGTGACCACCCAACTACCCCCAACCAGACCCAATTACTCCCAACCAGACCCAATTTCCCCCTGACCACCCAACTACCCCCCAACCAGACCCGACTATGCCCACACCAGAAACAATTACCCCCTGACTGCCCAACTACCCCGCAACCAGCCCCGACTACCCCCATGACACAACCCAATTACTACCCCCCCCCCGCCCCGACCAACTCCCTCAACCTGACCACCACCCCCTCCAACCTACTACCCCCGACCCGACTACCCAATGACCCACCTACCCATTCATTCACTCACCCTCTTACCCATTCAACTACTCACCTACTCACTCATCCATTCACTGACATTCATTAAAAGACTGGACCTTTAAATACCAGAATATGGCAAGCTGGTAAGAAGGGGGCGTGTCATCTCTTCCTCCGGCTCTCCTCCACTCCGATGGAGTTCCCCAGCCTGCTTCTTTGACAGCGCGAATCAGGAAACCCCTTAAGAAATGCGGGCTTGCGAGAATCTTCGCGCACAGCAGTAATACATGGAGCATTGCCACAGCTCGGGAGATTCAGGGCGATGTTTTTTTTTTAACGAGTTCACAGCTCATGAAACAACAACCTCCTCTCATTAATATAAAAACAAAAAGCTACTGCGGATGCTGGAAATCCAAAACAAAAACAGAATTCTCCTCTCATTACTCCTATATGGGCTAAGTGAAATCCTTACTTCGCATTATTGGCCTCACATCATTACATTGAGCGCTAAGATTAGCACTTTTCCTGTTCCACATTTCCTACAAAAAAAACCAAACGCCAA
Organism: Cetorhinus maximus; assembly: GCF_964194155.1. Taxonomy (NCBI): domain Eukaryota; kingdom Metazoa; phylum Chordata; class Chondrichthyes; order Lamniformes; family Cetorhinidae; genus Cetorhinus; species Cetorhinus maximus. Next base: position 25,378,190 of record NC_135884.1, on the reverse strand, counting down.
TCTGTTTAGTGGAATTGTTTACTAAAACATTACTTGTCTTTTTTTCACTGTTCGCACTCCTTGTGAACACATTAGCTTTTATCTGCCTTATTCTAACTGCAGGCAACCTGGGGGCCCGGAGTCTTGAGATGTAGACGGCTACTGCAAATATTATGTACCTCTTGGGATGGAGCTGGCTTTCTCATACCCATCCAAAGATTTGGGGAGCCTGAGGGGTAAGCTAACTCTTGTCACAGGCTCCTTGGCAGTCTAGTCCTGCAAAGTTGAAGACTTATGTAGAAAGCTAATTGGCTCCTCCTCCACGTCGCTACCAAGAGGGAAAGCAGACTCTTTGGCATGCATGCGAGTTATTCCACTATTGCTGGGAAAAAGATTCCTGCAATCAGCAGGAATAGGGACCTCACAGAAACAGTAAGAACCTTAATTACCTGAGAAAAAGCGCACCAAATATCCTGTAGTCTCTCTGAGCACTACTATGAATACTTTGCAATCTGTTTGGAATAGACCTCTCCAAATCTCATTGACTGAATTGCCTTGATTTCTCATGAGGCGGGGAGAAGGTGTGAAAATCTTCTTGCAGCTGCCACTTTCTCCATGGTGTACTTCAACGAGACAAAAATCTCTGAGATGTTTGTGCACAGAAGGACAGTGGGTTCCACCACTGGCCACCTGCTACACGTTTTTGGAGACTGCGCAGAATCTCCATATTTGTTTAATGCTCTACCACAATCCTTCACTTCATGGCACGATCCTTCAGATCATCATCTATAGCAAGGTGCTGATGGGTCTTAAGCCTCAGCTCAGCTATATCAAGTTCCTTTTCTACATCTACATCTTGCCTCTTTCTTGTGCCCTCTAACTCATCAAATGTTAATTCCTCATCTATACTACTGTACCTCCTCAAGCTTGAGTGCAAGAAATGGGTAAATGATTGGGTGAGTGAGTGAGTGCCTATCATGCCAGGAATCATCATAAAGCTGGCAATGAAGCTTTGAACAGTTAACGTTTGAATGTCTTTGTAGTTTCCATATCAGTAAATGGGAAGATTTTCTCCATTTGCGCTTTGCACAAAATTATAAACATGTTCTTTTTGCACATGCTTCTGATGTTGCTGAAATAATAAACAAAATAAATCAGAATTACTATTTTGTTTTTTTAATTTTCTCTTTTAAAATTGTCTTTAAAGCGTTAAAGCAATATTGTTGACCATCTGTGAGGTACATTTTGGAAATTTGAATGCAAGCATTCAAGATGACACCAAAACATATCAAGATATATTAGATAAATGTTATCCTTTCAAAATCCCTGATCAGATTTGGTGCATTTTTTGTTCTCCATTCCTCAAAATTGAGATTTTAAAAGGAGACAAAGCAAATTCACCAACAATTTATCATTCCCCACAGGATACATTTGTGCCAGCTCAGTTTTTTTATCACTGCAGGGATTGAAATGGAGCCTTTCACATTTATATGGCTCAGTAGACACCATAAGGAACATCTATCCAGTGAACGTTTGGAAAGTTCATAAAGAGCTCTTTATTACTATATCAGTTATATGAGGTAATGTACCAAATAAAACAAAATGCAACTATAGGAGCAAAGTGAATGTGGCAGACTTCTTCAGAAAGTAATAGTCAGTGTTAGCTCGGAGTTTTCCTACAGTAATGGATCAAAATTTGCTGCAACCAGTCAACAAATAGTGCCATCTGTTAGTTAGATTTTCCCTTGCTCATTAATCTTCATGGTATTTTGTACCGCAAGTAGCTGGAAGTGCAAGATGAAAATAGCACAATACCCTCTACAGAGCATCTAGATGCTAAGTGAACAGGGTAAGCAACTGTGTATCTCTTTACCCATTAGCTGGAAGGATTGTGAAATGAGGGGCTGAAGGAAGCAGAGAAGGAAGTGTAAATTAGTGGTGAATTCAATGTCAAATCAGGCATAGAAAGAGAAATCAGGATATGGAAAGAAAGATCAGATTAAGAGAAAAAAGGAAAAAGCAAAATGAAAAGTTAATTTGATTTTTTTTAGATGTCCAATAACAATTAAAACCTGAAGAAATGAGTTAATTTTCAGGGCCAGAAAAGTTGACTGTAATGATCAACATTTATCACCTGATTAAAAGGATACTTAGACTGAAATGGACAACCCCTAACTTTCCGTGGCAATTTTATTTTGTATCTACTACACAAATACACAAACTTCATGGCACTCAATGCATTTCAATGTTGAGTCAAACAGCAAAAATATATCTTCACAAAGCTAACAGCAGATTGGCACATCTTGGACAGCAAATTTCTGATTTTCACATTTAACCGCCCATCTGTCCTCACCTGAAGCTATGCTGAAACTTAGACATCAATAACTTTGAGCACTATTTGCCTCACTATTATTGACAACAAATTCTGGACCAATGTTTTCAAGCCTGGCAGAATCAAGGTTGCACTTGCCTGTGGGCCAGAAGAGGGGAAGGTTGTCCTCACAGAAATTTCAGTAAGCTCCCTGTACATCAAAGTGTTGCATGCTTTTTTTAAAATCAGACAGGCCAGTAGCTGCTAATGGGCTCTTGTTTGCTGTTAATGCTAAGTGCATGAGTGCTGGGTGACTATTAAGCCAAGTGTTGAAAATATGTGCAGTGATGGCTGTTAGGCAGCATTGAGCTCTGCTGCATTGAGATCCAGTTGCAGGGGTTGAAATGAAGAAGGATGTTCTGCTTCAGGGTTAAAGATGATTCACATTTTAAAATAAGACCCAAGTTGTCCGAGTGGACAGTGCAGAGCAAGTCAATGCAGTCTCCCGGGCCTATTGCACTGGGGAACAAATGCATACAAAAGGTTTCTGCTATCAGGAAAAGGCCAAAGTAAAAACCTTAGTAGATATGCATTGTGCTCCCTTGTCGAATGCATAGTGTAGCATCAATGTTCATGTTTCTGCCCTGCACCCTGAAGACAATAATGAGAGCATAAAAAGTGCAAAGAGTATTGCAGTTCGCATGGACTGGGAGAGATATAAAGAATAACAAAGAAAGATAAAAATATAGTATGAGCCACAAAAAGGAATGCAAGCAGAAACTTGTGAGTCATCAAGATTAACACAAAGATTTTATAATTATTTTAGAAGAAAATGGGTAGTAATTGAGAATATATTGTAAATATTTTTACCTTTTCCTGTTTTAACAGGTGGAATAGGAGTAAATGGTCCCTCACAGCCTGTTGAGTCGAGCATTCCTGCTAACCCTAGTATTAGCATAGCTACTAGCACCCTGGAGACTTTAGGCTGTGAGCTTGACAAAGGGGTAGTGGGTGAATCGCATATCACAACTCACAAGTGAACAAGAACAAATGAAAGTGTCAGTCAAAGTAGAATAAAAAGCAAGTTACAAGCCCATAATGTTTATCAAGTTTTTGCTCATTGGGTTGGCCTACCAATGGGCTTGCCTTCAAACAGGAGTTAAAGCAAAGAGTATTTTCTATGCCTTTGAGTTTTGCATGAGCAGGCTGCCAGAGCTGGCAATCTAAAATTGCTGCAGGCTAGGGGGAGAGATTTACACAAATGATGAGTGCCATAGAGCAAATGATGCTTTCACAATCCTCGAAGCCCCAAAGCAATGAGGGAAAAGTGCGGAACAATGTTTTCTCACTTTACTGTGACTTGTGCCATTGAGCCCTTGGACATCCACTTACAGAAGTCTATTACTGCCAGAATTGACAGACTGGGAGATTGCTTGCAAACAGCAGTGACTGTCAGCTACATCCACTACAGACCACTCATATACAGATTTCAAGTCGTCCAAATGAGGCATGGCAGGAGAAGAGTCCATAGAAGAAGCATACTGTCAACGTATCTTGATATCCTCTCAATCTAACCAGGCTCCTCAAATGATAGATGACAAAGTGCCAGAAATGGGAAAGAGTTAGCAACCATGTCACTGGACATGGCTCCAGCTATTTCAGGATTATTGCATGAATCTGCATTCGGAGTTTCTGGGCTATAACCAAACCAACAGGGCTGCAACACCCAACAGCAACCTGCTACCATAGATGTTCCTTCCCCAGGGAAGCACCTCAAAGAAATCATAAATCTTGGAGTAGGATCAGCAAGCTTTATAGCAACATTAAGGAGAAAGGCAGCCAAAGTAGGGTGCAATCTATGTGCAGTGCATGCCGCATGCGCCTGAAGAGGTCGGCAGCATAACCATGGCAAATTTGGCCACGGCTTCATTTGTATGTTACTGGTGAGGTGCGGGCCAATAACAGCTAACAATTGTAATGTGGAGCTGGGAGGATCACTCCAGCTGCTCCGGCATTCATGAAGTAAAAAACACCCCCCCCCCCCACCCGCCCTCGGTTAAACTTGCCAGCATCCAGTGGTCCTTATAAGGGATTAGGTTTTGTCATCTGCAAGTATCTATTGACACATGTTCTTTCCTTGTAGAGGCTGGGAATGGACGAATTTTCAATGGATGAATACAGTGTGACAAATCCTAGCATGGCTTGTGTTGATGTGTAAAGTCCTTTGCACATCATCAGATAGAATAGGTATGTTGAGGGATTATGAGTTGAAAATGTTTTCTACAGAAGCTTGGGAAGCAATGTAGGTAGTTTTGATTTCACCCTAGACCTTGGAAAAGCTGGCTACCCTGTAAAACTAGGTCACTGATGTCTTGATGTAATGTCAAATGTGATAAGTTCCTCCCGCTCTCCTGTAATATGCGTCCGTAATATTACAGAGGGCACCTTTGGTTGCCTAAAATGAGCCAGTGCCATAAAAGTTGAGTACGGTGGTCAACTGCATAAGCAGAGAGAGAAAGAGAGCAATGCATGCAGATGAGCTTGCTTATAGATCATCCCACACATGCATAACCTGTGTTTTCTCCATATTCTATGAGGACAGGGGCTATATCTGGTGAGGCACATACTTTGTAAATGCTGCATGACTCTCATTTGCTCCATTCTGTACCATTGCTCCACCTTCTTCTCCAGGATATTTGAATACAAGGGTATTCCCATATCCTACTTGCATGTGAGTAACCCTCCTTTAGAATGGGGGTTGGGAGGGGTGGTGAAAATTTGCCATTTGTCAGAAGCGCTGAGAAACAAGTCCAGGTCTGCGTAGGGAGAATGGCAACAAATTGCTGCAGAAGTTGCTTGTGAAGCTAATACAAAATTACCTGGAAAAACTCAGCAGGTCTGGCAGCATCGGCGGAGAAGAAAAGAGTTGACATTTCGAGTCCTCACGACCCTTCAACAGAACTGCGATGCTGCCAGACCTGCTGAGTTTTTCCAGGTAATTTTGTTTTTGTTTTGGATTTCCAGCACCCGCAGTAGTTTTTTGTTTTTATATTTGCTTGTGAAGCTCTCTATCCTCCCCTGCCTCAGCTGATCCTGACAACTGCTGCACTGTGTGGCTCCCAGTCTAAGTTACCCTGAGGGCTTTGCAATTGTAAAACCTGGAAACCTAGAGCTGTAATGGTGCTGGCCCTTATTATCATATATTTAAGTGACTTCATTCAGGATTCAGTGGGCCAAAATTGCAAGGAAGTTCAGGGAAAATGGTTCCTGACACATTTTGCCGCCAAAAATTATTATTTGCACCACACCTGCACTGGAATTATACTGAAAACAGTGAAGCAATTCTCCCCTATAAGATGCTCATGTGACTTTAATTATTGTACAACATATCAGAAATAAACTAGGTTCCTAACCTCAACTGTTTTACAATCAATCAATAATTAAACAATTGAACCAACAATGTTCTGCAGGGATCTCTTCCACAAGCCCATAGAACCTGAAAGAAAATGCAAGCTCCCATTTTGCTTGCCTATGTTATGTTGATTTCTAACATATTTATTGCAACTGTCACATGCAATCAAATATACAGCCAGCCCTGGACTAAAGACAGCTGTTCAGCTTAATTAATATGTGGGATGTCGGTGCTTTCCAAGATTCCCATAAATTTTACTGTGAGAATCGGCCTGGATGATCGGTGAGGCTGTGGATTCAATAGGTTTCTGTGCACCACATCACTCAAAGCATAACAGAATAAGGTAAAATTTAAAAAAGCATAACTGGCACAGGCAAGCAAAGTAAAATCCCAAAACATCTTAAATTTTGCATTTCTGTTAAATGTTACTTTGTGCCAGCTTACCCTCTTTGCCTTCAACTTCAAATCTGATTTTCCTCCTGAGGTCATTCATTTTTAACGTGCTATTTATTATACTGCACACATTTCATCTTATTCCAAACCTGCTTCTCTGCTTGATCACTTCCACATTATGTGCTTTCTATTTTTTTCTACGATTGGAAACGAAAATGGCAGGATTGAAACACTTGAGTTAGCAGTTCTGATAGGTCAAGTTTTGCTCGACGTTGATCTGTGTTATGTTCTTTCCCTAATCCTAAAACCATATCTCATGAGCTCAGCAATCTATTCATCTGCCACTCCAAACAGTGCTTGCTAATTTTAAAAAATGTAAAATACTTTTAACAAGTAAATCTCGTGCAAAATATAACTTTGCATAAATAATGCACCACAAAGCACCATCGTTGGCTCAACTGGTTCAGGCTGTGTTTAGCTGTGCCATGCACCAAGAATAGCCCCGGTTTTCTTTACAGTCTGTTCATCTTAACCGACCTGACCATAGAGGAACCATATTTGACCTTGGGGGGCCCCTTGGTTAAGAAGAGGAATCTTAGCTAGCGTTCCTCTTCTGTTTGTTATCCAATGATCCTGGAAGTCTATATGAATGTTAAAACATAAAATACATTCATTTAAGCAATTTGCTGGAGAGTAACTGGTGCCTGTCAAGATAAGCTCTTAATCCTTTGAGAAGGAAGAGAAAAAAATTGGAGCACCACAACAGAACAGTTATAATGTGAAATTTGTGCAACCCGTGAATTTTACTACATGGCCCCTCTCACCTCTTTCTCTGCTCCTTTCACACCAAGTGTGACATCTAACCTCTATTTATCTAACCTCGGTCCAGAGTTGTATTTTGATCCTTTGGGGTGCAGTTTCGACATTAAAATACATTTGTTTAAAATCATAACATAACAAATATTGCTTTAATTTCATATTTATTGTTTATGGTATGTGCTTTTTTATAATGTATTTAATAATATTTAATTATTTTTGGAAAAATAAAAGTATTTTAAAAGTGCTGAAGAGCATTTAGGAGCTGAAGGGTTAATCAATCAATGATAAACTCTGGAATACAGAAAGGAACCAAGCAGAACCCCTATAGGAACCTCATTCACATCCTACTTACTGCATCCATGGCAACACAGTAACTGATGCCTGAAATCTCATGGGTCCTTGCTTTACCATATTTTGAACTGCGAGAAACAACCATTCAGCCAGCCGCAAATCTAAATCACATCCCAGGAAATAGTGATTTAGTACAGAAAGTATTAATATTGCATGTTTAGACTTTGAAGTCATATGTAAACTGGTATGTAAATATTAATTAGATAAGTAGCCTATTCAAGGATATCTTTCAATTTTCAGCCTAATTTTTAAACTTCATCAATTATAATAGCTGTTTTAATATTTTTGTAACTGAATTGTGAGGCTATCATTTACAATTAATGCGTTATCAAAAACTCCCAAAAAGCAGCAGCACATTGGGGATTCGTAAAATGTGGTTCTCTGTTGAAACTGGAATGTGCACAGCCCTGCTTTAACAGACATTTCCTAACTGAGGTTCAAACAATGCAGCGATTTCCATAGCTTCCTTGCAGGGGATAGCAAAATGTTAACCAATTCCATCATCTTTCTGTCAGTCTTAACCTGCATCTGTTTCTCCTTTTACCTTTTTAGAGGCTGACAGTAACATCATTAAGATTGATGTCCTCCTTCATTTAATTGCTTCCAAATAATAAAAAAATTAAAAAGTTGTCATCGATATATTATTAAAAATCCTACATAAAACACATTCTTCATTTCCAAAAAACCTGTCACACTTTTGATATTAACATTTATCATGGGAAAACCCATGACCTGCAATTTGTAATGAGAAAGACAGTGAGGCTATCCTCGCTCCCCGTTATAGTAGAAGAAATCTGGCAGCAGCTTCTGGAGAATGCTCGTATGCAATGAAACATGAAAATCCAGAAGTTGCTGTCAGAAATACCCTGCCTCTCCACAGGGTGCACCGTTGCAGTCATCGCCAATAGACTCGGCATTGAAATGATTCTAATAACAGCAACTTGCTGCACTTGTCTGTTGGATCTGCACTAAAAACAGCTGAAAAAGTTAGGACTGGTGCATTCAAAAACAATTGAGTTTTTAATGATGTAATAAACAATAATTATTGCTGAACAACCTTTTCGGCCATGAAAATATAATTTTATAAGTATGGAGTCTCATTCCCACAAAAAAAATTGCCAGAGATTTAATTTCTTTTGTTGTTTTTCTATCTCTTTTATCCCTAGCTCCTAATCTCATCTGTGTTTCCAAGTGTTTGTTTTGTAAATGATTTAAATCTAATTTATATTTCATGCTTTTGGATTTAAATCTAATTTATATTTCATACTTTTGGATTCTGCCTGTCTCAGTGAGGATTCTTCAATCTAATTGGTTTATGAGCTGCACTGATGCTTGCCCTGTTTACACATGCCACAGGTCTCCTACAGAGGGCATTCTGCTGAAACAGACATTGGAATATGTGGAAATCTCTGCTGATAAGCCCGCAAAATGTCTGTGAGCAGCTATCAACAAAGTGAAAGGCAAGCGCCTTCTGTTGCTGTCAAGAGGAAAACAAGGCTCATACATAAATATAGTATAGTAGGATAGAAGCATGCAAACATTTGATTGCTACAGTTTGTTGAGAAGCCAATCAAGCCATTCAAAACTTTTTGAAAGAAATTAAGTTGCTTTTTTTTCTAGTAACTGAAATTTTTAATATTCAACATAAGATTTCAAATAAAATTAGAAAGTCAAAAAAATACATATTTTGAAATAGCATTGTTAAATTTGCCAATTTAATTGGCTCTTGTGTGCTTTACACCTGTGTTAAAGCTTTTACTTCAAGGCCATAGGGCAGCTCAAAAAGTCTATGCTGCAACTGGATATTCCTATCTTACAATAGTTGGAGAGTGGCTTGAACTGCATCTGTGCATGCTGAGCATGGACATACAATGAGGATTTCAGCGTTTCTATACTTTTTCCAAAGAATTTTGAAAGTAATTGAGCAGTGAACTCTCAGGCTGGAATCACCTGCTCCCATTGACGATGGGCATCATGGCAGCCGTGAGCGGATAATAAGGTGAGGAGGCAAAAAAAATCGGTTTTACGCCAGTGTGAAATCACAGCGGGCTCATCTGATGGTGTCCGCCATGGCGGATCGTGAACCCCGCTGGAGGCTGGCAGGGACACAATTTGCATGCCGCTATTGGGATGCAAAGTAAGGCCCGACCAGAATGGTCCCCCCACCCCCAATTTACCATTACTCTGGCGGGAAAATACGCCGGCCCAGGACACGTTTAGACAAGCATGATGCGCAGAAGTCAGGACTTAGTTTTAGGGCCTTGCTCAGATCGCGGGCATCCAAGGTGAAGAAGATGCTGGAGCCCTACAGCTACCGGACTCTGGAGGAACGCGTGCATCGCATGCTTGGTGGATCCATGTGGACATGGCTCCACTGCAAAGCAGCTCATGGAAGGTGGGAGGTCTCCACACAGCGGCTTCAACTTTGCTGAGGCATCAGACCTTCACAGATTTCACCATGGGCTTGCACCATTTTCCATGGTTTCCATTCATTCTTCAGGCCTGCTTCGGAACCTCACAGAATTCGCCATGGGCTGGTATGGATAACCAGCGAAGGGGGGTGGAGAGAAAGGTCTAGGTATGAGTGGAAGAGGAAGGGGGCGTGAGGTTGGGAGGGTGGGGACAAAGGTGTTGGGGGGGTTGAGGTAGGGAGGGGGGAAGGAGGGTGTCCAGGGGGAGGAGGGAGTAGGGGAGAGAAGGGAGTACCAGGGGAGGAGGGTGTAACAGGGGCGAATGGTGCAAGTGGGGAGGTAGTTGAAAGGGGGGAGGAAGGTGTAAGGAAGGGATTTTGGAGGGGGCAAGGTGTCTGGTGGACGAGAGGGAGTTCAGAGAGAAGAAGTTGTCTGGATGGGAAGAAGGAGTAAGGGTGGAGGAAGGAGTAAGATGGGAGTGGAATGTCCAGGTGAACTTGCAAGGGAAGGGTCTGTGTTGTCAATGACCTCAGGGGAGCGATCTCAGGGTGGGCGTGGTAGGAAAGAATGGTTAGTGTGACAGGAGGCAGAGGGAGCCAAAAGGGTGGGAGGATGAGAGTGCATTTGTACCGATAGAAGGGGCGGCAAGGGTGGTTGGTGGGGTCACGGAAGCAAGCACGGACCCTGAGGGTGAGAAAGAGGAGGTTGGGGAGGTAAATGTGGATGGGGGTGGGATTTTCAGGAAGGTAGGGAATGTGCACATTCATCTGGACATCCTGGAATGACAAGGGTTCAGGTGCAGGGTAACAGTGGGGAAGTGGAAGGTGATTCAGGGGGATGGACTGTGATGGAAAAAAGAACATGGGTGACTGGGGGTGGGGAAAGAATGGGGCAGCTGATAAGAATTTTAAAGATTACCATGTTTGTCAAATCGAAAATGAACAGAGCCTTGTGTTTTTTTTACTTGTTCATGGGATGTGCATGTCTCTGGCTAGGCCAGCATTTACTGCCCATCCCTAATTGCCCTTGTTCACAGGGCATATAAGAGTTAACCACATTGCTGTGGGTCTGGAGTCACATGTAGGGCAGACTAGGTAAGGATGGCAGATTTCCTTCCCTAAAGGGGATTAGTGAACAAGTAATGTTTCATGGTTATCATCAGACTTTTAATTCCAGATTTTTATTAAATCCAAATTTCACCATCTGCTGTGGTGGGTTTTGAACCCTGGTCCCCAGAGAATTACACTGGTGTACTAGTCCAGTGACAACACCACTATGCCACCACCTGCCCATGGGTATCTGAAGTGCAATCAGTGGGTGAGTGGAGATGCAGGTCAGCTCAGATGGACAACTGAAGGAGAACCCCAGCAGGCAGCACTGAAAATGCTCGGGACAGTGAGATTAATGTGATGGATGAAGATTCGCATGCATGGGAGAGAGCTTGCACAAAAGTGCCCTGCCACACACACACTTCTGCCTCCAGTGTCACTTGTGGTCTAGCTGTGCGCAGCTGTACTGCTAGTTGTGTGGTGGAGGGAGCGGGAGAAAGGGGGGATGCAGGGGGAGGACCTGTGAAGCCTGTAAATGAAGCTGAAAGACAAAATTATACATTTTTCAGTGAAAGTGAATATTTTTCAGAATATAAAGTGACAAAATGCATTCACCCATGCAATCACTTGTGATCAGAATTTCTTAACTTTTCTAGATCTACCATTTCTTCTAGGAGCTGCCCTGGCATCTGCAGCAGGGATGGAGACAGCCTGTGCAATGATTGGCCCTGTTGCCTCTGATGACTTCAACATGCGTCCTCTGGAGAGCTGAGGCCTTGAGGGCCCCAGCTTGCTCTGGTTGTCCTTCTGTGGGGTCAGCTGCTCCCTCTGCGGTGACAGAGGACACGGCTGAGGGGGGTCACAGCCAAAGGGGACTAGGAGGGAGTGGACTGCCTCTGAGATTCCTAAGCGGATGACCCAGGGGTGTCCAGCTGCTGCTCCTCCTCCCTTCGGGTGCATGAAGACCCCAGCCTGACTCCTGGTGGAGAAGGAGAAACTCGAGGGACATCAAGGTGCCCTGTTTCCCTCTCTTGCTGCCACTGCAGAAACTCACCCATAGCTACTGTGATGGAGTGTAGGTCTGCACACATCTCCGTGTTCTGCTGGACCAGGGTCTTCATGGCATCCACCATCCCTCTGATGGAGACCTCCACGTGCACACATGTGTGCACCCCTTCATCAGAGAGCAGATGGACAGACTCCTCTGACTCTGTTAAGGGCTTCCAACAATAAACACAGTGCCAAGTTTTCCAGGCTGCTTATTGCCAGCTCTTCAATGGTGGAGGTATCCTCTTGGCTGGAGGTGAGGGCATGGATGGAGCTGAGGGACTAGCTGGCTGAGGGTGTTGGTTGCTTGGTGGAGATCCCTGTGAACCAAAGTAGAGATAATTAGTGCATGGCAGCAGAGTCAAAAGCAGGAGAAAGAGCACTCACAGTTGCATTGAGAGTGGGATGATGTGGTGCAGGATCCTCACATGGGTGTTCACCACTGACCTCACCATTGCCACAGGCACGGTCCACGTCCTCACCAGTCAGCGTGATGGCACTCTCCTCAAAGTGAATGAGGGGCCTAATGTCAGCCATTCCATCCCGAGTCTGGGACCTCTCCTTCCTGCTGTCAGCCAGCTTCTCCTGCATGAAATCAGATGGAGAGAGTGTGAGCAGGACCCTTGGCACTGCATGGAATATTTGTGTGGTAAGCGGAGCCATGGACAGGATGAGGACACGAGCTCCAGAGGATATCAGCCTGATGGAGATGTGAGGGTGTCTGTGAGAGTTAGTGGTGTTGTCCCTTGAGATGTGAGATCCCTATGGAATTGTGATGGGTTTGGGAGTGTGTGAGTTGAGAGTGATGAGGCAATTGACTTACCCTGGTGGAACAGATGAGAGCATTCATCCTCTTCCTGCACTGGATGACTGACCTCCTCTGTGCTCCATTGGCAGTGACTGCCACTGCCTCCCAGGCCAGACTGGTGGACCTCCTGTGACCAGAGGAGGATAGAGGACCTCACAACAGCCTTTCACTGCGTCCAGCAGATGCCCCAGAGAGGCGTCACTAAATTTGGGGGCTGCCATCACCTTTGCTTTCGGGGCCATCTGTCACCTGGAGCAGTCCTGGTCTTTAGACATGAAGTAGGCGGCGCTCTGATGCACTTCAAATATGGCGCACGGAGCGAGATGCGCTGAGGTCACAGCATGGCGGGCAAATCCGAGCTCACCCACCAGCGATCTGGTGTGTTTCCCGTGAATGCATTATTAATGAGGCAGGACGCACTGGGAAGGGGATGATAGGGTGCGACAATCCGCCATTGTAGCCGGTGGGTGAAAGGTCTTTTTCACACCCTCCACCACACTTAGTGCAAATCTGGGATAATTCTGCCCTCAAGTGGTTTATTTTGGGCAACAAATGCTGTTTTCAGTATAAAAGTGCTTAAACAGGCAACACCCGTGATTGTGGTTTCTTTGTTGTCAATTAGCTAAACAAATCCAAAGTATTGGCTATGGAATAGATTCCTAGTGTCAATAATTTATTTTGAATGTATAATCAGTCAAGAAAAATCTCTATCTCCTGAACTATTTGTGAGGCTAAAGGAAGTGTTCTTTGTATAAAATATGCAGGGCTATTGGGAAAAAGCAGAAAGTGGGGCTAATTCGATTGCTCTTTCAAAGAGCTTGCACAGGCACAATGGACCAAATGGCCACCCACTCTGCTGAATATTCTATAATTCTAAAAAACTTATGAACAGTGACTTTGAGCATGTTATGAGATCATTTTTATTTATTTATGGAATCAATCATTATTAAAAACTTAATGACTGAAATTGGATTACATGGCAATCTTTTTACAAGTAGAAAACAGGCACTGGCATGCAGCATGCACATACCTATGCCCCACTGGATATGCTTCGCACACCTATTGATTAGGATGCCCACCTGAAACTGGCATTAGGTTAATTGCCTATGCAAATCGAGGGGCGACTGATTATTTCAGGCTCCTTTGTGAAGTTGGTTGCTGACTGACCACTGTTCAGCGGCCAGTTATTTTCAGGCCATAGACAGTCAAACCAGCAGGTCTTTAAAAGGACCATTGGAAGCTGTCAACAAAAGTTTTTACTTACTTGAACGTGGAGGCGGCAGGAGCAGTTTTTATTTGAAGGGCTAGAAGTAAAATTTTCACTACTCCTCCCTGCCAACCCCTACCCCTCCCTTCTGCCCCCAGCCTCTCCAGTGTTCACAGAGCTAGAATGCTCCCTGACCCTCAAAGTAATGTTGAACTCCAAGATTAAATCCCAGTGTTGTCAGATCCCTGGCCACCTTCCCAGTCCTCCAAGATCCCAGGAATGCCCCCAATATGTCAGTGTTGCTGGCAATAATTTGGCCTAACATCCTAAACATAAATCTTCTGACTCATCAACACCAATACAATTAGGGTTCTGTTAATCTCCATGAGGAAGTATTTTGCAAACATTTTACTTTACAAGACATAAATCATGCCAAAATGGAACACTGTGTCATCTGTGCTTACAATAACACAAATAATCCACAGCCCTCCCCATACCGAAAAGGATTTGCCAAACACACTTTTTTTTTAAATCGAGGCCTTTCAGAAATGCTTTTGGTATCTTATATCAAAACAAGTTTGAATTTTCTCAATAGATTTGTTTATATTTCTGTCTGAGAATCAGATTATTGGTTAGTATAATGTGCTATTTTTATTTTTGCTGCAGAGACCAAACACTTTTATTTATTGGCTACAAGATTAAACACCTTTTACTTTGCAGGGAATATAACTTGCAATGATGAATCCACAGTGACCCCTAAGTGTTACGCTGAGACATTGCACTTCCCTGTATTATACGATGCAGTGTCTGTCGCCTTTTTCCCCATGTGCAAAATCAGATTTAAAGTCAATGGAATTTGTTCCTCTCTGCTCCCCATTCTGGTAACTAAATTGCAAAAATTCAACCCACTGGCAGCAGACAGGTCCAAGGTTTAGTTTTACTGAATGCTGGCGTTGGCTGCTTCAGGGCAAATCAATCTTGATGTGGCAGCCTCAAGCAGACATTGGGCCCCTTATTTGCATGAGCAAAGGACCTAACACACGTTTCAGATGTGGGCCCTCGACCTAGGTGCCTATTTTTGCCCGTACCAATATAGCAGTTGGCGCGTTTCTAATCTGATATCTGCGTGCACCAGCTGCCTGTCATATTGGGGACTTAGCCAGAACAATGGGTGCTGCCTGGCTGGATTTATAGACCATTGATTTTACAGTAATTTCTATTTCATCCTTCCGATCAAAGTTTATATATTTCTAATGTTTTAATTCAAGCCAATGTTAAGACTAGCTAAACTCAGCTAACCTTCTTTGATTAGAGACGTATATGCGTGAAATAGCGGTATAATCTCCAGGGCTGATTTCACCATAACAAAAACAGAAATACCTGGAAAAACTCAGCTTTTCCAGGTATTTCTGTTTTTGTTTTGGATTTCCAGCATCCGCAGTTTTTTGTTTTTATCGCTGATTTCACCATGATTTGCCAATTGAGAATGGAGCAGTAGAAGCCTTAAACATCAGAATGCTGCTGGCACTGCCTGTTTTGTCTTGAGGTTCCCAGAAGTACGAAATAATCGTACTTTTAGACTCAAATGCTGGAGCTTTATCGAGTGTATTTCTCGCAGCTCTCCATGTGGCTGCTGGACTGATACGTTGGCCCCTAACTTCCAAAGATGTGGCAATTGAGTCGGATTGCCACTCCGTTCGAAAGTGCTCACCTGAAAATCTGGCCGATCTTATCTCACCCGACCTTCTGACTCAGGTCGGGCAATATTTGGGCAGTGCAGCATGTCCTGGGGGCCTACCGTCGAGGGCTATCGAGTGGAAGGCAAGTAAGCCACGCCCTCTTTTTTATGGCACTGACCCCCGTAAACCAGGTAAGTTTAAAGCTCCAGCCAGGTTTAAAGGTATTTGACAAGTTATGTCTATAAGGTAAGTGGGTAGAATTTGGGTGGGAGTGTGGCTGGAGTTGGGTCAGACCTTGGAGGTGGGGCAGGGATCGGATCGGGCCTTGGGGGGTGTGGGGTTAGGTTGGGCATTGGCGGGGTCAGGTCGTGTCTTGGCGGGTGGGGGAATTGGGTCAGGCCTTGGGGACTGAGGGGTTCTGGACAAGTCAGGTTTGGCGGGGGGCTCGGGTCAAGTTGGCTCAGGCCTTTGGGGGTGTGGTTGGGATGGGTCTTAAGGGCTGGGGGGGTGGGGGGGAGGTGGGGGGCAGTTGGGTCAGGTTGAGACTTCGGAGGGGGAGGATTGGGTCAGATTAGGCCTTAGTGGGTAGGGGTCTCGGCTCAGGTGTTAGAGGTGGGTGTCAGGTCGGGTCAGGCCTTGGATGGGGTTGTGTTGGGTTGGCCAGGGTCTTGGATGGGCGGGGGGGATCGCGTCGGGTCAGGTTGGGTTGGGACAGGTCTTGCAGGGTTGGGGGAGTGTCAGGTCACGTTGGGCTTTGGGGGAGTTGGGTTGGGCCGGGCCTTGCAAGGGGTGGCATCTGGCTGGGCCAGGCCTTGGGGAATGGGGGATCTGGACAAGTCGGGCTTAGTGGCGGTGTCAGGTTGGGTCAGCTTGGGCCTTGGTGGGGTGGTCGGGACAGGCCTTAAGGGCTGGGGGGAATCGGGTCGGTTTGAGACTTGGGGGTTGGGATGTTCGGGGTGGGTCAGGTCAGGCCTTGGGTGGGGTGGGATGCACAGGTCAAATCAGGTATTGGGAGTCGGGAGGATTGGATCAGGTCAGGCCTGGGGGGGCATTGGTTTGGGTCGGGCCTTGAGCGGGGTTGGGTCTTGTTGGGCCAGACCTTGGGGGGGCTGAGTGAGGTCGGGCCTTGGCAGGGGGTGTCAGGTCAGGCTGGGCTGTGGGGGGGTGGGAGAGGCATGGATAGGGTCTTGTCAGGCTGGGCATTGGGGCCGTAGTCGGGGATTAGAGGAAGTCCTGTGGTGGGGGGTGGGAAAGTCCCATGGAGGTGTTGGGGAGTCATGGGGTTGGGGAGCCTCCTGTGGGGGTGTGGGGGGGGGGGGGTGTCCTGTGGAGTGGGAGGGGTCCTGTGGGGGAGTCCCATTGGAGGATGGGAGTCCTGTGGAGGAGGAATGGCAGAGTGCCCTGAGGGATGTGGGGTGAGTCCTGTGGGGGGGCGTCGGTGTTGTTCTGTACAATAGTTATCCAGAAGCTAGAAGTGGTTTTGATTCTTCTAATTTTTTCTGGGTAACTATTGATGGAACACAGTCGGAACCATCTGAAGTATACGATTTAAATCACAATTTTCAGATGGTTCCCAGTGCAGGGCAATTGCCCATGTGAAGTTTGTACTTCCCAGATGCAATCCTTACCTAGGAACCTTACCTTCCCAGCCACGCAATCCTTACCTGGGAACTTCTGGAGTGGGGGAGGTGTTCCCCAGCACATCTTTGGGGTACCCCTCTCTACAATGCCCTGGAGTTCGGAAGTTATGGTCCATTGTTGCTCAGTACCCTGACTGTAGTGCAGTTGTGAGTGATGTGTCATTCTGGATATATATGTATACATGCACATAACAATATAGTTCCTAACTCTTTTCAAACACTATAACACCACCACTCTCCCACTCCTAATCCTGCCTATTGCCATTTGGCTGAGGGGCTTTTACAAGGGAAGCCCAGGCTCCAGTCCTAATTAGGCGGTACCAGCACTGAGTTATGCAAACATAGCTCCCTCGCTATATTTATACTGGACGGTAAGCAACCTCACCAGTGCTCCCGAAAGGGGAACGTCACAAAATGGTTCAAGAAATGCCTCATTTTATTTTTGTGGGACCAGGAAGGAGTGCCCCTCTAGTTTGGATCCAACGAAAACATTCATGCTTTTGCTGGCCATCCAATGTCTACCTGGGGAATGCCACTCAGCTTGGGAACAGGCCAATTTCTTGCCTTCCCAGAATTGGCAAGCTGCAGTAAGGCAGCTGTTTGATAAAAACGAGACCTTTCCTTTCCTGCCCTTAACTTTTTTCCAGATCTTATCTTATTATTTTTATTAAGCCTGCCGCCCCACCATTCGCTGCTGGTCGTTAAAATCAGTCATCGCGTGGGGTCAGTGGTTCATTAAATGTCTGATATAATCCTGAGTTTAATAGTCTATGGTGATATCCCCTTGCTTTATGCTCCTAAATAAATTTGAACTAATGATCTTCTTGCTTCTATTTGTTTAATATTTTAAGGCCCTGTATGCATGATTTTACATCAATAAAAAATTTTAAAAATTTTAATCGTCTGCTCAATTATTAAGTCTACCTAAACTCTTTTGTTATAAATTTGTGTTCCCTTTCAATAATTTATAACCTTCAGATTTAGGTAAATTATTTCTACATTAATGCCCTCTGAGAGAAGCATTGATTCCACCGCATTGATTCTGCAACATATGAGCATACAAAATAGGAACAGAAGTAGGCCATTCGGCCCCTCGAGGTGACCACGCCATTTGATAAGATCGTGGTTGATATGTTTGTGTTTCAAATTCCACATTCCCATCCACTCGCCGATAACTTTTGATTCCCTCGCCTAACAAGAATATATCTACTGCCAACCTAATACCCATAAATAACTGTTTATTTTCAATAACTCAGTTTGTATCTGATCAGTAATTTTCCATCCCTAATTCCAGCTGTCATATCTCAATAGTTGCAGGAGCTCATAATGTGATCTTGGCACAAGGCAGTCAGGACTGCAGCCTTCAGGCATTGTGTACGTCTGCGCTCCACAGAAATAACCAACATTGTGCTGTTATGCGAGACCAACTCATTTATATTTTAATGAGAGACCCTTGGCACATAGCACATGACACATTAGGAGTACACAAGGGATCAAAGTTGGTGTGATATCACAAGCAGCAATTCTTCTAGGCCTTTAAAGCTTTCCTGGAGGGAGAAACACTCTCGAGTAGATAACCAAAACAACCAGCTCCAATTAAAGGAGTAGTTTTAGGTGCTGTAAAAAGGCTGGTCTTTTGTGGAACAATCTCTAATGAAGGTCAGTGACCGGAATTTCAAGGATGGTAATGGTGGAATGGATGAGTACAGGATTATGCATAACAAAAACAAAAATACCTGGAAAAACTCAGCAGGTCTGACAGCATCTGCGGAGAGGAACACAGTTAAAGTTTCGAGTCAGTATGGCTCTTCAACAGAACTAAGGAAAAATGGAAGACAGGTGAAATATAAGCTGGTTTAAGTGGGGGGGGTGGGACAGGTAGAGCTGGATAGAGGGCCAGTGATAGGTGGAGATTGCTAAAAGATGTCAAAGACAAAAGGTCAAAGAGGCGTTGACGGTGGTGATATTAGCTAAGAAATATGCTAATGGGGACATTAAGGGTAGAAAGCAGGACGAGCAAGGTACAGCTAGCCCTAGTGGGGGTGGGGTGGGGGGAAGGGATTGAAGTAGGCTAAAAGGTAGAGATAAAACAATGGATGGAAATACATTTAAAAATAAGGATTATGCATTCCTGGCTACATAACACCAGCAGTGTAGAATAATGGGTTAATAGTTATGGTAATGAGTTAGTAATGTATATCACGATGTAACAGCGACATCAGCAGTCATGTGCAAGAGACTAAGAAGAAAGATACAAGAGAGAGATGTATTTACCTCGAAGCCTAGAATGCAGGTGCAGGGGGCGGTAAATAAGGCAAATGGTATGTTGGCCTTCATAGCCAGAGGATTCGAGTACAGGAGCAGGAATGTCTTGCTGCAATTGTACAGGGCCTGGGTGAGACCACACCTGGAATATTGTGTGCAGTTTTGGTCTCCTTATCTGAGGAAGGATGTTCTTGCTATAGAGGGAGTGCAGCGAAGGTTTACCCGACTGATTCCTGGGATGGCGGAACTGACATATGAGGAGAGATTGAATCGATTAGGATTATATTCACTGGAGTTCAGAAGAATGAGGGGGATCTCATAGAAACCTATAAAATTCTAACAGGACTAGACAGGGTAGATGCAGGAAGGATGTTCTTAATGGTGGGGGAGTCCAGAACCAGTGGTCACTGTCTGAGGATATGGGGTAGACCATTTAGGACTAAGATGAGGAGAAATTTCTTCACCCAGAGAGTGGTGAGCCTGTGGAATTCGTTACTACAGAAAGTAGTTGAGGCCAAAACATTGTATGTTTTCAAGAAGGAGTTAGATATAGCTCTTGGGGTGAAAGGGATCAAAGGGTATGGGGAAAAAGCGGGAGCAGGCTATTGAGTTGGATGATCAGCCATGATCATAATGAATGGTGGAGCAGGCTCGAAGGGCTGAATGGCCTACTCCTGCTCCTAGTTTCTATGTTTCAATGTTCTATAGTGTACATAAAAGAGTTTTTGAAGGAACCTATCTGAGTTAGAACTTAGTTACTCATAGGTAGTGGGAAACCTTCCCAATCTAGGTCAGGCCAGATCAAGTTACCGAAGCGAGACCAAATAGTATTCAATGTGGAAACCAAACCGCAAACCAAGTAACATTGACTGCACCCCAATCAACCTCCCTGCTCTAGTGGAGCCTGCTTCGCTGTATAATGTAACATCATCTCATTTATATAAATTTATGTTGCTCCTAGAACGTGGCACATCAGACACTGAGAGCACCTCAGAGCAAGGCTCTTAATTTCAGACACCAGCAGCCAGTCAAGGGCTATTGGCTTTCAATCAAGTGATGCCAACTTTCCAAGGAGCAGGAAACAAGGAGAGTCATTTATTTAGTGAGGTACACAGGAAGTATTTGGGGAAGAAACGGGCATTAATAAGGAACAAGTGCAGATGCAATTCAGAGTTCACAAAAATGTAAATGCTCCTTTATGTTTCTGTGTGTTTTTCATGGAAGAATTGTTGAATTGACCTGCCAAACAAGGCATCTTTGATCTCCAGGATACATATGATACATACAAACAAAGGATGCAATTGAGCACTGCAGTTTGGAAGATATATCTGATATTTCCTGCTGTTGATCCAGTGATAATAAAGGTTAAAGCAGTTAATGCCTTGAACATCACTAACAGAGCCATTCTTTCTGGGAATTCTTTTTTAGGTCTGGGCACATAGGTACATGGTTAGTCCATTGGGATTGAAGTCTGCACATAAATTGGGTACACATTACATAGAAGATACAAAAAAACCAGGACATTCGCTGTCACTCGTCTATTTCAGCATTAACTTTGCATATGAGAAAACAGCTCTAATCACATTTACCCACCCTGTACCTCCTTTTATTTATTCATGGGACGTGGGCTTTGCTGGCTGGGCCAGCATTTATTGCCCATCCCTAATTGCCCTTGAGAAGGTGGTGGTGAGCAGCCTTCTTGAAATGCTGCAGTCCATGTGGTGTAGGAACACTCACAGTGCTGTTAGGAAGGGAGTTCCAGGGTTTTGACCCAGTGACAGTGAAGAAACAGCGATATATTTCCAAGTCAGGATGGTGAATCACTTGGAGGGGAACTTCCAGGTGGTGATGTTTCCATCTATCTGCTACCCTTGTCCTTCTAGGTGGTAGTGATCGTGGGTTTGGAAGGTGCTGTCTTAAGGACCCTTGGTGAATTCCTTCAGTGCATCATGTAGATGGTACACACTGCTGCTACTGTGCATCAGTGATGGAAGGAGTGAATGTTTGTGGATATGGTGCCAATCAAGTGTGCTGCGTTGTCCTTGATGGTGTCAAGCTTCTTGATATTGTGGGAGTTGCACTCATCCAGGCAAGTGGGGAGTATTCCATCACACTCCTGACTTGTGCCTTGGTGGACAGGCTTTGGGGAGACAGGAGGTGAGTTATTCATCGCACGATTCCTAGCCTCTGACCTACTCTTGTAGCCACAGTATTTATATGGCTAGTCCAGTTCAGTTTCTGGTCAATGGTAACCCCCAGGATGTTGATAGTGGGGGATTCAGTGGTGGTAATGCCATTAGAACATCAAGGGGTGATGGTTGGATTCTCTCTTGTTGGAGATGGTCATTGCCTGATACTTGTGTGGCACAATTGTTACTTGCCACTTGTCAACCCAAGCCTGGATATTGTCCAGGTCTTGCTGCATTTTACCATGGACTGTGCCAGTATCTGAGGAGTCATGAATGGTGCTGAACATTGGCAATCATCAGCCAACATCTCCACTTCTGACCTTTTGATGGAAGGAAGGTCATTGATGAAGCAGCTGAAGATGGTTAGGCCAAGGACACTACCCTGAGTAACTCCTGCAGCAATGTCCTGGAGCTGAGATGACTGACCTCCAACAACCACAACTATCTTCCTTTGTGCTACGTATGACTCCAACCAGTGGAGGGTTTCCCCCAGTTTTGTTAGGGCTACTTGATGCCAAACTCGGTCAAATGCGGCCTTGATGTCAAAGGCAATCACTCTCACCTCACCTCGGGAGTTCAGCTCTTTTGTCCATGTTTGAACTAAGGCTGTAATGAGATCAGGAGCTGAGTGGCCCTGGTGGAACCCAAACTGGGCATCAATGAGCAGGTTATTGCTAAGCAAGTGCCGCTTAATAGCACTGTTGATGACCCCTTCCATTACTTTACTGATGATCGAGAGTAGACTGATGGGACAGTAATTGGCTGGGTGGGATTTGTCCTGTTTTGTGTGTACAGGACATACCTGGGCAATTTCCACATAGCTGGGTAGATGCCAGTATTGTAGCTGTACTGGAACAACTTGGCTAGGGGCGCGGCAAGTTCTGGAGCACAAGTCTTCAGTACTATTGCCGGAATATTGTCAGGGCCCATAGCCTTTGCAGTATCCAGTGCCTTCAGCCATTTCTTGATATCACGTGGAGTGAATCGAATTGGCTAAAGACTGGCATCTGTGATGCTGGGGACCTCCGGAGGAGGCCGAGGTGGATCATCCACTTGGCACTTCTGGCTGAAGATTGTAGCAAATGCTTCAGCCTTATCTTTTGCACTGATGTGCTGGGCTCCTCCATCATTGAGGATGGGGATATTTGTGGAGCCTCCTCTTCCAGTGAGTTGTTTAATTGTCCACCACCATTCACGACTGGATGGGGTAGGACACAGAGCTTAGATCTGGTCTGTTGGTTGTGGGATTGCTTAGCTCTGTCTATCACTTGCTGCTTCTGCTGTCTGGCACACAAGTAGTCCTGTGTTATAGCTTCACCAGGTTGGCGCCTCAGTTTTAGGTATTCCTGGTTCTGCTCCTGGCATGCATTCCTGCATTGTCCCAGGGTTGATCCCCTGGCTTGATGGTAATGGTAGGATGGGGGATATGCCGGGCCATGAGATTACAGATTGTGTTTGAGTACAATTCTGCTGCTGCTGATGGCCCACAGCACCTCATGGATGCCCAGTCTTGAGTTGCTAGATCCGTTCAAAATCTATCCCATTTAGTACGGTGGTAGTGCCACACAACACGATGGAGGGTATCCTCAATGTGAAAGCAGGACAACTGTGCAGTGATTTCTCCTACCGATACTGTCATGGACAGATGCATCTGCAGCAGGCAGGTTGGTGAGGATGAGGTCAAGTATGATTTTCCTTCTTGTTTGTTCCCTCACCACCTGCTGCAGACCCTGTCTACCAGCTATGTTATTTAGGATTCGACCAGCTCAGTCAGTAGTGGTACTACTGAGCCACTCTTGGTGATGCACATTGAAGTCCCCCACCCAGAGTACATTCAGCGTCCTTACCACCCTCAGTGCTTCCTCCAAGTGGTGTTCAACATGGAGAAGCACTGATCCATCAGCTGAGGCAGGGTGGGACGTGGTAATCAACGGAAGGTTTTCTTGTCTATGTTTGACCTGATGGCATGAAACTTCATGGGTTCCAGTGTCGATGTTGAGGACTTCCAGAGCAACTCCTTCCTGACTGTATATCACTGTGCCGCCACCTCTGCTGAGTCTGTCCTGCCGGAGGGACAGGACATACTCAGGGATGGTGATGGTGGTGTCTGGGACATTATCTATAAGTTATGATTCTGTGAGGATGACTATGTCGGGCTGGTGCTTGACTAGTCTGCTCTCCCAATTTTGGCACTAGGCCCCAGATGTTAGTAAGGAGGACTTTGCAGGGTCAACAGGGCTGAGATTGCCATTGTCATTTCCGGTGCCTAGGTCGATGCCGGGTAACCCATCTGGTTTCATTCCTTTTTTGTGACTTTGTAGCAGTTTGATACAACTGAGTGGCTTGCTAGGCTATTTCAGAGGGAATTTAAGAGTCAACCACATTGCTGTGGGTCTGGAGTCACATGTAGGCCAGAGCAGGTAAGGACGACAGATTTCCTTCCCTAAAGGACATTAGTGAACTAGGTGGGTTTTTAAAACAATTGACAATGGTCATCATTAGACTTTTAATTCCAGATTTTTATTAAATTCAAATTCCATTTGCCGTGGCAGGATTTGAACCTGGGTCCCCAGAGCATTACCATAGGTCTCTGGATTACTAGTCCAGCAACTTATATTCCTTCAACCCTTTTCCTTTAACCCATTTACCTTCAATCCCTTATGCATTATAATTTTGAATATTGAACTAATTCCACTAATTCACAACTGCAGCTATGTCCAGGTTTAATTGTCTGGCCCAATGCACACAAGTTGTCAAGTTTCTTATAGCCGGTTGGTGAAGGAGGAGGCCAGGGTTATTGTCTGGGCTTGGGAAAACCTGACCTGCGCACTTTTGCAGCTTGCAAAATGCACACCTGACCCATGTGTGATTTTACAACAGATTTTCATCTTTTCACACAGTGTGCAAAATGCGAGTAGCGATGGGGTGCATGAGGAGCTTGAGTGTGGAGGTGGACCACTTAGAAGGCCTGCCTTGGTTCTCAAGCACAGCAGCCCAGCTGTAAACATTGTTTAAAGTCCCTCTAAACCTCATCTCCACCCACCCCCTGATGCCAGCCCATGCCCCCTCACATTCTCCCATGCCACCTCACATTCCTCATGCACCCTCTATAGCCATTCACTCAGTATGCAGTATGTATAGTTCTCAGGAGCAATAGCAATGGGAATTATTTTAAAGTCATTGGAAAGCCATTAACTCTCTAACAATTTAAGAAAACCCTGAATTCAAACTCACTTTTATTGATACTGGACCTCACACTCCCCCACATTATATACCATCTGCCATCTTGTTGCCCGCTCGCTTAACCTGTCTATATCGCTTTGCATTTTGCTGAAGAAACCACCCTATTTTCTTATTTGGAGATATTACTGCAGTTTTGGTCTTGAGTTTTGCTGTAGTTTGTTTGACTCTTTTTAAATAAACATTGTCCAAGGAGATGGTCCAAAACCAGTTTTTCACAAGCAGCAAGGGATTTGGGCAATAAATGCCGACATTGCCAGTGACAACTTCCAGGAACAGAGACAGCTGGACCTGCGAAGGAGACCTCTACTCCGACAGTGCATAAATTGAGGGCAAGGCTCAGGGCCTTCACTCACCTTCCGGGAGCGGAGGAAACCAGACCTGCGAGGGTACACCTCTAGTCGGGCAGCGGGCTGAGTTTGAAAAAACATCCAGGAGTGACATCACAGGAAAACTGTAAGTTCATTGGTTGGTGAGAAGTTGCCGTTAGGGAGTGTGTTTAAATAGCTTAAAACTAGAAAAATGTATTGTTAAAAGGAAGTAGCTACTTGGATTTCAGTAAGGAACACTAGCAATAGGGAAGTAAGTTAAATCAAGTCAAAGTGAAATAAAGTAATAAAGTAAACCAAAGTAAGATAAAATTAGTGTAAGTATAGTAAAGTTAAGTTACTAGTAATTTATTCTACTCACTCTAATTGCTCTAAGTGTAATAACTAGTTTTTAGAGTTACAGGATGACAGGTCAGCTTGGCCAAGTGGAGCGTACATCCTGCAGTATGTGTAAAGTCGTGGATGCACCATGTGTCCCTGACAGACACACCTGCAGGAAGTGTCACCAGCTGCACAAGCTTGAGCTCCGGGTTTCAGAACTTGAGTGGCGGCTGGAGTCACTGTTGTGCATCCGCGACGCACAGGACTACGTGGATAGCACGTTTAGGGAGGCGGTCACACCGCAAGCCGGAAGTGTACAGCCAGAGAGGGAATGGGTGATCGCCAGGCAGTCTAAGAGAACCAGGCAGGTAGTGCAGGAGTCCCCTGAGTTTGTTCTTCTTGTTAATTGGTTTTCCGTTTTGGATGCTGATGCGGATGGTTCCTCAGGGGAGTGCAGCCAGAGCCAACCCTGTGGCACCTCATGCGGCTCAGTTGTACAGGGGGAGGGAGGAAGAAGAATGGAAGGGCAATAGCAATAGGGGATTCCATAGCCAGAGGACCAGACAGGCTTTTCTGCAGCAGTAAATGTGACTCCAGGATGCTGTGTTGCCTGCCTGGTGCCAGGGTCAAGGATGTCACGGAATGGCTGCAGGACATCTTTTGGGGGGAGGAGGATCAGCCAGAAGTTGTGGTCCACATTGGTACCAATGACATAGATAGGAAGAGAGGTGAGGTCCTGAAAGCAGATTTCAGGGAGTTAGGAAGGAAATTAAACAGCAGGACCTCAAGAGCAGTAATCTCAGGATTACTCCCAGTGCCATGTGCTAGTGAGCATAGGAATAGGAGAATAGATCAATTAAATACATGGCTGGAGAACTGGAGTAGGAGGGAGGGCATCAGATTTCTGAGGCATTGGGGCTGTTTCTGGGGCAGGTGTGACCTGTACAAGCTGGACGGGTTACATCTTAACAGGACTGGGACTGATATACTCGCAGGGAGATTTGCTAGTGCTGTTGGGGTGGGTTTAAACTTGCTTGTCAGGGGGGTGGGAACCTGAGGGGTGGCCCAAATTGGAAAAGAGTAAAGATGGTAACAGGAAGTAGTAATGAGACCAGAAGGCAGGAGAGACAAAGCAGAGCATTGAGTATGCTTCGAATGCGGAATGATGTCTAAAAGACAAATTTAAGGGCACTCTACCTGAATGTGTGCAGCATTCACAATAAGATAGATGATCTGAAGGCACAAATAGAGGTAAATTGCCATTATGGAAAAATGGCTGCATGGTGACCAAAACTGGGAACTGAGTATTCAGGGATATTCGACATTTAGGAAGGACAAAGAAGAAGGGAAAGGAGGTGGAGTTGCGCTGATAATAAGGGATTGGATCAGTGCATTAGTAAGGGAGGATGTCAGATCGGCAGAACAATGAGTGGAATCTGTTTGGGTGGAGCTAAGAAACAGCAAAGGGCAGTAGACATTGGTTGGAGTTGTTTATCGGCCAGTAATGGTAATATGGGGCATGGTATTAATCGGGAGATGAGGGAAGCATGTAGCATGGGCAAGACAGTAATCATGGGTGACTTCAGTCTGCATATAGACTGGGTGAACCAATTGAGCACTAATGCTGTGGATGATGAGTTTCTGGAGTGTGTTAGGGATGGTTTCTCGAGCAGTATGTTGAGGAGCCGACTAGACGACAAGCTATCTTAGATCTAGAATTATGTCATGAAAAAGGGCTAATTAATAATCAGTAATAACAGTTCTGCCGAAGGGTCATGAAGACTCGAAACGTTAACTGATTTCTTCTCCACCGATGCTGCCAGACCTGCTGAGTTTTTCCAGGTAATTCTGTTTTTGGTTTGGATTTCCAGCATCCGCAGTAGCTTTTAGCTTTTTGTAATTAATAATCTTGTTGTAAAAGAACCTTTAGGAATGAGTGACCACAATATGATAATTTTACATTATGTTTGAAAGTGAGATAGTTCACCTTGAAGCAAGAGTGTTAAAGTTGAATAAAGGAAATTATGAAGGCATGAGGGACAAATTGGCTGAGGTAGATTAGGAAAATACATTAAAAGGAATGACTGTATATAGGCAATGGATAGTCTTCAAAGAACGATTACATAGCTTACAGCACCTGTACATTCCTTCAAGGTGCAAAAACCCCAAAAAGGTCATGTCAACCGTTGCTGACAAAGGAAGTTAAGGATTGTATAGGATTAAAAGAAAAGACTAAAAAAGTTGCCAGAAGTAGAAGTAAACCTGAGGATTGGGAGGTTTTTAGAAAACAGCAAAGGAAGACCAAGAAACTGGTAGAGAAAGGGAGAATAGAATATTAATGCAATCTAGCAAAAAACATAAAAATGGACTGTAAAAGCTTCTATAGGTATGTAAAAATGAAGTGTTTGGCTGAGACAAATGTGGGTCCATTACAGACAGAGTCAGGAGAATTCATAATGGGGAATAGAGAAATGGCAGAGAAGCTAAATGATTACTTTGTGTCTGTTTTCACTGAGGAAGATACAGGAAATCTCACAGATTTAGAGATCCAAGGGACTAGGGAGAATGAGGATTTGAAGGAAATTAATATAAGTAAGAAGGTTGTACTGGAGAAATTAATGGGATGAAAGTTGATAATCCCTTGGGACCTGATATTCTGCATCCCAGAGTGTTGAAAGAGGTTGCTATAGAGATAATGAATGCATTGGTGATAATTTTCCAAAATTCTATAGATTCTGGAATGGTTCCTGAAAGTTGGAAGGTAGCAAAGAAGGGAGAAAGAAAACAGGGAACTACAGACCTGTTAGCCTTACATCAATAGTAGGGAAAGTGCTAGAATCTATTATAAGGGATGTGATAAATGGATACTTGGATAATCATGATCCGATTGAGCATAGTCAGCATGGATTTGCAAAAGGGAAATCATGTTTGACGAACTTTTTGGAGTTTTTTGAGGATGCTACTAACAAAATTGATGGCTGTAGTATACTTGGATTTTCAGAAGGCTTTTGATAAAGTCTCCCAAAGGAGGTTGATTAGCAAAATAAAAGCACATGGGACAGGAGGCAACATATTGGCATGGATTAAGGATTGGCTAACAGGCAGAAAACAGAGAGCAGGAATAAATGGGTCATTCTCGCGTTGGCAGGATGTGACCAGTGGGGTACCACAATAATCAGTTGGACTCCAGCTGTTCACATTATATATATCAATGATTTGGATGTGGGGACCAAATGTAATATTTCTAGGTGGGAATGTGTATAGTAAGCAAGATGTAAAGCGGCCACAGAAGGATTTGGACAGACTTAGTAAGTGGGCAAGAACGTGGCAGATGGAATATAATGTGGAAAGATGTGAGGTTATTCACTTGGGTAGAAGGAACAGGTGTGCAGAGTATTTCCTAAATGATGAGAGATTAGAAAGTGTAGATGTACAAAGGGATCTGGGTGTCCTTGTCCATAAGTCACTGAAAGCTAACATGCAGGTGCAGCAGGCAATTAGGGAGGCTAATGGAATGTTAGCCTTTATTGCAAGAGGATTTGAGTACAGGAGTAGCAAAGTCTTGCTTCAATTGTATAGGAGCTTGGTTAGACCACACCTGGAGTACTGTGTGCAGTTTTGGTCCCCTTACCTCAGAAAGGATATTATTGCCATGGAAGGAGTGCAACGAATGTTCACCAGACTTGTTCCGGGGACGGTGGAACTGTCTTATAAAGAGAGATTGGGGAAACTGGGCCTGTATTCTCTAGAGTTTCGAAGAATAAGAGCTGATCTCATTGAAAGCTACAAAATACTTAAAGGAATAGAAAGGATAGATGCAGGTAAGAAGTTTCCCCTGGTTGGGGAATCTAGAACCAGGGGACACAATTTCAAAATAAAGGGTGTTGTGGTAACTTTGACAAACAAACCACAGGAGTCTCAGGTACAGATTACGATCATTTAGTTGAGCAATTGCAAGAAGAGAACTACCTCAACGCAGCTTGAGGTAGTACTCTACCAAATTACAGCTTATTTATACATCGCTGACAAGAACATTGTTCAGCCTTCACCCAGGCAGAGCCTTCCACCCCTATCTAAGCTGGGTCCATCTGTCCTTTCCTTATCTGTTGACGAGCACACTTGATCTATATTGTTTTCATCCTCCGTCTCCAGTCTGGTTCCCAGGGTCTTTCTGGTGATTGCAGGCCCTAAGGGTGTGCAAAGTTGACCTGGTAATCCTTAACTGTTAATGTACTTGATGGCACTGTCTGCCTGGAGATTATAAGTAATTCCTTTTCCATAAATTCTTACTGTATTCCCCCTAACAGTCCCCCCTTTTGGCCCTTGGCCTAACCCAAGGTAGCCAACTACAGTGGTATTGTCCGCCCCTTTACGTATCGCCACCCGTTGATACTGGCCAGGTATCCAGCTTTGGATTGTAAAGGTGCTCAGACCATCTGTATCATTCGGCCCTTCAATTCAGGCCTCTGACTTGCTAAACCTCTTCTCCACCTGTTATAAATCCCCCAGCGCCACTTCTTTTGCGACCTTCAGGTATGATGAATCAAGTATGTTAAATATATAATTAATATCAGCTGAATCACAACCAGGGCATGGGAGATAATCCAAATCCACGGGTGTATTTGTACATTTGAGCCCCAATTCCACAGATCCTCCCACCATGTGGAGGGATCTATTTGCTCGATATTCCCCTTTAAAGCTCTAACCTGTTGCTGCAGTGTATTATAAGTTCTATATATCTGCTGAGTCTGACTCCGAATCGCGATTAGGTGCTCTGGTAATAAGGGAATTTTATACAAGAATTTCATAGGTTCAAATACTGTGTCAGGTTATCCTTAAGGCTTTCCATGACCTGAATAGTAGCCGCTCCTCTCTTGTATATTTCTACCAGTTCCACCTTCCCCACCCTTGCCAGCACCTGTGGGTGTAGGCACACTGAATGATTATGGATGGGGCACATCCCGTTGCTCCCATACTGGATCTTTTGCTGCCACGTGGTAATACAATATCTCCCATTCCCCATATATGCAACATGGGTCGGTTCTTTTGCAGCCCATATAGTTCCCATTGTACAATTTGCTGCTGCTTTAAATCCGCACCTTGCTTCTTCCACCTCATATTTTGGAGGTGCGTATACTACTGCGGTGGCCTCTGTACTACAACCTTCTAATGTGGTGCTAACTATATTCCCTTCTATGTCTACTGCATATGGTGGAATGTCATGGTACCTAATATAATAATTCCCCTGTATCATCCCAATATTTTCTACTCTATATAATGTTCTGCCAGGTGTTGACATAGGTATAGCAGGTATCACTAAGACAATGCCTATTAGCATATTATTATTCACTATACATTCAACATTCATTCTATATACACGTGTTAAACCTCCAAGTTGGCAAGCAGTCAAGTGATGATCCTTATGTCGCGAAAGGTTAAATAAATGTTCATTAGTTACCCATACAGCACGGTAACCAGGTTTTGAATTAATTGTGTCATGTCCTGGTCTGTATTTAATTGGGTGTTGTGAATTCCCTGTCCCCGTTCTAAAATTTCCTTAAGCTTGGATTGAGTGTGGATTGAGCACCACTGGGGCAGGGCTATACTGGATACGTTCAAGATTATGGGTATGAGCTAATGATGTATGTTATCATACAAAACTTTATTATGATTAATCAATACCAGGCCGTTCATTGGACCTGGACTTACAGCTGGACAAGGTGGGTCGGTTGGTGTGGGTTGAGAGGCTTCAATTGCCTCTGCTCGGATTGTTGATTTAGTTGTGGGAGGTGGCTAAGTAGTGGTACTAATCTTCCCTCTAGGGTGTATCTCCCATGTCCATCTACTATCGCTATTTCCCTAAGTCGGTACATCGTTATTGTTCGGGCCACAAATGTTCCGTTTGGAATTCTTAGGGTAGGAATGAGCAATCATCGATGCATACATTGTCAAGCATGCTACATAAACATAACTCTCTGTTTCACAGACAAAATTGAACTCCTATGCCCAATCCTTATGCTTAAAAGACACAGTAGTTAGTTTTGGAAACTTAACATAAGATCCAGTTTTCCTGAACAGTCCCCACCAACTGCCCGTGTGTGTCATATCCCTGGCACTTCCGCACCCGATCTGAAGCAAACCCTTGCTACAATTCAAAATCACTTGTTCTCCTACTGTTACATTTAGCATTCCACGTTGTGTGTCACATTCGGCACTGTCTGTGCTGCGCCAAAGTCCCTCCTGCGGTGCGGGACGAGCCATGTTAATCCCCGACCTTGTTGCCAGTATCGCCATGCCCACGAGCATTGACATTGCAATTAACATTCTGTGAATTTAAGCAGGTAACCTTCACAGTCGTCACTGATTGGTTGTTGAGATTAGTTCTGTGGATAGAATCAGTTAATAAAATGCTTCAGTTGTGACCAGTGCTTCCAGTGCCCCTTTCCCCTAAAGTCCACGCACATGCATGTATCGCTGGTCATGATTACCTCATATGGTCCCATCCGCTTGGGTGCAAACCTCGTTTGTTCTGGGTTTATCTTAACCTTGGTCACCCGGGGAGTCTGTTGTTGCCTTTAGGATTTATCTGTTTCCATGTCCTTAATCATTTGTCGGTCCCTGACTTCCTTCCTTAACTCATGAAATTGCTTACTCATTTCCCTCACATAGCCTCGCACCCTTCCTTTTAGTGGTCCTACATCTCCCCCTCCTACTGATTCCCTTGGGTAACTGCATTGCTCTCCTTGTCATTAGTTCCAATGGGGTGAATCTGGTGGCCCTGCTTGGGGTGGCCCTAAGGTGCATCAGAATATTGGGCAACACTGTTGCCCAGCTGTTTCGTGTCTCTTGAATTGCTTTTGCTATTGACGTTTTTAAAGCTCGGTTCATCCTTTCCACCATCCCCGAGTTCTGTGGGTGGTAGGGAATGTGGAATTTCTGTTTAATCCCCATAAGTTTACACATTTCTTTAATGACTCTTCCTGTGAAATGAGTTCCCTGATCTGAATCCATCTGGGTAGGCACCCCCCACTCCTTCCAGTCTACTATCTCCTGCTGCTGTCCCATGTCGGACCTCAATTCCTTAAGCTGTCTACACAACTCTACAATGCATCTTCTTACCCAATCTTTCAATGGCTCAGTATCTTCACTTCCAGTGGCGGTTCTCTCTGGGAGCCACTTAACTCTGTCTGTCATCAGGGTGTTAATCCTGTGGTCTTACTTTTTGTAGCTCACAGGCGTATTAATATAGTCGGTACTACATCTATTTAGCATTTTTCCAGCTTTCCCTTTACCTGCATTCATTTTGTGGTAAACTGTTGTTAAGTATTATTTCTCCTTCAATTGCCTCAACTACAGATTCCGAATAGTTTTACCTCTAAGGCTTTTTTTCCCCTGACCATGATCATCCTAAGATTCTCTTGAGGTCAGTTTCTCTATTGTCTTTATCATTTAAAATGTTTCCTTATTCCTTAGGCTATATTAACTATTCCATGTCAATGGGGATCTCTGTTTCTAGATCTTTGCTTATCTCCCCCCGCACGGTTCCAGTGTCTCAGTTGATGGCCAGATTATCAAATTCAGTTCCCTTAAAACAGTTTGTATATTGTGTCCACTTTCCCTAACTCCTTCTCCTACTTTCCTCATACCATTTTATCTTGTTCAGGTTGTCTGGAGAGACTTTGCAATCCAATAAAATATTCTCACAACAGTTTTAAAACAGAAATCAGGCATTGACATGTTTTGTTTCCTTATCTTCTTCTCAAACAACATTTTATTGTCTCAAAAGTAACCCACTAAATTATGCCTGACCCTTTTTTTTAGAATTATCCCAGATTCATTAACTCGGCCAAAAATTGGATTTCTGCCAAACTTTGTCAAGGTCTTGAGCTTAACTTTATATTTTGGGAACAGACTGACAATTACAAAAGCTTGCAGCACTTGAATTAGCGTCAATTGTTGTCAAACCTTTTAAAATAAAAATTCGCTTTTGAGAACTTTATCAGGAACCAAACTGCAATTTTTAAAACTTTGTAAGAACTGTAATTTACACTATCAAAATTAAAACTACCTCTTCCTCATGTGTATTGATTTGTATCCAGATTAAATGTCCCATATGTTTATCGACACATTCTTTATTTTGGATAGCATCCTAGTTATTCAAAAATAACCTTCTAAATTATACTGCACTTTGCATCTCTTGGTTGTCCCAAATTCAGATAACAGTGATGTTGGGATGTAGGTTTCCTTTCATTTTTAACTAATTTCTTCAAAAAAAAACCCTTTTATCCATTGGAACCACCTAGACCGTGTGTTTATGTCTTTTGGTTTTCCTAGAATCCTTTTGAATTTCAGGTAATTTTTCCCCTCAGAGTCCGAAAGGCTGTAAAATACCTAGTCGGAAGATGAGGTGCTGTTCCTCCAGTTTGCATTGAGCTTCACTGGAACGTTGCAGCAGGCCAAGGACAGACATGTGGGCATGAGAGCAGGGTGGTGTGTTGAAATGGCAAGCGACAGGGAGGTCTGGGTCATGCTTGCGGACAGACCGAAGGTGTTTCGCAATTCGGTCACCCAGTCTGCGTTTGGTCTCTCCAATGTAGAGGAGACCGTATTGGGAGCAGCAAATGCAGTAGAATAAATTGAGGGAAGTGCAAGTGAAGTGCTGCTTCACTTGAAAGGAGTGTTTGGGCCCTTGGACGGTGAGGAGAGGGGAAGTAAAGGGACAGGTGTTGAACCTTCTGCGGTTGAATGGGAAGGTGCCGTGGGAGGGGGTTGAGGTGTAGGGGGTGATGGAGGAGTGGACCAGGGTGTCCCGGAGGGAACGATCCCTGCGGAATGCCGCCGGGGGGGGTGAAGGGAAGATGTGTTCGGTGGTGGGATCATGCTGGAGTTGGCGGAAATGGCGGAGGATGATGCTTTGAATGCGGAGGCTGGTGGGGTGATAAGTGAGGACAAGGGGGACCCTATCATGGTTCTGGGAGGGAGAGGAAGGTGTGATGGCGGATGCACGGGAGATGGACGGACACGGATGAGGGCCCTGTCAACCACTTTTGCTTTCATATTATTGTAGGAAACCATCTCCACCCCAGAATCATTAGTATATGCCAATCATTTTCTTCATCTTAGCTCATCTAATATGTTTCCTTTGTAACAGTGCATATCAAATACATCCTTTACCAGGCAGCAAGGGAAGACATTCATAGCAACCATATACATTAAGCATGAACTGCCTTTAGCTGCCTTCGTTGAAAATAAAATTGCTCAGAACAATCTTTTGAGAGACAATGGAACTTTGAAAATGTATATATATATATTGGTAAGAAACAGGAAATATGACCTTGGATGATATGTGAAAGTTTACAAACTCACTTCCGTCCTAGTTTTTAGAAAAATGATAAATGTCCTGTTTACTCACTCTGACGTCCAGTTTTTCTGTGTTTTTTTTCACTTGTTACTCAGTCTTGAGACTTTATTGAACCATCAAGTCAAATAAAAATGACCCTGCACAGTGAGGTAAGAGATTAAATTTAATATAGATAGTGTCTGTGAACTTATTTAAACTCCTTAAACTGTTTAGAAATAGGGTGCTGATGAAATGAAATTTGCGCAATTAAAAGAAAAACATTTGGGCGTAAATTTGTAATCGGAAAGCAGTTTCATTTATTGAATCTTAGCATAAAAAATAGGAGCGGGGTAAGCCATACAACCCTCGAGCAAATTGTGAATCAACATTTGTTATGCTTCCAAGAAGATGTCTTTCGCCTTAGATTTTCTCAACTTCTCTCCTGACCTCTCCTAGAGGTGATCACTTCTGCAGGGTGTATTACCACTGGGAGCAAGAGCCCTGCAGAACCGTGCCCAAGTAACTATTGTTCATGTGTAAGCTCAGAGTGTGGCATTGGGCTAACCACCAAGCCATCTTTATTTCTGATTTTTTGTCTCTTAAAATCTTGGAGTAAAATTCTTTAAAATTCAGGCAAAGACATGAGTTCTGCAAGCAGTATATATACAGCAGTGCTTCCCTTTCACCAACTTGGAGGACAAAATGGGACTTTTGGAAGATAAATAGTACCAGTATTGTGCTTATCCGTGAAAGGTACATAGAATCCACCACAAGTGCTCAGTCTGAGGAACTTCAACTCTTCTTATAGTTCTTCTCTTTCCCTTACAATTGCTTTTACTCCACAACAACCTTCTAGCAGGTAATTCAAATAATCTGAAACTATAAATTACAGTCACTTGCTTGACAGCTGCCAATAATATCAAGAGTGGGGTATATGCATCATTTGCTACCCCTTTCCTAACACTAACAACGTTGCACAATTTGAATTTGAAGTTTAACCACTATGTATTCAATCATGCATTAGGACAATTAACCCAGCAGACAGGACACTAAGAAAAGAAATGCCCCCTTTTGCAGAGGTAGCATAACAGTAGTGAGAGGAATTTACTTTGCAGGCGTTTCTAGAGAATCTGCAATGAGAACACTGAAGACTTCATTTAAAGGTAATTTGCTTCAAATGTGCTCTCAACATTCTGCGCTTTTGTTAGAACTGTGTGCAGTGCTCCTCTCAGATCAGGCTTGGCAGAGGAGAAGTAACAAGAGCAGGAAAGGACTGCCCGTAATGTGGCATACCTGGTGTACTATCCTATATTGTGATTTCACCAGACAACAGGAGTTCCACACCGGGCACGGCTACTTGTCAATGTCAGGAGCAGCATGTGTACGGAGGCTGCAGTTTAGAAATTGACAGGTTTGTGCCACTTCCTTCATGAAGAACAACATGACAATATACGTATGACATTGGCAGTATTTGATACACAGATGTATCAAGGAAACCGTGCATGCAATATTCAGGCACTGATCAATGTAAGAGGGCAACCCAATTCCTACTGGCCTTCCCAGAATCAAAGGGACTAATTCCATGTTGCCATTTGTTTCCTGAATGTGAGTCAGCCACATCTGAGACCTTAGTGGCTAACTGGTGCTGCCTACACCAGCCAACTGCTTACATGCAAGATGTACTAGGTGTTTTTTTAGCAGTTTGGGAATGGGAACTGTCTCCTAAGTTGTGTATACCCTAGCCTGAGTTCTTGCAGGAGGGTTTTCCAGGTATTTCTGTTTTTGTTTTAGTTTTGGTTTTCAGTCTCTGTTCTGCAAGCTTGTTTTTGTTGACTCTGGACTGCCCAATTCTATACCAATTCCTTTTATAAACATTAAGCTTCCAAC
Source organism: Cetorhinus maximus (assembly GCF_964194155.1). Classification (NCBI taxonomy): domain Eukaryota; kingdom Metazoa; phylum Chordata; class Chondrichthyes; order Lamniformes; family Cetorhinidae; genus Cetorhinus; species Cetorhinus maximus. The sequence continues at coordinate 25,341,513 of NC_135884.1, read as the reverse complement.
ATTATTTCAGGTAATTAGCTGCCTCCTGATCCCAGCTTATAGTTGATCAAATGGATTAGTACTTCTGCCTTTACATTGTCTGGCCTGTTCGGGAAATCTCATCCACCTTTAGCCAACAGACGGAAGACAGAAAAACCGTGAATAAGTTAGCAAGAATTAATTCTCCTAAACACTTTGAGTAACCTACAGTTAACCCCCCTAATAGCACTCAAATAATAACTTGCAGGATAATATTTCTGCTCCACTTGATAAGTAATCACTTCCAGGTCCTTAAATAACAACAGTAAGGCAATGTTTGTTGCTGTCCGCTAATAAAGGCAGAATGCCCTTTAATGAGAATAAAAATGATAATCATAAGTATTTCAACATTGACAGACTAATGCTGGCCATTTCATTTCAGAAGTTGTTCAGTAAAGTGCTTAACATGCTCAAAGTGTATTTTACATTGATCTGTGTAAGTAAGAATTTTATACAGCAAGTATGAAAAACTGAGTACTTTCAGAGTAATGAGTAATATTCTCGATTTTGGTTTACAAGATTTATTGTTGCAAAATATGGTGTAAGAGATGTAATTCTGTAGAAAATGTTCTTATTGAAACATTCTTATTGAAACATGGGGAAAAGCTGCCTTCATTACTTGGTGGTAATATCACTATCTCTGAGTTATTCAGACTGATTTGATGTTGGGTTAGCTAATCTCATCTGCAGAAGCAATAGTGGGAGTATAACTGCCTTCAACAATCTGATTTATGGAAGGGAAACATCAGAAAGTGCTCCTAATCTGGGTTGCTATACAGCTGAATACGTTTTTGTGCATATGGAGGCTGATTTGCCTCCTGCCATCTCATATTCTTCTGACGGGTCCAAAAGCAGTAAGATTTGGCTGGCCACACAGCGTCACAATTTTATGGGGACAACCAATTAAGAGGCCACCCCCATGTTTACCATCCAATTAAGGCTGATAGGCAGGTTCCTTAGGTGGGATGCCCAATCAGAGGACCTGAAAATAGAGGTGCTCTCTAAAGCCTTCTGAAAATTTAAACATAAAGAGTAGCCACAGCAGTCAGGCTATTATTGCGGAAGGGGAACCCCGTCACAGGTGGCCTAAGGCTGTGGCTGTGCTCTTCTCATCCCAGTGGCTCTGTGATGGGGGTATTGAGAGGGAGGCATTAATGGCCCCTGGACTGCTATCGGGAAATTGCCTCCAGTACCTGCCAGACTCCAGCCTCAGCCAGGGGGCCCATCCAACATTGGGAAAATCTCAGTGGCATCTGGAATTTACCCCAAGTTGGTCCCCTTAATTGGCCTAAATGGCTACCCTCTGCTACCGCATTGACCTTCCATCCTGCAAGATCACCCGGAGGCAGGAACAAGCACTATTTTCAATTTTGCTCCTGGTCCCGCTTCAATTCACCTCCGTGGGGCTGATAAGATTCCACCCTCAGTCCCAAGGTTCATACAAGAGTAATGGTTACTGCTCCTCATGGCACTACATCCCGGTACAGGAGTCAACATCTTCAGGAATAGAAGAGATGCCAGAAAAATGGAGAAAAATTTAACGTGATTAGCTATTTTTGATGCCTTTTAATATGTTATTTTATAACTGTTAATTTTACCACAGCACAAGATGTCGACCTCTGCTGGGGTAGCGTTACTTTTCTTGCTCAATTTGCCAAGTGTCATGTTGTGCCCAGTATCTTGCCAATGCACAGAACTCGGTGACCAGGGCCTCAAAGTTGATTGCAGCTCAAAGCATCTGAAGGAAGTTCCTGTTCTCCCTGAAAACACAGTTGAGCTTTACCTACAGAACAACTATTTAACCACAATTGCTCCAGGCATGTTTGACAAGCTTCAGAACCTGAGGAAGGTCAACCTCTCCAACAACCCATGGGAATGCGATTGCCATATTACATATCTCAAACACTGGCTAGAAGACCAACAGCTCAATTCTAATCCGTCAGTCCGTTGTTCTACTCCTGTTTTAATTAATGGTAAACAGCTACTGAACCTAACAGGGAATGAGTATGTTGCTTGTACCAGCCATGAATTAATCCAATGTAAACCACTTTTTTACGGAGGTATTCGGCTGGTTGCTGCATTTTTGCTTGTTTTTATTTTGTTGCTGTGCACAGTCTGCATTGCAAAGCACTTGAACTTCTGGATTTTTATGACAGGTTCTTACTTTCTGCCAGAAAGCCCTAGAAGCAGATTAAAAAGCCATTAGAAAAATCTAACAGATTTGACTAATAGTGCATCCCCATCAGCATTTGGCCTAAAATTCTCCGTAAAGCAATGCCACTACTGACAGGCTCCCCTGCATCCAGGAGTTTCAGTGCTAGTCTGTTGACAATTAAATGGTTGGAATGTTTTTGCAATAATGGCAGAGGTAATTCTGAAGTCGAGGGAAATTAAAAGTCTGGAGCGTTGTAAACTGGGCTGTCGAGTTGCTATCACTTGTATTACACCATTACACAAAGCCAATGTTACCCTCCAATGTATTTCTTTAAATTTTCTTGCCTTCTTTTTAGGTCTCTGCTTGACAGCATAACTAACAAATAATTAATTGACACAGTATTAATTGCTTTTGCTGATCCAGCAAATCCAGATCTCTACGGTCAGAACTTTTAGGTCAGCATGCGGGACGCGCCCAACCCGACCAGACGCGAAATCACGTGAGATGACATCGGGGCGAGCGTCCCAACGTCGTCGTGCGCTCGCGCAATATTTCGGGTCGGTGGGTGCGAGCAAAAGTCGGAAGCGCGCCTGCCGACAATTAAGAGGCCAATTAGTGTAATTAATGTTGCAATTGTCTCCAATTTTTCGTGATCCATCCAGCCTTACGGTTGGTGGATGGGCAAATCGGCCAGGCGGACTTTGTGTTTTCCATGAAACCCCATCAAAGGGCAGGATGAGGTTTCTGTTATTAAATTTAAAAGGTCTATGGACAGCATTTTTATCATGTATATGTTCAGGTGACTGATTGTGATGCTTGGACATTTTTCTCCTGATTTTAAAAACTTTATTTAATTGTTTTCAAGCCTTCAGCTCCTTGAGGCTGCTCTCTGCCTTCAGGGAGCTTTCATTCAGCGCTCGCCTGTCGTCGGGGGCTGATTGCACTCAGCGGTCCGTTCCCCGGCTGATCCCGCCCGGCATGCCGACCTAAAAATCCTGCCCTATCACCCCGAAATCACATACTCGAGCCCTCAAGTTCTGTGATCACAGTCTATGTTAAATAATCTGCTTTTGGCTGCAAAATCAAGTCGCTCACAATTTCAATGACCCAAATCATATTCTTTCGCAATCATCATTTTCCTCTATATTGAAATTAATCTTTGTATTTAAAAGTGCACTCCCGAATTGGAGTGGCTCAATACACATTCGCGCCCGTGGTCTTTTATGTAGTTTGGAGTTGATTGTCTATATGCCTCGTCCTGTTCAGGACTGAAAGGAAGGAAAATAATGAGGGTCAAGTAAATATTCAGTGATTTTTTTTCCCCTATTTACAAATTATAAATTTCTCCTGTCAAATATCAGAATTTGAGAAACAGTAAGCATGTTTCACCTGCAGTTTTTTAAAATAACTAACAATAACATTGCTGTGCTTTTCATGCTGATAGAAAATTACAATCGTACTGCAACTGTGAAGAAATAAATGCTTTAAAATACTAGATTTTCCTGAATGTCTGTTATTTGAAAGCAAAAGGATGCATAGGCTTGTTTCTTGCTCTGTTAACTTTTAATTCGCATATTTTATTTGAACATTAAAATGATGGCTCACATTGTCACTTTTGGAAAAGATTGCTTTGTAATGATCCAGTAAATTTGTTCATTAAATTTACTGCAGTCAGTGAGGTGGAAGTTTGTTATAGCCTTTTTTGAGGCACATAACTGATGATGAGGTTCCAGCGCTGCATGTGCCCATACCAAGAGTGATAAAGTCATAGTGTCATTACAGCACAGAAGGAGGCCAGTCAGCCTATCGAGTCCATGCCGGCTCTCTGTAGAGCAAGTCAGACAGCCCCATTCCCCCACTGTAACCCCACAGGCCTGCAAATTTATTTCCCTCAAGTGCCCACCCAATTACCTTTTGAAATCATTGATCATCCACACTTCCAGCACCCTTGTAGGCAGCGAGTTTCAGATCATTACCACTTGCTGTGTAAAAAAGTTCTTCATCATATTCCCCCCTGCATTACTTGCCCAAAATCTTAAATCTGTGTCCCCCTACCCTTGTACCATCAGCTAATTGGAACAGTTTTTCTTTGTCTACCTTATCTAAACCTATCATAGTCTTGTACACCTCTATCAAATTTCCCCTCAATCTCCTTTGCTCCAAGGAGAACACCACCAGCTTCTGCAACAAAAAGTTGTATTCTTCAACCTGGAATGACTTTGGTAAATCTTCTCTGCACCCTCTCAAGGACCCTCACATTCTTCCCAAAATGTAGAAGGGCTGGATGCATTATGCTGGTTGTGGCCTAACCAGAGCTTCATAAAGGCTCAGCATAAATTCCCAGCTTTTGTACTCATTATCCAGATTGTCACCAAGTTGGGTCAACTTGGGAGCCCTTTAAAAATGGCAGGTGGGTCCAAATTTCGGGATTCCTGACCCCGTTCCTGGGCTGTGCAATTTTTGGGAGTGCCTTTAAAGGATGCAGGCTGCTTCCTGCCAGAAGGCCACATCGGGGACTCCCAACCTGGATGGCTCCATTGCGGAGATAGGTATTTCCTACTCCTCCGCAATTTTCATGGAGCCAGGCCAGGTTTTTAAAGAGTCGTAGTTCACGGCCCCTTAGGGGAGTCATGAACCCAAGTGTGCATGAGGGGGCCTTCTAAAAGGCAAGTTCAAAAGGCCCTGCTTATGCCCCATTTGCCAGGCTCTGCCTTTCCACCCACCCGCATGTCCCCTCATTCTCCCTATGTCTGGCTCTGCCCTTCCACCCACCCTTTATGTCCCCTCATGCCCCTTATGCCAAGCTCTAGCACTTCCATGCCCATTGACCCACTGTACAATTTCTACAACCAATGAACACCACAGTGTAAAGTGGGATGTGTAGAAAAAAGCTTTGAAAAAAATGTAATCCTTTAATCACTTTCCCCTATGCTTGAAAAAAAGGTCTGAAGTACAAGCTAATAAAAATGACCATCACCCAGACCCTCTGAAGTTTCAAAAAACCATAAACCACAAACACTTGAAACCACTGACTTATGTCTCCAAACATTGTGAAATTGACCACAGAGACCAGAGAGCCTGAGCTGCCAATGAAACAATGTTTCCTCTGCGGAGCAAGTGTTCTCGTATTTAAATAGATGTCTGGGCTTTCAGCCATGCCTCATTATGTACACTTGGAAGTTCTCTTGAACACATTTCAGAAATTCCTCTCCCTCCTTTCCCTTTACTCTAACATTATCCAAATTGATATTTGGGCAATTAAAGAGCCCCACTGGGCAGAATTTAACACCATCCCCGAGACGAGTTCGGAGACGAGGGAGCCGTTTGATTGAGTGAAAGAATGAGGGGTAGGGAACCCACCACCTTCCTGCCTCACCTTGAGCAAGCTCCAGGGGAGAAGGATGGAGGGTGGCCTTCCATCCAGGATGACAACTGAGGCCCTTAAGTAGCCACTTAAGGGACACATAGGGCCTCATTACGCCAGCACTGGTCAGGTTTGCCAGTGCCGTACTGCTCGGGTTCCTTATTCCAGGGCACTCTTTGCCCAATCAAGGTACTCAGCATCGGGAAGGGGAGGGTCCACTGCAGGCCAGCCCCTGTCCTAGCTTCCAGCCCTCTTTTCTCCCATGCCCCACTTGCCGCCAGTCTCCTCCCCACAACCCCGATCCTGCCCACACTCACCTCTGTCTGGAGATCCATAGCTAATCCCTCCTGTAGGCTCGAGTGCTATACCAGCAGCGGACATCACTCCTGCTGGCACAGTTGGTACTGGAGACCTGCCGACCTCTTATTGGCCAGCAGCTCTCAGGGCAGGATTTCTAGCCTACTGGGGGCTTAATTCAATGGGAGGCTTGTTGCTGTCCAGGTAAATGCCTGATTACTTTGTAATAACATTCTCCAACTGGTGGGCCGGATCCCCCCCCAACCTTTCAATCATTAAATTCTGCCCAAAATCACAACTCTATGGGTGGAATTGTCCCAAATTTGCACTAAGTGTGGTAGTGGGCATGAAGAAAGACATTTTACCCATCAGCTGCATTGGTGGATTTTCACACCGTATTATCCCCTTCCCGTCTCATAAATTATGCAGTCATGGGAAATGCGCTGGATCACTGATGGCTGGCCTCTGACTTGCCCACCATGCCATTACCTTGCTGCTTCTTCACTCTGTGCACCATATTTAAACTGCAGCCACACTCAGTTCTCAATGCTTGCAGCCCAGGACTGCTCCGGTGAAGGCGTGGCCCCTAAAGCCAAGAAGAATGCAGCCCTGCCCCCAATTCAATGACGCATCCTGGAACGCCTTTTGGATGCCGCAGAGGCCCACTGCAATATGCTCTACCCTTGCTCTGGCTGTATGAGTCCATCAGTCTCACCATTCCAGTTTGGGAGGCGATGGCAGAGGTGGTCAGTGCCAAAGCAGCCCACAAGAAGTCGGCCATCCAGTGCAGAAAAAGGGTGAATGATCTCATCCATTCTGCCAGGGTAAGTCAACCATCTTATCACTCTCAACTCACACACTCACAGGCCCATCACACATTCACTGGTATCTCACTCACTGCCAACTCAAAGGACATCACCATACACTCTCTCACATGTCTATCTAGCCTTATCTCCTCTGGAAATTGCCTCCTCATCCCATCCATGGCTCCAATTGAAGATCTATGAAGTGTCGTCACTGCATGTCATCGTCATCCTCCAGGAACCTAGCGACTATTAGGGCCTCCGCTGTGTCTCCATGACATGAGCCTGAGCACTGCTGGTATGTGCACTGCCATCAGCCACACATGGGTCACGCGTTCACAGGTGCAAGGTGAGGATGTCAGGACTGTCCTCGCTACATCTCGTCATCATACTCCACATATCTTGCAGATACTAGGACCTCATGAGTGCACCTACCTTGCCTGGCCACTGCGATGGCCTCATTGCCGGCATCCTCGCCTTCGAGGGCCTCATCACTCTGATCCCCTTTGATGCCCTCCTCATCGGAGGAAACGTGCAGCTCTTCCATCTCCTCCTCAGCCAGGTCCTCCCACCATTGCAGTACCAGGCTACGTAATACAACAAGCTACAATGATGTGCAACACCCTCAGTGGACTATTATTGCAGTGCTCCACCAGGCCTGTAGGGGCACCTGAACCTCATTTTCAATATGCCTATCGTTTGCTCCACCAAAGTCCGTGTTGTGGCATGAGCCTCGTTATACTATCTCTCTGCTGTAGGCAGAGGCCGCCACACGGGCGTCATCAATCACATCTTCTGTGGGCCGCCCTTGTCCCTGAGGAAGCAACCCTGCAGCCTCTGGAAGATATCAGGTATCTGAGACCTGCTGAGGATGTAGAGTCATGGACCCTCTGTGTGAATTGTGCGCAGACCTGTAGAATGCGTTTGTGGCAGTCGCAAACCAGCTGAACATTCAGCAAATGGAAGCCTTTGTGGTTGACGTAGATGACTGCTTGTTGCCACAGACAAGTGCCATCTATAGACCTTGGGTCTAGTGAGGCACCTACGAGCGACGGCTTGCTGTGGATCTTCAGCTGCGTGCACAGGAGGCCCTTCTGCACCTTCATCTTGAGGGAGGTGCTCCCCGCCATTGGCAAGCCAGGCACCTCAGGCGCACTCTTCTCCTTCTTCTCTGTTCCCTGTAAGCCATGAAGCATACCGCTCCATCACCAGACTCCATGATCCTGATGTTGTCCTCCTGCAGGATCAAAGAGAGAGACGCATGGGTTAGCATATGTGCTCTAAAAACCTCTCTTGGATAAGTCTCAAGGCCCCTTCACACATGCCGGAGAGTGCTGGCCAACACTTGGATGGCCAGTGTGTAGTGCTCTTCATGGCTGTCCAAAACCCCACCCACCTTCACCCCACTCAACTTGACCAATTGGCGGCAGCTTCGCCCATTGGACTGCATTCTGTGCTCTCAGCTCAGGCACAGGCATTCTCCTAACCCGCACTGCAGGGCTGCGCTGTTAGCTTGGACCATGAGGGATACTGGTCCAAACCTTAATAAAGGTATTGCAAGGGGCTGTAAGCACCTCCATCAGTGACTGTGCATTGGCCACCTTTCGCAAGGGGGTTGTACAACTTGTCCAGTTGTCTAATTGTTCTGCAGCCCCCTAAAATGCACATTAATTTGCAGTCTGCGCCCGAGGGGTGGAAAGTTCTGGAGCATTTGATGGCACTTTCATGTTTTTGCATTGCTTGAGTGGGCAGAAATGCTTCAGAGGCCCAACTCCAAGCATGTCAATGGAGCTGCTGCTGAATGGTCTCAGCTGCAGAAAAATGCTCACTTTTGATAAGCTCTTCCAAGTGCATGGTTGCTTCCCCCACCACCCTGCCTCCACCCCTCCTCCCCACGTCGGCATGTCCTTGTAAGCTTACTTCAGTCTGTCTACCTTGCCCCCCACCCACCCCCACCAGCCTGCCTCGCACTGGAGCCCTTGCCCTGGCACCGCACTGAAAGCTGGGAGAAAGAGACTTGTCTGTGCCACACCTGAATGCACGACGCCTCTTCCTTGATGTCCTATGGGCAATTCTCACGAGCTCTGCGCAAGGTTGTGTGCACTCACCTCCGACTTCCCCTCAAAGTTCAGCTCGTCAAGTGCGCACCCAAGCATTACTGCTTGATGCTGAAATAGGGCACATCAAAGACATCCTGCAGGGTAATGGCTACCCTGATCAGATTATTTTGTGCTATATATCGCGCAAACTCATGAACGGGCCCAAGGTCATCACTTTCAGCCCTGAAAAGTGCCCAACTTACCCTGAAAGGGGAAAGTATTTCAAAAATTTGAGCAACAGATGAAGCTAGCTGTTTCACGCTGCTACTATGCAGTAGCAACATGAGTGATATTCACCACTACCAGGATGCTGCCGTCAAGCCAAAAAGACACTCTGCCTATCACACAAATCAGTAATGTGGTATATGAATTTCAGTGCCATTGTGATAATAAATACGTAGGCCATATGTCCTAAAGAGTGGCGGATCGTATCAAACAGCATGTCCCAGCCCCTGTTCGCAATGGCCAAGGTACAGACCATACTAGCTTGTGCTTACAAAATTCAAAGCAGTGTCCAACATTAGATGTGATTTGGTGATTGGACAACATTTGCTAAATATTAAGCTGACAACTAATTGAAGATTATCAGTCGAGCTTGCAATGTGGTGCATTTGCGTGTCCTGGGAGCTACATATATTAATACACAGGGCCCTGTTATTTGCAGATGGCAAGAACATGTACATACATGGCACCTGTTTCAGCTACACAAAATAAATTACAACCATTCACTGACTCATTCCTCAGCGCAATGACTTGACTAATCAGAATCAAGCTACCTGGTTTAAAATTTCAAACAATGCTTGGCAGTTAACTGTCAGTAACCATTAACTGGTGCATTCTCCATAGCAACGCGTCTACTAATCAGAGACCACTTGCCAACCAATCAGCACTCTCTTCTCATACAATATTAAGTTGTTGCTTCCCTGACATTGGTATTCTTGCGATTTTCCTGATGAGTGCAAGTTGAAAAGCTTTGACCAAAGCTCTTTTCAGCAATACTGGTAGTTCTGTACCACCAAATGACTATTAATATGGTCTTACTTCCTTCTCCAGTACTATCCAACACTGTCAGTTTATGTACCTTCTCCTCTTTTCTACTACTATATGCTTTGCCCAACCCCGTATTAATTTAGTTTAAACCCACCCCAACCACATTAATGAACTTTCCTGTGTGGACATTGGTCCTAGTTCTGTTGAGGTGCAACCAGCTGTTTTGAATAGATGCCTCCTGAAGTGGTCAACTGATTCCAAGAATCTGAAGCCCTTCATCCTGCTACATGCCTTAAGCCACATATTGATCTTTCTATTTCGACTTGTGCTAGTGTGCAGCACGGGGAGAATCCAGTGATTACTACTCTCGAGGTCCTCATTTTTAACTTCCTCCCTGCTGCTGAAAATCTGACAGTAGAACCTCAATACTGGCCCTCTGTATGCCATTGGCACTGACATGCACCACAACTTCTGGTTCACACCATTCCTCTGCAGAATATTCTCCATGATGTCCTTTATCCTGGCACCAGGGAAGCAGCATACCATGCGGGACTCATGATGACGTTTGCAGAAATGCCTGATTGTCCTTCTTAACTCTGGAACTTCCTTTCACAGCTGCATTTCTACTCTTTGCTGTTCCCTCCTGTGCAGTCCCTTGCCCACCGATGCCATAGTCTGGGCTGCACCTCCTTCATTCCTCGCAGCCTCTAATGCTGGGTGCTTGAGAGTGGCACACACCCCAAAAACTCCTAGCACTTCCTGCCTCTTCCTGCTCTTCCAGATGGCCACCGGATCTACTATCCTGAACTCTTACTGCCTGTGGGATGATCATTTCCTGGGACATTCGATTCAGGAAACTCTCATCCTCCCTGATACTCCGCAGTGACTCCAGCTCCCCCTCAAGCTCGGAAACCCTGAGTTCAAGCTCGAACAGCTGGAGACACTTCCCCATGGGGTCTCCAAAGGCACATGACGTGTCCTGAAGTTCCCAAATGATGAAGGAATTGCAAGCAACACCAAATCCATGATCTAAAGCAACCTCTGGTCCCTCTTTTAGAATCTAGTTAGTACTTTGTTTAAACAATTAATTTTAATTAATGACTCTAGACCTGCTCTGTGTTAATACTCTTATTATTAATTCACTTTATGTTATATGTTGCCCCAGTTGAAATGTTTAATTTCCTAGATCCTATTTAAATGAATGTCCTAACTTAGAGAGATAAAGAGAAATACTAATCACTTACCTGCTATCCTGTGATTTTGTTTCTTTTCCCTTTCTAAAGCGGTCGGTGCATTCTGAACACCCTTTATCACCCCATGGGTCTCGCTCAGCTCTAGCTGCTGCTCTTTATACCTTGCCACCAGTCATGCTCAGCTCTTGCTTTCACTGCTGCTCTCGAGCCTGCCCAGCTGCCTCTCTCTGTAGCCCTCACTTGGCCTTGGCCCTCACTCTTGTTCCTGGTCTCAGCCCTGTATCAAAAGATGTTAGGCTTGTCAGAAATTGGGCCTCAGGCTTCACTGGGGTAAAGGGGGTGAGTTTCTGGCCCCTGTCACATGTTCAGAGGCCGCTTGCCCAATTACAGTATCCGAGTTGCGCCGTCTGCCTCGGGTGTGGTGGAGGGGGAGGCCTGGGGAGGGCATTGAACAGGGAGGGGGAAGGGAGGAGGTGAATGAGAACTGGCAGAGACCACAAAGAGTGCTGTAGAGCATAGAGGAGCATCCTGCTTCTCCCAGCGTCACTGTGAGTTTTGAAAGAAGAACAAACTTACCTTTCTGTGTGGTGGTTGTTGCTTAGGCCGCAGCAATTGCTATGGAAACCTGCATGGAGTAAGCCCAGCACCTTCACTGTTCAGTGCTGCCCAATTTCCTGCAGGATTTCTGTAACAGACACAAGGCCCCTCAGTCACACATACAGGAAGCTTGACACCTGTTTCAGATGGGTGTCACAGCTGCTGAAGCAGCCCTCTATGTCTATGATGGCAGCAAACCCCAGCACAGATTGGGCACAGGATGTTGAGCCCAACATTGATCCTTTTGTCAGCCATTTTACACTTGTAAACCAAACACAATGAGGACCAATTTCTACCCAGCATGTATAACAAATTCTGAACGAGTTCTAAAAGAAAGCTTCCCGAATTCTTAATGTATATTCTTGTCACTCAAAGGAGTGCTCTGAGAGTGCCAAGTCAAAGTTTACCACATGATGCATTCCAATGCAAAAGCAAATGTTTCATTGCATCTCTCCTCAGTTTGTACTGAGAATGTATATTGCAAAATTGTGCACTCCAAGCACACAATTTTCACACCACTAATTTTAATGGATGCAGTCTGGCTGTGTGCAACACATAGAGTGCGGTGCGTGGAATCGTTACTCCAATCTTGTTAAGTCTTCAGCAAGCTTTACCACATCTGAGCCCCTTGTGCAAATTACACACTTGCCAAAGCATTCTATGAGGGATTTTAATTACAGTATTGTGTAGCTAGCCAGTGGGAGGCCTACCCTAGTCCTAGTGTGCATAACAATTGTCCTTATCATATTCCTACACTGCAGTGAGACCTGGATGGTGTATCAGCGACATATAAGAGCACAAGAGAAATTCCACCAGCAATGCCTCAGCTGCATCCTCTGGATTCAATGCGAGGATCATTGAACAAATGCTAGTGTCCTTCTTGAAGCCAGCTCCACAAGCATTTAGACAAAGCTCCTGCATAATCAACTGGACACAGTGTCCAGATGGCTGAAAAGTGTCTCCCCCACCAGGTCTTGTTTTCTCAACTCTCAAATGACCAACTGTGGTAACTGTCGCTTTAAAGAGTGTAGTGGTGGTAGCTTTAAGACTTATTGTGCTACGTGGTACCACGTGAGAGTGTGAACCAGTCAGCCTGAAGCGTGGGGAACTTTAGGGGTGGAGTTTGTGTCTAGTTGTGGTTCTTGATGGAAGCATGTAACTGCTGCTGAATCCCTGTAAATAAAGTTCACTGGTTCTTATGACAAACTTGTTTGGAAAATCAAGTCCAAAACAACTGGCAATGAGGATATTGGTTCCGTGACTGTCCCTCGCCCAATGAATGTGAGTACCTTGTTTTAAACAGAAGAAAGGGAAAATATACTCACCAGGTATGCCACTTCTTGGCAGGATCAACCCCTTCGACTCAGCTACAGTGGATTGGAGTCAATATATAGAACGCCTCGGTTTCTTTTTCCAAGCAAATGAAGTAACAGTGGAGGAAAAAAGGGAAGCAATTCTCCTAAGCGTCTGTCGGAGTAATACGTATAATTTAATTCATAGTTTAATGCTCCCAATTTGAAGACCTTCAGCGAATTGGTAGACCCCGTAAAGGATCATTTTCAGCCTAAACCCTCCATAATCATGCAGAGGTTCAAATTTAATTCGAGAGTAAGAGCCATGGGGGAGACCATAGCAACATACGTAGTGAAGTTGAAACAGCTAACTGAACATTGTGACTTTAGGGAGACCCTAACCGATATGTTAAGGGATAGCTTCGTCTGCAGCATGCACGATGATGCCATTCAACAACGGTTATTAGCTGAAGTAAATATCAATTTTAAAAGAGCATTGGAAATAGCCCTTGCGATGGAAAGTGCCAAGTGGGATTCGCAGGCCTTACAGGGTGTACGAAATAGCACCATTTTCCACTTGGGATGGGAACAAACCGCCGAGCGTGGTGCAAAAACCAGGGAGTCAGCCATAAAGCGGGAGACAGTCCCTGCTACCTGAAAATCTAATAACTATACAGGAGACAGCTCAGCAGCAAATCTGAAAATGAATTGTTACTGATGTAGAAGTAACTATATCCATGAAACTTGCCACTTTGAAGAGGTGGAGTGGCATTATTGTCATAAAAGAGGGCACATACTGAAGCAATGTAAAGCAAGATTGAGACAGGCTCCGCGGCGACAAACTAAACTGATTGAAGTACATAATGTGGAAGAACCAGGAGCCACTAATTCCGATGTTTATTCTCTATTTAAAGTGAAAGTAGGGAAAACAGAGACAATCCCTGTTACTCTGCAGTTCAATTTTGATTATGGAAGTGGATACCGGTGCACCAACCACTGTAGTGAGGGAGCACACATTCAAATATTTAACAATTGAACATGGAGCAGACCTCAGCCAAATTGAAAACGTATACTGGTGAAGCCATACAAGTGAAGGGTATTACCACTGGCTACCTGTTTATTACAAGCACCAGACAGCACAGCTCCCTGTGATTGTAGTAAAAGGTGAAGGACCAAGCCTTCTAGGTCGTGATTGATTGAGGGAAGTTAACCTTGATTGGCCAGTGAGGTGTCAAAAGGAAGCTGGAAGAGATCCTGAGTTGGAAAAGGAACAAGGCCAGATACTTCAGAAAGAGCCTGGATAGTCAAAGGACCTTAACAGGATGCAAAAGGAGTGTGTAGACATTCAGCAACCTGAAAACACTTCAAAGACACTCCGACGCTCTCTCTGAAGCGCAGCAGTGACAACATTGTCATTAATGACTGGGTGGTTCTTGCTACCAATCGTTCAAAATGGCGACAACCTGTCCATCAGTCTGCATCACGCCTTGAGTCACAATGTCTTAATGATGAGGCAGAGAGGTGGCAGAGAAGGAAAGAAAAGGAATCTGCATTCCAGATTCCACCACCTCGTGGGACATCCTGCTGCATGTACTTAAAAACTTTGGGTCAAGGATCAGCCTGTTCAGTCACATGAAAACCTATGGCAGAAACTCACGGTCCTGAGTATATATCCTCAGATCGAGAAATAGGCTGGCGACGAGTGGGAGGCCTAGCACATTTCAGGGGCAAGCCTCGTTAGCATGCGCCAGGCAGCTGCTCATTTCGAATGGGTGTCCCACTGCAGTTCAGAGGCCCTGGGGTGGTGTAATATTAGGCAGCCTAGAGGCCGGCCCAGCTGGCAGACTGGGTAAGTTCAGGGACAGGGGTGCAATCGCAGAGATGGGGGGCTGGGTCAGCAGCACCTCATGTTGTTCTTCAAGAGCCCGGAGCTGGAACAATCCGGCTCCTCCAGACTACAAAAAACACTTCAGTTTTCAGGCCTCTTCCTCCTGCCCACAACGTTTTACTGAGTGGAATGTCCATGAAGCATAAGCTACCCATTAGGCCATTAAAATTGCATTGGGATCCTACATGCATCCGAGGACCAAAATTTGTCTAATATTGATAAGACATCCTGCAGACTCAGACAGGTGCCCTTGAGCTAGCCAGTGGAAGGCTGCAAGTAAAACCAGTGGAGCAGGGAAGGGACAAGAACACTACCAACTTAAATTTAATTCTGCTGGGCCATAGGAGTTAAAATCTCCCTTTATTGCATTTTTGCAGATAGTACATTACCATGTTCCATCACTGGAGTTTTGTCCAAGTCATCCTTAGTAATCTGATATGTTATACATTTAAGAAACAATGGAACAGGCTGACAATCTCACAAATGTAAACAATCTTAAATGGAATTCCTGAACTGCCATCTTAATTTTGGCTCAGATTGCACTTGTGTCGCCTCTAGAGGGTGTTTTTTTTTGCCAGGAGCAGTCTGAAACAAGGAGAGGAAACCAAGCTGGAGGGGGATTCTTGATTGCAAGGTTTAAATACTCTCACTGGCAAATCAACCAATGAGTCTAATGGATTGCATCTTCAAAACTAAACATGATTAACAGCAAATACAGCCATTCCAACTGCATGGGATGAATGTGTGCACAAGGATTAATTTAAGAGGGTGAAAATAGATAAAGAGAAAGGTTTGTAAAAATGTTTTTGGAATAAATAACATGTTGATTGTAAAAGTAGGTTTCTCTGTGAAGTGGTTCAGTGCATCATTTTGTTAACCTCAGAATCCTGTGCCTATCTGTTCTGGCATCAAAGTCATCATAGCTTTATGCCTCCCTGTTCTAATTTCTTTTAAGCTTCCATGCAACAACTTCACGTGTGTACTTCATACCATATCTGCTGTATACTTGACCACCTCACACCATAAACACTTCTTAAAACTTTCTCTTTTTTGTTTTTTTAACAATGACATAAATACAAACAGATATTAGCTTTCACGCTTTAATGCTGACAGTGCAATGTAAAAGGGGCTCCAGCTATTTCTTAAAGCTTGGCGGTGGTTGAGCTTGCAAGTCAAGTAACTCTTATCTTCTAAAAACATTTGGTTTCCCCTCCACCACATGGTATAGCTTTAGCTTAACTGCACGTCAGATTACTGCAGCTGCCTGATCATATTGGTGATAAAAAATGTTGTCACGCAATTGCCAATTGAAACAAGCCCTATCTATTTGGAACTAGTCACGTAGACATATGACTGAGGGCAACGAATTAAATTTACTACTTCATGCTGACCCGAACATACCACTGAGAAGCAGGTCCCAACTGCTGGGGAGATGTAACTCTCTTACTTCTGAAGCATGTAGAAAAATCATTCGACAACTTTGCAAGTTCATCTAAGATATAAAGGTAGGGGTATTAACTTAAATAAAAGCAAAATACTGTGGATGCTGGAAATCCAAAACAGAAAATGCTGGGAAAACTCTGCAGGTCTGGAAGCATCCGTGGAGAGAGAAACAGAGTCGAATATGACTCTTCTTTGGAAATTATTAATTGTGTTAACTGTCTGCTGTTTGTGTTATGACAAAAATCTTTAATTTGATGTTAGATGAACATCAGATGGTTATTATGGACCATCTAAGCTATGAAATGACATGTGTTTATTTACCGAAGGAAAATAAGAATGAGTAGATTGAACTGCTAGAAAATAGTAGCCTCGAAATTCAGGGATGCCTATGTCTAAGTGAGCATGGGTGCAGGGTTCAATTCCTGTGCCCGAGAAGCCCTCAATAGAAGCTTCGGCCTCACATCCATAATGCAGGAAAACTAAGAAGTGCAGTAGTTTAGCTCAATTATATGTTTCTCGGTCACATTCTCACTCCTTGCATCACTCACTTTGTCAGCCCAACTCACTACCTCAGATATTTTCACCATGGAGCAATTTTTTAGTGTTATGATAGTGTGCTGTAATGACACTATGGGCAGAATTTTCTGTTTGACTTGCGGGAGGTGGGCCCCGCACGTCCACACACAAAATGACACGTTGTGATGTCGGGCGAGCGTCCCGATGTCACTGCGTGCCATTGTGATATTTCGCTGGGTGGGCGCGCGATGAAGTTCGACGCACGCCTGCCATTAATTAACAGGCCACTTAAGGCCCTTTAGTGTTCAATTGACACTGATTTTTCAGCACCTGTGCGATCTTCAGGTCAGCGCACGGGCGCAATGGGCACATGGGTAGGAGACATTTGTATTAACCTCAACCATGGGCAGGATAAGAGGGCTCAGTGGGGTCGTGAATCTGCTCTGTGAAGTATTTATTGTTGAAAGTTTTTCAAACTTGCCTGTGTGATCTGCAGTACTTCAGAACACATCCCAGCAGTTTTTTCTGGACTCTTAACCTTCAGGTCAGCACTCTGCAGTGAGGAATCTTTTCTGGGCCTGCAGGTTTCAGGAAGCCTTCCCTTAGCCTGGGAATGGGAGCTGAACTGTCCACTGGAGGCAGCTCCTCTGAGGAGGAAGGGAGGGTTAGAAGCAGGAGGTGGTCTGGAGTGCACAATCAACCTTCAGGGGAGCCACCTTTGGGAGGACAGGCACAGGCACAAGAGGCGCAGGGCCAAGAGGTAGTCCAAGGCAGAAGAGGCCGCAGAAGACGCCACTATCCTGCTGCCAGGGTATACAGGTGGTGAAGCAGCTACCTCAATATGTCTGAGGTGCAGTGCCGAAGGAGGGTCCATCTCTCAAGGGAGACAGTCAACTATATCTGTCAGATGATTGGCCTGAGGTATCCCCTAACTGTGTGGGTGGACACCTCATGCCAGTGGCTCTGAAGGTCACAGTTGCCCTCCACTTCTATACCTCTGGCTCCTTCCAGAGCTCGGTGGGTGATCTTAGCGGTGTCTCCCAATCAGCTGTCCACACTTGTGTCAAGCAGGTTACAGACGCTCTGTTCAGGCGTGCATTGACCTTCATCCACTTCCGTTGGGACCAGGCAAGCCAGACATAGTGAGCCAGAGGCTTCGTGGCCTTTACTGGCTTCTCCTGCGACCAGGGTACAATAGACTGTACGCATGTGGCCATCAAGGCGCCAGCAGGTGAGCCCGGTGCCTTCGTCAACAGTAATGACTTCCACTCCATGAACGTGCAGATAGTGTGTGATCACAGGATGCTGATTCTACAAGTCTGCGCAAGGTACCCAGGCAGCTCCCTCGATGCCTACATCCTCAGACACTCCCAGGTGCCGGGTCTCTTCAGTGCTCCAGCCCGGCTGGATGGATGGCTGCTGGGTGACAAGGGCTATCCCCTCAGAAGGTGGCTCATGACACATCTCCGCCAGCCAAGATCAGAAGCTGAGCAGCGGTACAATAGGAACCACGCCACCACAAGGGCTGTGGTGGAGAGAACCATCGGTCTTCTCAAGATGCACTTCCGATGCCTGGACCGTTCAGGGGGCACACTCCAGTACCCCCCTAATCGTGTGTCAGTGATAGTGGTTGCATGCTGCGCTCTGCACAATCTTGCGCTGGAAAGGGGGGACGCAGTGGGCGATGAAGACATCAACGCAGTGGCTGCGGCTGCACACGATGAGTCCAGCAGTGAGTCTGAGGATGAGCAGGCACAGAGAAATGCTGAGGGGGTAGACGCTAACCCAGGACTATTTCGAGGGAGGCAGGGCCGCCTGGGATGCTTTAATCCTATGAGCTTTCAGCTAGCACAACACAGACGGATCACCAGGACAAGCCTGGGCTGTAGGCTCCATACTCGACACCTAAGTGCAAAATCTGCCAGGTCAGCAGCACTGACTAAGGGCCTTGTAAATAAAGCTGAATGTCCAACAAATCACTCATTACACTTTTCTCAACTGTACACATGCAGAAGAAACGAGGCACCCTCAGCCATGGTCACACATCTGCATTTAATGTATGAAGCAAAACAACTTTTCACAAAGAGCAAACAATAGTGTTAACAATCAAAAAGAAATCATAAGGACCTAATCTCGGGCCAACACAAAGGCACCAGTGAAAAACCCGTGGTGTGCCTAAGGTGCCTTATGCTTTCGTTTACGGGTGCAACGTCTTGGTGCGGCCCCATCGCTTAGAGTGGCATCTGAGACAGCCTGTTGACTCCGCTGTCCTGTTGGCCTTGCTGACCTTGGCGGATGTCCTCTGGCCCGTGGAGCCTGTGCTGGCCCCACCTGGGAGGGAGCTGCCTGTTCCACAGCCGGCATCTCCCCAGTCATCGCAGCCTCGCCGGATGGTATGGTCATTGGCAGAGGGGTGAAGGAGCTGCTGCCCTCATCCAGAATGCCCTGACAGGAACCTGCAGAGATGACAGGCAACTGCTGCGCCAACGTGAGGTCGCTTCGAACCTCCCTGCTCACCGTGGATGGATGGGCACTGAGCTGGGAAACTTGGTGCCCACACCATCTCCCACACTGGCAGTGACCAGCTGAGGTCTTTGCCGATGTGAGGGCTTGCTGGTCAGAGCGCATCCCCAGGGAGCCCTGATGGGTCTCCTGGAGTAGGCTGTCCACGAGAGTCGTCACTCTCTCCATGGAGGATGCTTGATGCTCGGACATGTGGCTCATTGCTTTGGCGATCGTCCACATGAACTCCTCCACCATGGAGACCAAGCCAAGCATAGCCTCATGTATCACCCCCAGATGCTCCCGCACACCCGGCCGCATTTCCAGCACCTGCTGCGTCACAGACCACTCCAGAAGCACATCATCAGGCACCGACTGAACATGTGCCTGGTCCCCTGCAGTCCTCCAACTGCTGGCGCCATGGGAACTCTCTGTCTCTGCCAGCTCGTCCAGTGACTGTGAAGTGCCCTCACCACTGTGCCCCGGGACACTAGCCGATGTTCTAATTCCCACCGAGGTGCTAGTGTCTGCACTGGTGCCTGCCTCTCAGAAATGGTGTGACGCTGGTGAGACTTCAGGCCCTTCAGGTGTGAGAGGGGACATTTGCTGCTCCTCCTCCTGGCCGTGCTCTGATAATGCTGAAAGGAAGAACAAGGACAATGGGTCAGTTAACGTGCAGACAATTACAAAGTTCATCCCTGTCCCCCCAGATCATTATGCGCTCAACCTTCCAGAACCAATGGCCCAGCAATGTTGCAACAATAACTAATTTTACAATCATCAGTGCTATGGCTGTTGGGAGGACAATGCTGACCTCACTGTTGACCTCAAATACTTGGCCGTGGCACCCCAGCCTCACTGACACCAGTAGACCTGGGTGCATGCGGCCTCTTCAGTTCAAGGGCCTCCTGCTCGAAGCGGCTTAATATGGAGAGCTGTGCCTGGCCGCCTCCAGTCCTTACATGCTCGGCCACGTTATAAGCATTCTTCTCCTGAAAAAGAGAGAAGAGCATTGATTATGGCAAATTTCACATGGACTCTGTTCACGCATGGCACACCCCTACTAGAGTAGGACATATCAGGCCTCCAGTGCCTCCTCTCCCGGCTGCTGGATCACTCAAACAAAGTTGCTAGGCCTGCTCCCCATCCCCCTACCGCCCCCTTGGACACACTCTGCCTACATCACATTAGAACCACACGGTATTTCCTCCCATAGCAAGGAGACACAAGCACGCTCGGCAATGATTCATTGCCATGCCACCTGAGGCTCCCCTTCCACCATCTCATCATCCTGACCAGGACATGTCCTGGAGTCCTGACTCTGCGCCTAGCTGCAGCTCCTCCAGGTTGCCCCCAGACCAGTCATGTGGGTCTCAGATCAACACATGCTGCGGGGGAAAACTCATCTCCTCATGATCCACTCAGGCTGACCTTAGCATGGGCACTATCTGCTTGCCCATCCAGCAAAGGTAAAATTCCATCAATGATTGAATGCAGTCACGACACTGAGACTTGTGGGGGCGGTTGGGGGGGGGTGCGCGGAGTGTGGGGGGGGGCCTCGGAGGGTAAGGCTACCTGTTGGGTTAAATGCCCAATGCCAACATGGTACTCACCCTGCCAGAGCGCAACAAATTGTTGAAGCGCTTGCAGCACTGGATCCAGGTGCACCGCACCACGTCACGGGAGCTCACCACCTCCGCCACCTCCTCCCAGGCACGTTTCGTCACCTGGGGGGGGACCTCCTCCTCCCATCTGGGAGGACCAACACATCCCGCTGTTCTGACACCTCCTCGAGGAGGGCAGTAAGGCACAGAAAAACGGGTACACTGGCCCCTCGCTGGCCCACCCTGCAGCCTGGTCTGCTCACCCAAACCCCTCTGCTGCGGCCTAGCACTGGCCATTGTGAGCAGCCTACATAAGGCTGCCAGGCCTTGTTTTAAACAGACTGCTGGGCTGCCATTGGACCCGGGGATCTGTGTACACCTGCAGCCGCCTGCACACTCCTGCTATCCTCGGGAGTCGGGAAATACACTGGACGGGCCTTAACTGGCCCGCCCACGTAAAATGGCGGCACGGACCCAACCGCGGGCGGCGATCAGGTCCACGCCCGTTGGCTCCCGCTCCACCCCTCCTGCCAAACAGAAAATTCTGCCCATATTTACTAATCTAACTAGAGTGGGAGGCAAAGTTTTAAGTTATTCAGTTGGGTCTCTGAAGAGAGCGCTTGCTAACCTTCTCCCAAGTGTTTTCAGTAGAGATATGCACTTTTCTGCAAATTTCTGATATCAGCAGCCCCCTTGCAACAGCATAACCCCCAACTCACTGTCAGTAATACCATAGGAGGTTCAGAAAGAAAATTAAAATATTGCTCGGAATTGGGACAAAATTTTCATGGTTGACAAATAGTTAGGAGACAGAGGGAGGAAAAGGAAACAATGGCCTTCTTTTCATAACTTTAGACATCAATAACTAGAAAAGTTAATTGTTTACCAGTTTCCTGAATTGAATACGTTTTCACTTTTGCTCATTCAGAAAATGCTGACTGTTCTCTCAGTGACTCACCAAATTTATGAAGGAAGCTAGCCATCAGCTGGGAAGTCCCACAGTAAATCCTGTTTGAACTGAGTGCATCACTCTCTGTGGGGTTGGTGGGAGGGAACAACAATCAGTTAAAAAGGGAAAATGGGGCAGTACACCAAGCAACAAATGTCATTGTTAAAGACTGGTTTATGGTTTGAGATGAGTAGGTGCAGCCTTCCAGATGTTAGAATTTTTTGGTAGCTTACCATTTGAAAGAAAGAATGTCATATATAATGACATTGTTGCTTCATGCAGATTTCCAGCTTTCAACACATGTTTAGATCAGCAATTCAGGGTTAGATCGGTCCAGTTGCAAAATTGTTACAGATGAAGAAGGCCATTCATGCTATTTTTGTTCACCCACCCAGAATGATCCAGAGGATTGGGTTCAAATTAGTTGCAGTCACACTGCATTCTCCAAATATTGAAGCGACAAATACATCTGATGGCGATAAGTGGGTATCTGACCTGCCATAAAACAGACTGCATAATGCTGCAAAACCAGTAAGAGAACAACAAAATGGCATTTTCACCTATTGTGGCTACCATCATCCTTTAATAAACACAGCAAAGCAAAGGGGGATTTGGAAAAATCTTTTATTTACCTTTTTGATGGCAGCCTCCTATGATCACTTTGGCTGCTGTACTCCTGAAAAATTGTGTGCAGTGTGCACGTGAACCAATATTGGCAAGGGATCTGAGATAAGTATTAAGACCTCTGATTTGCATAGACAATCAATCTAGATTAAGGCAGGCAGACTGGACCGATACAGGGCACTCTCAACGTTATGGCTTCCAGTGCATACCTGGTATAGGATAGAGCATGCACAATACACAAATTGTTAGATAGACCCTTCAGCACCTGTTTCTCACCTGAAAAATGGGCACTATGCAATCCAATTTCTTGACTCTTATGTGTTATGCCCACAGTCTATTCTGTGTCTTGCTCTCTTTGAGCCTCTTGGTCATTTGACCCTGATGTCATGCTTACACCATCATTAATATCATTGTCTCATTAACAAAACCATTAACCCTTTACTCCCTACATCCCCCCCAAGTATAATCTCAACACTGTTTTGTTAAACTATTTATAAAAATATTTACATTCCCATCATCCCCCACAAAGTCATAATCTCACAAGTTTGGCCTGCCTGGTGCTTTGACCACTCTCCCTGATCTTGTCTTGAGTATACTTGATTGACGGTCCTGGTCTTCACCCGGTTGCTGGACTTGAGTGTTATTTCTGGGAGTGTTATCAGAGCCTTTCTATTCCTTTGGAGAACCCCAGGTGGTGTTTTTACAAGGTATGATTGCAGCTGCTGGGTTTTGTCTATGACAGTTCCTTCCTCCTGATGGTCTCTAATCCAAACATTTTTGCAAGGTTCTAATGTAGGTAGTGTTCTTGCTCTATGTCAGCAATGATACCCACTTGGACTGCTCCTCTTTGTGTGTTTGCTCATGGCAACTCACTCGGTCACAGTTTTGTAAAGTGGTGTTGGGCCTGAGCTGATGTTGCAACAAAGGAAATTAGGCCTTTAGCCATCTCCCCATCAGTAATTTGGCTAGCGAAAAGCCCTTCCTTAATGGTGTTGCCCTGTAATTGAGTAAGGCTTGTTGAGTGAGGCTCCTTCTTTTTCAGCAACATTTTGATGGTTTTTACCCCTCTCCACTTCTCCATTTGCCTGTGGATGGTGTGGCAAACTGGTCGCATGGTAAAATTCATATCCCGCTGCAAATTGTCAGAAATGTTCATTCATAAACTGTGGACTGTTGTCCGAGACTACCTCATCCAGAATGCCATGCTTCTGCGGTTTTGGCATGGAGTCTGCCGATTTCCATCAGCGAGAGTAATAACCAATGACTGGAAGGTAGATTTTTCCTCTGAAGTCAAACATATCCATTCCTAGCCTTTGCCAATGCCTGTGTGGAAATGTTGATGGTAGTCATAATTCTATTGGTTCTTGGCTGTTCCTGATGACATGGCGAAATGTTAAGGAATTGCCTCAGTCTATGAAAGGGTTAAAAATTCAGCTAAACTAAAATTCAGCTAAAAGCCTTGGTGAGAAATACATACACTTTCACAGAGACAGAAAAACAGACAGGGACCTTGACAGGCTATGCTTTTCCAAGCAGGGAGTCATACTTAAAGCTGCTAACAAGTACAGCTGCATTACGAAAAACATGTCGATTCTCAAGATCCTCAGTAAAACAAAGATGTTTCATATTAAGCCAGACAATGGTACTTTATTCTCAAACCAACAGATTTTCTTTATAATTAGCAAACTTAGTAAGCAAAAAGTCAGACGGGAAGAGGTCCGCAATAGATTCAGATCTCATGGGTAGAGGTCCAAAATTGAGTTACTTTGGATTGTAAGTATAAGTCGTTTTATTGTTTGTTTGGATATCTTAATCATTTTTATTTTTTAACTGGATTCGAGAACTGAAGTTAGTACTCTTAGAGGAATTAATATATGTTGTATATACACTTTGTATATTTCAATGTAATCTTAGACACGTATACTTAAAAATAAATGAAGATTTATTGTACTCATTTAACAGGTTGTAGTCTCATTCTGTAAACCTCACGAACCCTATGCATATGTGTTTGGCTTCTAGAATTCTTAATTGTAAGGTTCTAAATTCTAATAAAGGAATGCTCCAAGAAATTCAAGTCTTTTATAAATATACAGTTTATGTTTCTTCCTGAGATAGTTTTGTTTAGTTTAGGAACTCCTTGGAGAAAGGTTATTAATCTTAACACCCAATTGCTATTTAGCTTGGTGATTAAACACTTATAATGTTTTAGAATGTCTCTTAGTTGAGGTTTTAAACTAGCAATAAATTCAAAAGGAAGATTTACCCTTGCCAGCAGTGGCAGGGGGAGGAGGGGATTGAGGGGGGTGGGGGTGTAAAGATAACAGAATTCTAACAGAAATAAAAGCTTCGATACATTTCCAAATTCCCAGCCATCATATTGATTGTTGTGCCTGTGCTCTGCATTTGGAAATGCCCAAATGGCCACTGTGGATCTTTCGGAGAATGTTTTCTCACGTTGCTCTCTCAGGATTACTAGCCTGTCATTGAAGACTCGAAAGTTATCAACAATCGTTAGATGTTTTTGTTGTTCGTGGTATTGTCTTAACACCTGATTGCTTGGGGTGTATTCAGGCCAACCGTCTTGGCAATACCTTTGGGCCTGACTGCACTCTGTGTCCTTCAGCTGGGCTTGTCTGATCTCCTGGGGCAGAATTTTCTGCCTGTCGGGCGGGTGGGCCCGACCCAGTCTCTGGCGGGCGGGGAGTTGATCCCCGCCGGAGAAGCGGGCCCTGCCGCCATTTTACGTGGGCGGGCCAATTAAGGCCCGCCCAGCGTGATGTCCGGTGGGAAGTGCTATGTGCTTCCTGTGCGAGTGGGGGGGATTCCCCAAATGGGAGAGTGCGTTCTTTCGCGCATGCGCATGAAAGAGCGCACATCTCCCTGAGGCTAAGTGCTGCCTCGGGGAGATCGCTTACACTTTGAAAAATATGAAAAATAGAAAAAAAATTCTCTAACATGTTCCCCTCATGTCACATGAGATGGGACATGTTCAAAATGTACAATTGTAACTTTATTAAACTTTTTAAAACCCTGCATGAAACCTCATCCCACAGGTGGATGAGGTTTCATGTTTTATCTACTTCCCGCCGGGGCTCCTGGCCTGCCCGCCAACCTTAAGGTTGGACGGGCAGGTCCTTTAATTGTATAATTGACCCTGTCAATGGCCTCAATTGGCCATTGACAGGTCAGCAGGCCCACAGCTGATTTTGCTGCGCTCCTGCCTTCCTGAAAATTTAAATGGGTCGGGATGACGTCAGGGGTTCCGCCCAACGTCATCCCGCCTCATTTAACGTGTCGGCGAGCAGGCCCCGCCCCCTGCTCGCCAACAGGAAAATTCTGCCCCTGGAGTTCGTGTGCAGAGGCCGGTAGGGTACCTGTTATTGATGAATAATATGCTTCCATCTCAGAGATAAGTGTCAAATGATGTTCTGTAGCCTGGTCGCCTGTAGCTCCCAACAGTGTGTTAGCAGTTGTCTGACTTTTCCCCAGCACGTGCAGAGCTGTAGAGTCATAGCACATGAGTCTTAGCTGGAAACGTTGTATTCTTGGTGGCATCATAGCAATTTTCTTGGAATTCAGGAGGGTGAGCAGAGGTTTATTTTCCATCTCAACTCTAAATTGTAAGCCCATTAAGTAATCTGAAAAATTTTTACAGGCCCAGTCGCCAAAAGTGCTTCCTTTTCAATCATTGCATAATGTTTTTCAGTCTCTGTCAATGATGAGAAGCACAGTAAACAAGTTTTTCCCTGCTGTCCTCCTGGATCTGTAGCAGGATGGCTCCAAGCCACGTTGCTGATGCATCAGCTGCCACTGTTATTGGCAGTCATACTGGGGTCATAATGTGTAAGCGCATCCGAAGAGACGAGCAGCTCTTTAATCTTGTCAAAGGCATTCTTCTGCTCAACTCCCCAATACCACTGCTGAACTTTTCTCAGTAGGTCTCATAAATGTTCATTGATGGCAGACAGATTGCGCATGATTTTCCCCATCTGATTAACTGTGCCTAAAAATTGTCATATATCAGCAACCGTCTCGGGCTGTGGAAATTCTTTCATCACCTTGGTCTTTTGGAGTCTACTGTTATCCTTTTTTTTGGTGCATTATATGGCCTAAAAATTTGATGGTGGTCTTCCCAAACTCGCACCTTTCACTCAGGGTAAGGCCTTCTAGTTCAAGCACTTTTAAAAGCTCCTGGACTGTATGGTTGTGTTCTTCGTTAGTAGCACCATGTGGCAAATAATTCCTTCTTTGCCTTCAAGGATGTTGGGCATAGTGCTTTGAAAGATTTCTGGCGCAGAGGATATGCCAAAGGGAAGTTGATTGAACAAAAGTGACCAAAGGGAATGGTAAACATTGGTAAAGGGGAATCTGCCATAAACCACTGTTGACATCCAGCTTCATAAAAAGAATGCTTTTGGACAACTTCGCCACTCTGTAATCAACAGGGGACATAGGGTATATCTCTCCTTGAGTGGCTTTATTTAGCAGTGTCAGTGTCAGAGCCTGATTTCACCATTAGGTTTAGGGACTATCACTAGGCTTGAGCACCATCTTGTAGGCACTGTAACAGGAGACACCAACCCTTGATGTGGCATCCTGTCAATTTATTCTTTGACTTTTCCAATCAGCGGGCGTGATGCCCTCCTAGGGGTAAATAAGCAGGCGGGTTTGGCATCTGGGAATAGAGTGATATCATACTCACTTTTGAGCTTCCCAGTCCCTGGAACAACCTAGGAAATTAATTCATAAATACGGTTCCATTGTCACCTTGTACTACCTCATCGATGCTTTGTAAAAGAGTGAGCCCTGAACACACTGCCCTGCAGACCAAAGAAATTTGCTGATTCCGTACGAAAAAGAGTTTCATTAATTTTTTTGTCTTTAGGGTTGTAGCGATCTGGCCCTTCACTTTTACGTCTGTGCCTCCTGGCCATATAACTTTATTTTTGATGGCTGGATCTCAACATTATTAAACCAGTCCAATTTGTCTGATAAGACTGTGATCCCAGCCCCTACGTCCAGTTCAAATTCTGTTCTATAACCTTTGACATCCAGCTCTACACACCAGAACTGCTTGTTAGGATCTTTTATTTCCCCCAGGAAATCTTCATCCTGACTGTCTGTATTTCCAATTTGTTGAATGTTAGAATAATGAGAAGCTCGTTCCCACTCTCTTCTTTTCAATTGCGCTTGGATCCGCAGAACCATTTAAAATGTCCGGGCCTGAGTTTTTCGGTTGTCGGGCACGCGATATCGGCGAGCCTGGGAGTGGACGGGAAATGGGCCACTGGCTGCGAGTGGCCTCCAGCCATGATTTCATGCTGGCTGGCCAATTAACAGCCAGCCAGCGTGAAACGCGCGCTGAAACGCTCAGCGCTGCCGGGGTGGGGGCAGGAAGAGGGCAGACGCTAACGTAACTGAGGGTGTGGGTGAGTGCTTCAAGAGAGCTCCCTGAAGGCAGACAGCTGGCCCATGGAGCTGCAGACCTCCACACACTAAAGGGCACGACAAAAATGCTGCAAAATAAGTCCATGCAGCACAATCAAGCACACCTCACAAAAAACCATTACCCAGATATCTCTTTTTATTTTACTTTTTTTCACTGAGATTTTATCCCGCTCTAGATCGAGGTTTGAGCAAAAATGTGAATGCCGCCTGGGAGAATGGCCCATTCGTCAACCCAAGGCCTGACTCACAACCGCCTCCCCCATCCCAAGGCCCGATTCACAACTACCTCCGTCCCCACCCCCAAGGCACAACTCCTGACCTCTCCCCCAACCAAGGCCTGACTCCCCACCTATACCCCCCGCCCCCCAGGCAGCCCAACTCCCTCCCACCACCCCCGCAGGTCAGACTTGGCTTCCATCCTCCCACCTCAGCCAGGCCCGCTCCCTCCCCCCAACCCCACCCCCAGCCCCACCGCCCCACCAATTCCTACCCATTAACCTGATATACTTACCTTCTCTCTAGCTTGCCAAAGGCCTTTAAACCTGCTGGACCTTTAAACAAGCCTGGTTTATAGCAGCTAATTCTGTAGAAAAAGGAGGCATCACTTATCTGCGCCCGAGCTGCCCTTGACGGTTGGCCCCGACAGTGAGCTGCACTGCACAGATCTTGCCCAGCCTGCGTTGGAATGTCAGGCGTGATAGGATTGCCTGGATTTCTAGGTGAGATCTTTTGAGCGGCTCAAATGCCTCTCCATCAGAAGTTACAGCCCAGTGATGATCTTCACAATAGTTAATTGGAAAAAATTGCTGCTCATCCAAAATTGGATGTCGGACAAGCTGTCTAACAATTTAGAGACAGTGGAGGGGCCAAGAGAGATAATGGTGAGAGAACATGCATACTGAAATTGAAGCCGTGCTTTTGGATAATATTGCCAAGGGGCAGCCAGTAGACAGGAAATAAGAGAGAGAAAAGGGTAGATCCTTAGGGGACACGAGAGGAAACCATTCCGGAATAGGAAGAAAAGTCATTGCAAATGGTTCTCTGACTACAAAGAATGGAACCAAGCAAGTGCATTCCTATGGGGGTGGACAACAGTGGAGAGGCTTTGGAAGGGGATGGAGTGGTAAACCATGTCAAAAGCTGCAGACAGGTCCAGAAAGATAGTTTATCTTTGTAACAGTCACATAGGAAGTCATTTGTGACTTTGGTAAGAGCTGTTTCATTACTGTAGCAGGGGCAAAAAACAATAAATTATAAAGCACAGAAAGTGATTTTTAGTCCATGTTGCGTGACAGCAGAAGAAAGTAAGCCCAAAGAGTTCGCATATTTTTGAAAATTTGTCATGTTCGACAGATACGTACACAAATGTATAAAGAAAGTTTTATGTATTATATATTATAAACATTGTTTACTGATCTTGTTCTTTCCTTTTTATTTGCTTTCAGAATGCTGGCTTTCCCAGGTTTAGCCGTGTTGTTTCTCCTGAGGTCTTCCAATGCTGAACAATGTCCAGAATCCTGCCAGTGTAAATCTGTTTCTCATGGTATGATAATTAACTGCAGCTCCAGAGGCCTACAGGAATTACCATTTATTCCAGAAACTGCAACAAAGCTTTATCTGCACAATAACTTACTAACTACAGTTTCTCCAGGTGCTTTTGACAAACTGCAGAACCTACAGACTATTAGCCTCCACAACAACACCTGGAACTGTGATTGCCATATTGCATACCTTAAACAGTGGCTACAGAACACAGCAACAATGGTTCATTCTAACATCACCTGCTTCACACCGACTTCTTTTGGAACGAAGCCTGTGGCAGAACTAAGTGGAAGTGAATTTTCAAGTTGTCATTCCCATAACCAATACCAATGTCAGGTCTTATACTTTGGAAGCATTGCTGTTTGTCTTATCCTTCTGCTTCTCCTTGTCCTGATGATGTTTTCACTCATCTGTGTCAAATCAAAAGTTTACATATTTACTCCAAATACTGATTTTAAAAAATTTGATCGCATTCCTTTAATAAAGCGAAGGAGAGCCACAAGCTGCATACAAGACAAGAGGAGACAGGAGCTGTCAGGTCTTGAGTCAAGCATTGGGTGGTCATGTGACGACTTGATAGAGAAACCCTTTCTCCCTGACAGTATGGAAATTTTGCCACAGATACTAAGTACACTGCATACAAATCATAACATTAAAATTAAATTACACTGAGCCAACTGTGTATTTTTTAATGACATGTGGATTAACATTTTAAGGACAATCTGAAGTCCGCATATGCCATTTCTTTAAATTTATTCATGGGATGTGAGCATATATTGCCCATGCCTAATCACCCTTAAGAAGGTGGGGGTGATTTGTTTTCTTGAACTGCTACAGTCCTTGAGGTGTAGGTATACCCATAGTGCTGTCAGGAAGTTCCACGATTTTGACCCTGTGGTAGTGCAGGAAAAACGATATAGTTCCAAGTCAGGATGGTGTGTGACTTGAAGGGGAACTTGCAGGTGGTGGTGTTCCCATGCCTCTGCTGTGCTTGTTCTTCTAGATGGTCACAAGTTTGGAAGGTGCTGTCAAAGGAGCCTTGGTGAGTTGATGCAGTATATCTTGCAGATGGTACACACTGCTGCCAGTGTGCACCAGTGATGAATGTTTAAGGGCAGATGGAATGTCAATCAAGTGGGCTGCTTTCTCGTGCATAGAGTTGAGCTTCTTGATGTCATTCGAGCAGCACTCATCCAGGCAAGTGAGGATATTCCATCACATTCCTGTCTTGCGCCTTGCAGATGGTGAAAAGGCCTTGGGGAATCAGGAGTGAGTTACTCACTGCAGGGTTCCCAGCCTACGACCTGCTCTTGTAGTCACACTATTTATATGCTGGTCCAGTTAATTTTCTGATCGATGGTGACTACCCCACCCCCCCATCCCCAAACCCAGGATGTTGATGGTGGGGGAATCAGTAGTTGTGATGCTGTTGAACATCAAGGGGAGATGGTTAAATTCTCTCTCTTTGGAGAAAGTCATTGCCTTGAGGTGAGAATGTTACTTGGCACTTATCAGCACAAGCCTGGATGTTGTCCAGGTCTTGCTGCATGTGAGCATAGGCTGCTTCAGTATCTGTGGAGTTGCAAACACTGTGATTCGCAAACTTCCCTGCTTCTGACCTTCTGACCTACTGTCTCCAACTAGAGTGACCAAAAATCTGGATCAAATAGATCAGTTGAATGATTGACAGATAAAAGTGCTAGTTGTAATTAATCATGGAAAGCTGGAACAACAGATTTATAATGCTGAGATGAATGTATTTGGTTATGGCTAAATAATAGGCAAATTGAGATAGACCAGCCTACAAATATGAATATTGCTTTAATGAGCAAATCCAGTAGTCATGATTTCCTTTCCTCCCACCCACTGGCAGGTGAATGACCTCCTGTTGCCCAACACAGCAGAATTAACAACAATTCCACATCTTCCTTTCCCAATCTTATTTCACAGGTGAAAGCTTGAGAGTTGGAGAATGAGAGGAAAAATGGGAAAATACAAAACACAAAATCAACAATGATGTTCAGAAAACAAAATATTTGGTTTTCATTGTGTCTAAAGCTCATCCAAATAATTGAAAGAGGCGACATTAGCATTGGTCATTTGGTTACATGCCAGTAATTGTTTGTTTCATTTGTACATTTGGGTTGCACTTTTACATTTTTCTAACAGTGCAGTGGATTTACACTTTCACCACTGCATTGATTTGCCATCTGTGTAGTTTTTAATTCACAATAATGTTTCTTTAAATAGTTACAATGGCAAAAAAAAGGAAAAAAACATGAATTGGGATTTCTGGTTCCGACCACAGGGGAAAATTTGGCAGAGCAGCCAAAGGGCCGTTGACTTCGGGCAGGAATTTCAGCGGGACCGGAGAATCCTGGCCTAATACAAAAGAAAAGAGGAAAGGTTAAAAAATGTCAGAAAGAGGTTTAATAATAAAGAATTTATTATATAAATGAACCAGTGGAACTGCATGTTAATGTGATCAACCATTGCACTAATAAATAGGTAAAATTCTTTTAGAATGATTGTCTGTGTAATATTTTAAAGAAATGTACCAATCAAATATACTCATATTACTGTTTGCACCAGTGATAGCCTACCAGCAGCTGCCCAGATGGACCAAGAACATGACAACAGAATGCTTTCTAAATGGCAAAAGTACATCTATTGTCAGAAAGGGGAGACTGTGGAGTGGTGTGGTGGTAATGTCTCTGGACTCTAATCCAGATGCCCAGGCTAATACTCTGAGGAACATGGTTTCAAATCTTACCATGGCAGATGGTGAAGTTTGAATTCAGTTAATAAATCTGGTTATTAGTAATGACAACTGTGAAACTATTGTCGATTATTGTTAAAAGCACATCTGGCTCATTAATGTCCTTTAGGGGAGGAAATCCTTACCTGGTCTGGCCTACCTGTAACTCCAGACCCACAGCAATGTGGTTGACTCTTAACTGCCCTTTGAAATGGCCTGGTATGACACTTAGTTCAAGGGCAGTTAGGGGTGAGCAACAAATGCTGCCTTTGCCAGCAATGCCCACATTCCACGAAATAATTTTAAAAAGTTTACAGTAATAGTGATGTTTTCTAAATTCTAGAAAAGAGAAGACTGAGGGGTGACCTGACAGAGGCTATGAAATGATTTGATAAAGTAGATGTAGAGAAGATGTTTCTATTTGCAGTGTGATCCAGAACTAGGGGATCTAATAAATCCAATAGGGAATTCATGAGAATTTTTTTGAGTCATAAAGTGGTGAGAATGTGGCACTTGCTACCGCAAGGAGTAGCTGAGGTGACTAGCATAAATGCATTTATGAGGAAGCTGGATAAACAATGAGGGAGAAAGGATTAGAGGGATATGTTGTTGAGGTTAGATGAAGCAGGGTAGCAGGAGGCTCATGTGGAGCATAAGTATCAGCATGGACCTATTGGGCTGAATGCTCTGTTACTGTCCTGTTAAATATTTTGTAACATTATGTAACACTATGTATTTGTGATTTAATATTTTTCATCCATAAAATTAAACTGTTAACATATTATTCTGTCAACTAGCCTGATTCAAAAAGAACTTCTTTTTCAATTTTTTGACATTGAGTACATATATAAAGCAAAGGATTATGGCACCAAATTTGGTTCAATACAAACAATATCAGTTGAAATGAATTCTGAACTTACAAACGTTAACGGACAGTCAAAACTGCATATTCCAATGTAACCCAAACACATCCTATATAGGCATTTTCTTACTTAATTCATTAAGCAACTTCAGCACAATGTCATGTTTTTCAGATCTAGTGCCACACTAGTGAATCATCTGGTCTATACAATTGTGGAAGGTGAATTCAATGTTAGAACCAGAAAATTAGGTAAAGGATTAGCAATGATTCTGTGTGAATTGCACCAGTAGAAAATGTGCATTTTGTAAGAAGATAACTTGATGAGTATTTGTGACAGTTAAAACTCCAGATAAAACAAGTTGTCCCACGATGGCAAGTGATGTATAACAACTACAGTGAACAAGTCAATAGAATAAACATTTAATTTCCATCTGCTTTTCTGGTCGAGAATTTATTGTCTTGTCTGTGTCCTTACGGAGCTTGTCTTGAGGCAACTTCCCAGCAGTCTTTTTTGTAGTCATGTGTTTATACAACTAAAGAAGACAAAGAAATCAGCACAAGTGTGTATTAATGACTCTCACCCTTTAAATGTTGAGCTTGCGTTTTACAAAACACAGATATGGGAATCAGTTATCCTGTCCTCCCATCTTTGCCAAGCCACTACTCCTGTCAATATGACCCAAACCCACCAGTATTTCCAAGTCGGACAGATATACCTCAAGGGCCTGTACCAGGGCCTAGGACTTTTGCCATATATATTAATGATTTCAATGAAGGAATACTGTAAAGAGTTGTACATCTAAATTTTCAGTTAGCCCTAAGTTGGCAGGCACAGTAAATTGTGTAGATAAGAGCAGGAAGTTACAAAGAGACATGGACAGATTAAGTGACCAGGTAAAATTATGGCAAATGGAGTTAAATGTGGGACAGTGTGAAGGTATTGGGAGAAAATTTGGATCTGAGTAAAACAAACTGAATATTTTCTTAATGGTGACAGATTTGGAGCTGTAGAGGGACAACGTGATTTAAGTATCCACATATACAAATCACTAAAAGCTAGTGTATAGATACAAAACGTAATCAACAAAGCCAATGAAATATTGGTCTTTATCTCATCAACCAGTTCCCGCAGCTTGTAGGAAGTATTTTAATGAGATTCAAGGATCAATTTCTATTGATCTTTGCATCTCTTTCTTTGAGTGGTGCACTAGTCAAACAACACCAAAATATGGGCTTTTAGAGAACTTTTGTTTGTAGAGATTCTAGAGGTTTTTATTATTCCAGACCAGATTCTACACCCCCTACCTCCACACCCCCACCAAGTGTCTCGCAGGTCATTCCCTGCGCTGGATACTCAGCAATTGAACAGTATAAAACAAAATGGAAATATAAGCCTGAAATTTACACTCCCACCCAACATGAGTGGGCTGGCAGGTGGCGGGGGTGGGAGGGCATAAAATCTGGTGAGATGACGGGAGGTGCCGTGCCTGCCACCTACCCACCTCTGCTGGCATTTTACTAGTGGCAGGGTAGGTGGCAGGAGGCTCCTATTGGCCCTTAAGAGCCTCTTCCTGCCACCATTGCTATTTTACTAGCGGCTGGGGTGCTCAGACCACATGGTGTGGCTGCCCTGGCAGCCTGCCTCCAGGCTTGGGGAGGTGGGGTTCTCTCTTGTTCAGGTATCCTGTGCCCCACAAAGGGCTACCTAACTGGCAAAGGTCACTTCACTTAAAGAAGCCCTCCCTGGCCTCTCAATCACACTCCCATTGCTGGGTTCTGCATGCAGGCCCAGATGAGCCCACCCCAGTCAACCTAACTCTGGGCCTTCTGCAATGTTCCTCGTCAAAGGACTACAGCAATCCCAACAGTGGCCACTGCTCCAAAGAGCTGCTAGTCAGGGAGAGAAATCATGGGCTCCGGAGATTCTCCAGTTTCTGGGCCCCTTATCCTCTTCCTGCCCTTTAACCCTCACCCTCAATTGTGCATGCAATTTTTTTCCCCTTTCAAGATTCACCAATCCATTCACCAAACAATAACTGGAAGGTCCTAGTGAAATGATAACTTCCAATGTTAGCATCTGATTACAAATATTGTCCGATACATGTGCAGTACGGGTCATTACTATTAAGAGCAGCAACAATATAATGCAGTGTCAGTTTGTGTGTGCCCTATAGGTGATCCCACTGTGACTATTAGACAAACCAGAGAATATAAATTTTAATTTAATAGCTTCATGCAATATTGTTAAGGCTCCATTTGCTGCCAACGACATAGCCATCGCCGGGCATACTCAGCTGATTCTGTTGCTCCCTCACATTATAGCGAGCAATGGTGTTGGCAGTGGCCAGGACCAAAAATGGCACCACTCAAACAATCACAGCTTTGTTTTCTCCCATGGTCAGTCAACAGTCAATCCCGGCCCTTTTTAATAATGTTACAATTCTCAGTTCAGAACTTGAGTTAATTACCTTTGTGAATCATGAATTCACCAATATCATTTTAAGAAGAAAGGCAGAAATCTTAGACTGTATCCTCTTCATTTTAAGCCTGACATCAATATCAAATGCACTGCACAAACACATCCAATGCATCATGGTTTGTATAGACAACTTACAATGCTGTTTTTAATGTCTTTTAATGCCAGACTATAGAGTCAGATTTCATAGGGGAGCCATCACATGTGTACACACACGTACCTAAAAATACCGGCTGTAATTTGCATAATCACAGGCCCATGAAAGCTGCAACTGAATACCAGTACAGTATTGTGATGCTGTTTTCCAAACTCGCCTATTAAACTCAGCTAACACAACATTCCATTGAGCTTTAGAGGCAGAAGATTTCTGTTCAACTGCTACTCTGACAAAGACTCGGTCTTCTCCTCGGGATGAGTTTTAACCATAGGAGTTGGGGTTCAGCCTATCCTCTCTGGCAGACTCGACAATTTGACACAGGAGCCAGAGATTTGCACAGTATGTCAGATCACTCTATTGTTACTGAGCTTGGCTGGCTCAACATTGGAAGTTGTAAGGATACCTTTCCTTAATTAATTAATTGTTGCTTTATCGTGTTTCAGGCTAAACCTGCATATTCATTGCAGGCAGTGTGTCCATACAGATATAAAAGCTTTTTACACATGTGCAGAGGTGTACTGGCAGGCTGGGCACAGCGGAATGACATCATTGGTGTTATGCACATGCATGGGCCAGTGCACATGCGCACAGTGAACATTTGCATTAGCAGGAGTTCCAGTGTACTGCTAATTTGACAGGAAAATATCCCATTAGTCGTTTATAACACTGTGCAGGCAATTGGTGATTGCCTCATTAACATGTTCACCGTATTGCACCATATGTACCCAATGGCAGTAAATTCAGATTTTGGGGAAAGATTCAATACTTGCAACCCAGTTGCAAGTAAACCTCTCAGGTTTTGTTTTATATATTTTGACTACCTGTTCTGTATAGAAAAGGAAGACTGTGCCCACGCTGCAGCTTGCATTGTTTCATTGTTGGAGATTTGTAGAAGGGAAAGAGGGAGGGAGTGAGAGGAGGAGGTGGGGAGGGAATGGTCCCATTCACTTGCTGCTCCCTCCCTGGACACACTGACACAGCACTCACTCACTTCACTCAAGATAACTCAGTATCACTAGAAGTGAAGTTCCAGTTTTCTGGAGTGACTCGTGCTGCAGACAGACAACAGCCTGGGGTGAGGCTGAGTGACAGCTCCCCCGGGCCTGCTCTGGTGGAGACTCCCTCCTGTTCTTTCATTTTCTGCTTCTTCTCCTTGGCCTCCAGAAGATGTTGTGACAAATCATTCAGTGCAGCTGAAAGCCTCCTGCATGGCGGCCAGCGAGAACAGCCAGAATTACTGCTCCCAGCTCCTCCAATCATAGGCTCCCTCTCTCCTGCCCTGGCTACTCCTCCAATCATAGATTCTGTTTCTGGAGGAGCAGCAAAATTGGGAGAGAGGGAATCCGTGATTGGAGGAGCTGGAGCAATCACCTGCCCTTACTATGTCTATATGCACAGCCTCATCCCTGATCATCCTTCCTTCCTTTTTTTCCCATGAGTTGAATGCGTAAATCCTGGAGTACTTGATTTCAACAAATAAATAATCCACATTCACTGAAGCAGTGGGAGCAGCGGGATCTGTCATTGGAGGAGCGGCTCTGTCTTTCTCCACTTGCTGCTCCTCCAGTCACTGCTCTGTTGCTTCTGACTTTCTGGCAGCTTCATGGTTGACTGGCTTAAAAAAAAAACTGGAACCACAAAGCTTCCAGAAGGTTGGAAGCAGCAGCGTAGCAACTCAGGGAAACTGACCTGAATGACCAGCTTTAAAAGAAAATCAGAACTGTCAGGCTGATGGTTCCAATTCTTTTTTAAAGCTGGTCTTTTAGATCTGCAGCTCTGCCGCTGGTTGCTCAGGCTGGACAAATTCAACACCCAGCCCGGGCCCTCCTTGCCCCCAGTGTTTTGTACCGGGTGCACTCCCCTCTCCCGGGCCCTGCTGCTGGTCCTCTGATTGGCCGCCAGCTCTTGGAGGTGACATTCTGCCTTAGAGGGGTGGAAGCCACGACTTCAGGCAACTAATTTCCTGAGCCACGTAAAAGGCAGGTGGTGGTGGGTTTGCCCCTGACTTTCTAGCCGTTGGGTGGGGCCACTTGTCGCGGAAAAACGGAGTGAACACTCAGAACCTGGAGGTTTGTCTAGGAAGTCTTTATTAAAGTCGTGATATCTTTTTTTTTGGCAAAAATATACTTTATTCATAAAATATCTTCAACCACATTCCAAACCATTTCAAAAACACCATTACAAGGTTCATTTTACAAAATGTATCACCAGGTGCATCAGTACGAACAATATTACAATCATTTACAGCCTTTCATTTTGAGCTGTACAGCCCGAGGGGGTTTAAACAGTTCCCAGCCCCTCGGTGCGCTGTGGCAGAAAGGGCTTAGACAGTGACCCTTTCCCATTGCGCCTTTGCGGCAGCTGCCCCAAGCTTTAGTGCGTCCCTCAGCACGTAGTCCTGGACTTTGGATTGTTCCAGTCCGCAACACTCGGTCGGGGACAACTCTTTGTGCTGGAAGACCAACAAGTTTCGGGCAGACCAAAGCGCGTCTTTCACCGAGCTGATGATCCTCCAGCTGCAGTTGATGTTTCTCTCGGTGTGTGTCCCTGGGAACAGCCCATAGAGCACAGAGTCCTGTGTCACAGAACTGCTCGGGATGAACCTCGACAGAAACCACTGCATCTCTCTCCAGACCTTCTTTGCAAAGGCACAATCCACAAGGAGGTGAACAACGGTCTCGTCCCCACCACAGCCACCTCGAGGGCAACGTGCAGAGGGGGTGAGACTCCTGGCGTGTAGGAAGGATCTGACGGGGAGGGCCTTTCTCACCACCAGCCAAGCCACGTCTTGGTGCTTGTTGGAAAGTTCTGGCGATGAGGCATTCTGCCAAATGACTTTGACAGTCTGCTCGGGGAACCATCCCACAGGATCCACCCTCTCCTTTTCCCACAGGGCCTCTAAGACGTTACGTGCTGGCCACTGCCTGATGGACTTGTGGTCAAAGGTGTTTTTCTGCATAAATTTTTCCACCAGGGACAGGTGGTATGGCACGGTCCAACTACTTGGAGCGTTCTGCGGCAGCGTGGCCAGACCCATCCTTCGCAACACCGGGGACAGGTAGAACCTCAGCACGTAGTGACACTTGGTGTTTGCGTACTGAGGGTCTACGCACCGCTTGATGCAGCCACACACAAAGGTGGCCATCAGTATGAGGGTGATGTTGGGCACGTTTTTTCCCTCTTTATCTAGAGGCTTGTACATCGCGTCCCTGCGGACACGATCCATTTTTGACCTCCAGATAAAGCGGAAGATGGCTCGAGTGATCGCCACCACGCAGGACTGTGGAATGGACCAGACCTGCGCCATGTACAGCAACAGCGAGACTGCCTCACACCTGATGACCAGGTTCTTACCCGCAATGGAGAGGGAGCGTCGCTCCCACATGCCCAGTTTCCTTTTCACCATAGACACTCGCTCCTTCCAGTTTCTAACGCATGCCCTGGTACCTCCGAACCATATCCCCAGCACCTTCAGGCCGTCAGCCCTGACAGTGAAGGGGACAAAGGATCGGTCAGCCCAGTTCCCAAAGAACATGGCCTCGCTCTACCCATGATTTACCTTGGCTCCCGAGGCCAGTTCGAACTGGTCGCAGATGTGGATCAGTTTGCGCACCGACAGCGGATCCGAGCAGAAGACGGCGACATCATCCATGTACAGGGAGGCTTTTACCTGAGTGCCTCCACTGCCTGGGATCGTCACTCCTCTTATGCCCGGATCCTTCCTGATGGACTCGGCAAAGGGTTCTATGCAACACACGAAAAGAACAGGCGAGAGAGGACAGCCCTGCCTGACTCCAGATTTAATCGGAAAGCTATCTGTTTCCCACCCATTGATTGAGACTGTGCTACTGATGTTAGTGTAGAGCAGTTGGATCCAATTTCGAATTCCCTCCCCAAACCCCATTTTGAAGAGCACATCCACCATGTAGGTGTGCGATATTCTGTCAAAGGCCTTCTCCTGATCCAAGCTGATGAGGCAGGTGTCCACACCCCTGTCCTGTACATAGGCAATCGTATCCCTGAGCAGCACGAGGCTGTCAGAGATCTTCCTGCCTGGCACAGTGCAGGTCTGGTCAGGGTGAATCACCAATTCCAGAGCGGATTTGACCCGATTGGCGATGACCTTGGACAGAATCTTATAGTCCACATTCAACAGTGAAATGGGTCGCCAATTTCTAATTTCCTCCCTTCTCCCCTTGTGCTTGTGGATGAGGGTGATAATGCCTTTCCTCATGGATTCTGACATACTGCTGGCCAGGAGCATACTCTCGTACACTTCTAGCAGGTCTGGGCCGATCCAGTCCCACAGAGCCGAATACAACTCCGCCGGCAAGCCGTCGCTTCCGGGAGTTTTACTCTTCTCAAAGGACTCAAGGGCCTTAGTCAGTTCATCAGGAGTTAGCGGTTTGTCCAGGCTCTCCCGCGTACTGTCGTCTAAGACCTCCGTGATAGAGGACAGGAAGGACTGGGAGGCCGTGCTGTCCGTGGGCTTCACGTCATACAATCCGGCATATAAGGATTTGCTGACCCTCAAAATGTTGGACTGCGATGACTTTACTGAGCCGTCTTCTTCCTTCAGGCTGCTGATCACAGAGATCTCTCTGTGTACCTTTTGGAAGAAGAAACGTGAGCACGTCTCATCCTGCTCCACGGAGCGGACTCTGGAACGGAAGATGATCTTGGAGGCCTCCGAGGCAAAGTGCGAGGCTTGCTGGCTCTTCACCTCTTGGAGTTCCTCCTTGACATCGACCCCCATCGACCGCAGCCGGAGCAGATTCTGCATGTTTTTCTGGAGTCGAGACATTTCCCTTTGTTCCTTTCTAGCTTTCTGGGTGCCTTTGAGGATGAAAAACCTCTTGATGTTTCCCTTGATCGCTTCCCACCAGTGTGTCAGGGACTCAAAGAGGGGTTTCACGGTTCTCCAACCTTTGTAATCCCTCTTGAGCTCCTCAATGTTCTCTGGGGTCAGCAGTTGCACATTTAGCTTCCATGCCCCCCTGCCCACCCTCAGGTCCTTCTCTAAGTGGCAGTCCGCCAGTAGGAGGCAGTGGTCAGAGAAAAACACCGGCTTGACGTCGGTGGATCTGACTGTGAATGCACGGGACACAAACAGGAAGTCTATCCTGGATCGAATGGACCCGTCTGGCCGTGACCAGGTGTATCTACGCTGCGCTCCATCTGCAGGGTTGCTGAAGACGTTGTGCAGCTTGGCATCCTTAACTGTTTCCATCAGGGATCTGGACGTAGCGTCCAATCTGCTGTCGGCCCTGCTGGATCGTCCAGCCGCATCGATGATGCAGTTGAAGTCACCGCACAGAATGACCGGCCTGGAGGTCGCTAGCAGCAGTGGGAGCTGCTGAAAAACCTCCAGCCACTCAGCCCCTTGTGACGGGCCATACACGTTAATTAACCGGAGTGGAGCGTTCTTGTACATCACGTCTGCTACGAGGAGGCGCCCGCCCACCACGTCCTTAACCTCGGAGACGGTGAAGTTGCCTCCCCGCAGCAGAATACCCAGGCCGGAGGAACGAGAGTCGTTTCCGCCCGACCAGATCGATGGCCCATGGGACCACCATTGTGACCATTGCCTGTAGGAGCTGAGGTGCAGTATCGCACACTCCTGCAGAAACAACAGGTCAGCTTTGACCTTGGCAAGGTAATCCAAGTTCGTAACACATCGCGTAGTAGATTTAATGCTACGCACATTTATGGATACAATCTTTAAACCCATTTTAAAGCATTTATTCTCCTACCAAACCCGTTGTCTCTGAGAGTCCCAGACCTTTAGTCTGCTCCTTCATACCCGTAGTGAGCTCAAATTCCTTCACTTTGGATGGGCTGAGGTAGTTCTCCTTGGCAGTGTTCTGCTCAGGTGGCATCTGGGGGTTCGCGTAGAGAGCGGGTTTTGAGATGACCTTTGCTGGAGAAGCTTCTCCAAAACTCACCCCCTCTGGGGCGTTGCTGTTCCCGGCTTCCCAGAGCTGGGGTGCGATGATTGCCTCACTGCTCCCAGATTCCTGGGGCTGTGGTGCACTGGCCTCCTCAGGTTGCAGGCAAAGTTGGGGTGCGCTGGTCTCCTTGTTGTCTCCAATGTTCTGGAGCTTGGGTGCCTCGTCCTCCAATGCCCTGGAGCTTTGCCGCTTCTTCTGTCGGTGCCGCCCTGGCACTTCTTCATCCGAAGAGCTGCTGCCTTTGTCATCCATGTCGGATGGGAGACGCCTCTTGCCACTTGTCTGGGAAGTGGCTTTGCCTCTTCTTCGCTCCTTCTTCCTTTTGGCTCTCTTCACCGTCTGCCACTCCCCCTGCTGCTTTTCCACTGCTGCCTCCTCCTCCATTGATTCGCTGTCCTGAGGACTGGGAGGTTCAGGGGGTAGTGCTGTTGATTGGCTATCTGTTGCCTCAATCTCTTCCTCCACCTTGTCTCTCTCTGTGTCCTCCTTTGTCCCGTTGAGCTCCCTGGGGGTCTTGGTGATTGGGTGACACGAAGCATTTCTTCTGCTTCCCCTTCGTTGGCTTTGGCTGCCTGTGCGTAAGTACGGCAGCATTTGGGGCAGGTCCTGTAGAGGTGACCTGCCTCGCCACACAGGTCGCAGCACTTAGCCTGTTTGCAGTCTTTTGTCTGGTGCCCTTCCTGTTTGCAGATCTTGCAGAGGGAGGCACTGCAGTTGGCCGCCACATGACTAGCCTTGCCGCATGAGCGACAATGCTTGGGTTGCCCAGCGTAGACCAGGTAGCCACGGTTTCCCCTGATAGCGAATCTGGAAGGAGGGTGGAAAATGGCTCCCTTACCGTCGGTCTTTAGCGTGACCTTAAACTGGCGTTTGCCTGTCCAGATCCCCAAGTCGTCTCGAATCTCGGTGCCGCTCCCCACCTTATCGAAGTACCTGGTGAGGAAGGTGACCACTTCGGCGACAGGGACGAAGGGGTTGTACAGATGCACCGTCACCACCCGGTCCCGTTGCAACGGCAGAGCAAAGAGCGGCTCCACCGTCAGGATCTTCATCTCTGGCAGGTCTCTCTTCTGCTTGAACACCGTCAGGAGCTGGACGCAGTCTGCCACCCGCTTGAACGTCACGTCGAAAAATCCAGTGCTGGGGAAGTCCTGCAGGGTGAAGATCTCCGGAGCTTCAAAACCGCACGCCTTCAACAGGATCCTCCTGGCGAAGAAGGCCCGATCCATAGGTGATCCTCCTTCGCTGTCCTTCACCGTGACTCGGATGGTGTTAGATAACCCATGGTATGGGTTTCAATTGGTTATAGCCTTTGCTTCCCGACCTTGCCTTGGCAGGACCATGCTCATGGTCTCTCCCCTGCCAGGTAAGTATCTATATCAGAAATCTGGGCAATTACAATAGTTTCAAATGGTTTCAAAAGATAGCGATCAGTGTTAATGGTTTAACGATTAGACAGGACAATGTCAATGGTTTAGCAAATGGACAGGACAATGTCAATGGTTTAGCAAATAGACAGGACAATGTCAATGGTTTAGCATATAGACAGGACAATGTCAATGGTTTAGCAAATAGACAGGACAATGTCAATGGTTTAGCAAATAGACAGGACAATGTCAATGATTTAGCAAATAGACAGTGATAATTGGTTACATATCCTGGGCAATGCACACACAATAGTTTTTTTCCCTTAGATTTTGCCACCGTATCTGACATCCGGGGCCCCTTAGTCTGGGAAGGTAGCACTGGCCCTTTGATATGCTAATTTATGTGCTGGCTGCGTGACTGTTTGGGGACAGCCTACAGTAAATTACATTATACATGTATTGTAAGTTTACTTCTCTCACAAATATAGGTGTATTTTATTTATTTCACAATTGTACGTGTATTTTATTTCATTCACAATTATACATGTATTTTATTTCATTCACAATTACACACGTATTTTATTCCTCCACAGTCCCTCCTTGTTAATCTTTTCTTTTAGATTAACACCAGTGAGGAATAATATCTTCATCATCATACGGGGGTTCATAACCATGAGGAAAAGGCCGGTCCCTGGTGGGGTAAACTTTCTCCCCCCACCAGTGGGCTTCGCTGGGGCCAGTGCGCATCATTTGGGGAATGATTGGGGCACCCCCTAATCCAGTGGAGACACTATTGATAATCTGGGAGCAGCAAATCCGTAAAGTAACACACGCACAGCACCCTATGATACATGCCATGACTAATCCAATTAAAAAGTATAGCAACCAACTTCCCCAACCGGAAAACCAACCTAGTATTGTCGACCACTGAGAATCTTTTTTTATAAAAATCGCTCGAACTTTCCCCAGCCTTCTTTATTTCTTGTACCTTGTCCATGACATGCTTTCCCAAGTCAGTGATATTTTCAGAGACATCGGGGACATAAGTGCAGCACTCTGAGCCTATCATAGCATAAGTGCCACCTTTTTCAGCTAGAAGGAAGTCAAGGGCCATCCTGTTTTGTAATACGGTTAGGCGTAATGCTATCGTTTCAGTGGTGCTGGCTGAGATCTGCTTCTGCGTTTTAATCAGAGCATCAACCGTTGAATTAGCGACTTTTTCAAGCGCAGCTGCCAGGTTGATAATTTCACGTGAATTACGAGCCGATCCATAAGGGGGCAAAGCAATCATCCAGAATCGTTCAGATTCCGAGATGCCACGGCGATGTAGGCGCCGATGTGGGTGCATATCTGATTTACCTATATGGCGAAGATAGGGATTTAAGTATGCTAGATAGCAACAGCCACTCCAGGTGGGAGTGGTTTTGTTCTTTTCCGAATTTCCTACTGACATGTTAGAGAAAAGGGACAGCTGAGGCATCCCAGGCAACCAGGGGTAAGCTTTATCTCCACAAACCCAATATGTACCATTAAGAGGGTCTGGTGGATGTTCAGCACCGGCGGGCTTTCGGACAGATAGGCCAAAGATGTGTGATACTGTAGTATGACAGGAGCTTCGTCCCAGATCATAAGTGCTGAGTGTAAGGTTGGAACACCAACAGGTGGCGTTTACCGGCTCTAGTGGGG
This sequence comes from Cetorhinus maximus, assembly GCF_964194155.1. Taxonomy (NCBI): domain Eukaryota; kingdom Metazoa; phylum Chordata; class Chondrichthyes; order Lamniformes; family Cetorhinidae; genus Cetorhinus; species Cetorhinus maximus. The sequence goes on along the minus strand of NC_135884.1, from coordinate 25,296,932 downwards.
ATCTAATTCTAATCCCATGTTTTTGTATAGTTCCACCCATTGGCAGGTGGAGAGCGACGGAACCAACCCCTAAACATATTGTGCTGCGATGTTACAATATCAAAAGTTCGAACGTCAGCATACTCAGTGTCATTTAGAGGGACAGCACGCCAATTACCCGTCTCTCCCCCATGTTGGGGAGTCTGGGCGCATATCCAACAGGCACCCTGTCCTACCTCTCTAGCATAGGTGCGGCATAGAGACAAAAAGGTGTTTGGGTGAGGGTCCCTTGGGCATACTCCGCGGAATATAACAAAGAACAATATCCTATACATAATGCAAGTTAAATCACTTAGTAACAGTTGCTATACTGTCGCCAGACAATGTTTTTTACAGCGGATGACGTGGATCCAGTCTTCCTTCCCTTCAACCTTCAAAGCTGTCCGAGCTGTTAGCAACACGAGGTAGGGTCCTTTCCACCTAAGAGAAAGAGAGTCTTTATTTAGATTTTTTACATACACTTGATCACCTGGCTGGAAGTCGTGTATAGGAGTATCTTCTGCGGTCACCTGAGCCTGCCTTACCCTCTCATGCAATTCAGCTGCAGTTTTGCATAGTGCTTGGGCATAAGCCAAAGTCTGTTCATTGTTCCATACTAAGGCTAATTTTTCGGCACATACAGGGGGCTGGGCTCCAGTAGTCATAGGACGTCCCATAAGAGTTTCATGGGGGCGTTATTCCAGTGGCTCTATTTTTTCTATTTCGCATAGCATAAAGCACTACTGGGAGTGCTTCTGGCCACGGAAGTTTATTATCCTGACAAACTTTAGACAGGGCGTTTTTTAATTCCCCATTTACCCTTTCTACCATCCCTGAGGACTGTGGCTGGTAGGGAATATGCAATCTCCACTGAAATCCCATAACCTGCACTAAGTCTTTTACTATCTTTCCGGTAAAGTGAGTCCCTCGGTCACTATTTATTCCCATAGGTATTCCGTATCTAGGTATTATTCCTTTCCACAATATTTTCACTACCGTTCGAGCATCATCTTTTCGTGTGGGGTAAGCTTCTACCCATCGGCTGAACATGTCTACTATCACTAACATATACTTATATCCCAAGGCCGGGGGCATATGTACAAAATCAATCTGTAAATTTTCGAAGTCATCTTGGGCACCGGGAGGTGATCATACTTGGCTGCTGGCCCTTTGTTATTCTGCTGGCAAATTGAACAAGAGCAAGTGATTTTTTTGTATGGTTGGGGTTATGCCTGGTGCAAACCATTGTTGTTAATCGCATGTTGCATCCCTCCTTTGCCCATGTGTGCCTGTGCATGCACTAGGCGACACAGGGGCAAAAACAGACTTTGGGGACATACCACCCGCCCATCTGGATGAAACCAAACTCCTTCCTTAGGACTGCATTGTGCCCGTTCCCATGTCCGCTTTTCCTGTTGAGTAGAGTTTTGTTGTGCTGTCTGTAGTTCAGAAGACTCTAAAACAGGGATGGGAGGGTGGCTGGAGACGCGGAGAGCTTGCAGGAGAGGTACTTGTGCGGCAGCTACTCCTTTGGCTGCCTGGTCAGCGCGGGCATTTCCTTTGGCGACATCATCAGTTAAATTAGTGTGTGCTTCACATTTAATAATTGCCAGGCGCTTGGGCAACTGAATTGCTTCGAGGAGGTTTAATACAAGTTGGGAATGCTTGATGGACTTTCCCGCTGATGTAATAAAACCCCGATTTTTCCATATCTGTCCGAAATCATGCACAACACCAAAGGCATAGCGGGAATTGGTGTAAATATTGGCTGCCTGATCACCGGCCAGGATGCAGGCTCGGGTGAGGGCAAAAAGTTCCGCTGCCTGCGCTGAAGTGCCAGGGGGCAATGCATAGGCTTCCACAGTGTGGTGCGGGTCCACGATGGCACAACCGGCGAGGAGTAAATAGTCTCTTGGTCAATGAGAAGAGCCGTCGGTGTAAAAGATAACATCCAGATCGAGCAGGGGGTCTATCCGCAGATCCTCCCTGGGGGAGGTAGTTCGTTCGACCACTGTGAGGCAGTCATGCTCCGCATCAGTTGAGGGCTCCGGCACAAAGGTGGCAGGATTAATTGCAGGTGATCGGCAGTAGGTGTAATTGGGGTGTGATAGCAAAATTACTTCATATCCTGTACGTCGTGAGGCAGTAAAATGTTGTGTAGCGGCGGAGTTTAAAAGTAACATGACAGCATGGGGTACTCGCACCTGACAAGGGTGGTCGAGGACCAACGGTAAAGACTTTTCGACCATGGCAGCGGTGGCTGCGATGGCACGGAGGCAGGCAGGCATTCCCAGTACTACAGCAGGGAGAGCCGGAGAGTAGTAAGCGACTGACCTCCTTCCTCCTCCATGGTCCTGTGTAAGCACTTCCGTGGTGATTCCTTCCTTCTCACAGACGTGCAAATGAAAAGGCCGCGCATAGTTAGGTAGCCCCAAAGCCGGGTCTGTTGTTACAGCTGTCTTGAGGGCTCGGAATGCTGACTCCCGTTCTGGAGTCCATTGAACGAGTGCAGGTGCTTCTTTCAGAGTAGCAGCACGGAGGACAGCATCATGCAGGCGATAATCAGGTATCCATTGTCGACAATAGCCAACCATGCCTAGAAAAGAAAGGATTTCCTTTTTAGTCTTAGGAGGGGGTATTCGTAGGATAGCCTGTACTCGCTCAGGTCCTATTTGCCGAGTTCCAGCCTTCAAGGTAAATCCCAGGTACTGGACTTGTGACTGGCAGAACTGTAGTTTAGACCTCGATACCCTGTGGCCTCTTGTAGCTAAGAATTGGAGCAAAGTCACTGAGTCCTCTACACAGTCTTCCAGGGTAGGTGAGGCCACTAAAGGTTCATCAGCATATTGTATCAGGGTAGAATTTCCATTCAGACAGCATTCTTCCAAATCACATTTCACAGCAGCTGCATACACAGCGGGGCTCTCTGTATACCCTTGGGGAAGCCGTGTCCAGGTATATTGTCGTCCTTTATATGTAAAAGCAAACAAATACTGGCTATCAGGGTGGAGAGGGATGGAAAAGAATGCAGAACACAAGTCAACCACAGTGTAAACCGCAGCTTCAGACAGGATAGAGGATAGAATCACATTTACATCGGGCACCACCGGGGCTATGGGAATCACGATGTTATTTACAGCTCACAAGTCCTGCACAAAACGCCATTCATCTGGCCGTCCAACTTTAGGTATAGGCAGTATCGGTGTGTTACAGGTGCTGACAGTAGGCTTGAGAACCCCTTGTTGGAGCAGGGAGTCTATGACTGCTGCGATGCCTGCCTCAGCTTCAGGGGTCAGTTAGTACTGTCGAACGCAGGGCAGCACAACATCCTTTCGGAGTATGACACGGTGGTCTGGGGCAGTGAGCACTCGGCCTACATGAGTATTGTGCAGGGCCCACAAATCGCTATTGATTATGTCCAAGGCTGGAGGGCCAATGAGGCTGGGCTGCTCAGGGGGCTGCTGCCGCTGAAATTCAGCAAGAGGGTCAATTAACTGACAGGAAATACCAGGGAGGTATATTCTCAGGTCCAAACCACTCAAAAGATCCAATGCATTCAGAGGTAGAGGCCGACTGTAACCGTTTAATCATGGGACCTATGTGCTTTGCCAGGAAGGGGGCCGAATAGTGAGTGTCAAGTGGGGCGTTGAATCAAGGTCCATACGGAACAGGGGCTGCTGCTCTGTGGTTAGGTGCACTGGGACGCCTATGCCCGCTTCCCCGAAATAAAGGTAGGGGTCGGGGCTGACGGAGGTTAACTGTCCTGCAAGAGCATTGGCGATACTCAGGGTCATCTTTCATTGTAATCCACGCAGTACAGTGTAAGCGAGAGTAATACTGCACCACCTGTAACCGGCTTTTCAGAGTCCTAACAGGAGTTAAAAACGGCAGCTTGTCAATTTCCTGCCACAAGCGGCCCATCTTTGCCGCATAAGGGTTACCCTCAAGTTGCCAGCAGTATAAGGTCGGTTCGGGCTCAGCTTCGGGGGTAAGGAGTAGGGACGTTAACTGATGGGTTTGGGGCGAGGGTACCTCCATATACATGCCTTGAGGTGTACAGTAGATAGTGGCTCCTAATTTGCACAGGGTCTGGCGTCCTAGCAGGAGTAAGGGAGTGGTTGCTGATACTATCAGTGTCTCCTCTACACGGTTGTCTTTTAATGATAAATCAACTGGTTTCAATAGGGGCTCTGATAAAGGAACCCCAGACACTCCCACAGTCACTACCCTGTTCTGACTAAGGGGCAATCCCAGGGAGGGGGGTACAGAGGACAGGGTAGCGCCAGTGTCCACTAAGGCTCGTAAATGAGTATCTCCTATTCTAAGGGTTACCATAGGTTGTGTTTCTGAGTCTTGGGAAAGTGATATAACCGCTCCCTGTACCATAACCTCCCCTGGGCCCTGCTAATTTTGTGGAAAAGGGTTATTATAAGTAAAAGAGGGAACCGCGGTCATCGGCTGCCTGTGTGGCATAGCATGCTCCTTGGGGGGAGTAGATGGGCAGTCCCTGGCCCAGTGCCCTTTCTTCCCGCATTTACGGCAAATGTCTTGGGATTTGTCCTGTCTCAGACCCCTAGCCTGTCCCTTACATCTGCCCTGCTCCTGACGATAGGATTGGGTCTTTTGTTGTTTGGGGCCCTCCCGCGGGCTAGCAAACAGACCCTCACGGTCCATATTGACCAAAGTAGTGGTAATTTCAGACCAGCGCATCGTTTGCCAATTTAGATTTCGCATCTTAAAGGCCTGGGCTTGTTGGGGCAGCATACAGTTCAGCAGCGTCTGAATAGCCAAGGGCCCATTGCCCTCCAAGGGAACACCTGCATACTCTTCCCAGGTATTACGGAATCTGGCAATAAAATCAGGGGCGCCCTCATCTTTCTTCTGCAAACACCGAGTTACTTCCCCCAGGTCCCCATGTCTCTGTGCTGCCTCCATAATTGCAATACGTCCCCTCCCTCGTAACCAATGCTCTAAACTTTCATTTCCCGTGTCAGCTTGATCATCATCGGACCGCCAATCCCCATTTTCCCCAGGTGGCACCAGAATGGTATCCCTCAGTGTGGCCCAGGAACTGCCATAAGCAAATTTTAATAAGGCTTGTAAGTCGCCTGGAAGGGGTTGATAAATTGCACACATTTGCTCCAACCAATTGAGGAAGGCTGCGGGACGCTTAATGGGGTTGGGTGCCTCGGCTACCATGGCGCGAGCCTCAGCTGGGGTCCAAGGTTAAGTACGGCCATGTCTCCAATCATTATTTTAGGGGCCTGAAATGCATGAGAGGCAGAGTCAGCTGCTATCTGTCCAGAGAGGCTTCGCGTGATGGCTCCATTTAGCCGAGTCGCTTTCTTACATTCACTATCAGATTCCGACCCCCTGAATCGGGAAGGGTGTTTACGCTGGTCGTCAGTTGGGACGGGATTTGGTGGTCCCGGACCCGTTTCTGCCTCTGCTCCAGCTTCCGCACCCGGTCTCGCTACTTTATTACACTGTCTCCAAGGCGCTACCATCTCTATTAGTTCTTCTGTCAGGGTATCAGGGAGAGGAGGCTGACAGGGGCTGTCAGAAACGGGCGACATGAGTCTAGGGAACTGGGGATAAGGCCCCAGTAGTCTGCAGTTAGTGGGATAAGGTGGAGGGGCAGAGGGGTTTTCAGGCTCTGGAGCGGGAGTTTTCTCCTTTAGGGTGGTATCAGGGGTACCCCCTCAGTTGGTCGGGGTCTCATTATCAGAAGCCAAACCCTCCTGTTTACTCTTTTGTTTGGGGGGCTGATGCCGCTTTGCTACTTCCATCCATTTTTCAAAACAACCCAGCATATAATTAAAATCCCAAGTAGGATCTCTGGCCCCATTCGCAACTCCATCCCACCAGGTCTGGATGAGGGGTATTTTAAAACTGCCGTCATACGGCCATTCCCCTTGTGTCCAGCCATATAAGTCACTACTAAAAGGCACCGCATACCTGTCATCTCCCGTTTCTGTTATAACAACGTCGGCTGGCAACCCCAGGGGGGCCAGCGGATCTCCTACCTTCTGCCGAGCCCTGGTTACCATTTTCATACATTTTTCCGTTCTCTTGCCCATCTTCAAAGTTCCTGATTTGGGTTCTGGCTTCGGTCTGTTTTTGAATTCCCGTGGAGCCGGGGATGCAGCAGATGCCTCTCTGCTGCCACGATTTCCCATTTTATCTGGAAAGGAAACACAATTAAACAGCGCAGTGCGTTTTGCCTACCTATGCGCTCACCGGTGTTTAAGAATTCCTCAACAATTCCTCCAGATCCTTGGGTCTTTCAAATCTTTTCGGTCGGTAGCCACCCTTTTTCAAGCACTCCCCCTTTCAGCTAGGATGCTTGTTCGTCCCCCTTTCACCTCTCCAACTTAAGAGGCCACCTCTCCAACTTAAGAGGCCACCTCTCCAACTTAAGAGGTAGCTGGGACGCTATTCAACTGCACTCCCCCTTTCAGCTAGGATGCAGTTCGTATTCTCACCAATTTAGGAGAGTCTCTCCCTTTCTCCGCGAGGGTTCTTTTTCAAAGATCCGACGGTCCAGGTTTTCAATTACCTCTCCAACTTAAGAGGCCACTGGACTTCAGTCGGATCCCACTCTCGTCACCATCTGTCGCGGAAAAACGGAGTGAACACTCAGAACCCGGAGGTTTGTCTAGGAAGTCTTTATTAAAGTTGTGATTTTTTTTTTTGCAAAAATATACTTTATTCGCAAAATATCTTCAACCACATTCCAAACCATTTCAAAAACACCATTACAAAGGTACAATCAGGTTCAACTTTTACAACGTGTATCACCAGGTACATCAGTACAAACAATATTACAATCATTTACAGACATTCATTTTGAGCTGTACAGCCCAAGTGGATTTAAACAGTTCCCAGTCCCTCAGTGCACCGTGGCAGAAAGGTCTTAGACAGCGACCCTTCCCCATTGCGCCTTTACGGCAGCTGCCCCAAGCTTTAGTGCGTCCCTCAGCATGTAGTCCTGGACTTTGGAATGTGCCAGTCTGCAACACTCGGTCGGGGACAACTCTTTGTGCTGGAAGACCAACAAGTTTCGGGCAGACCAAAGAGCGTCTTTCACCGAGTTGATGATCCTCCAGCTGCAGTTGATGTTTGTCTCGGTGTGTGTCCCTGGGAACAGCCCGTAGAGCACAGAGTCCTGTGTCACAGAACTGCTCGGGATGAACCTCGACAGCAACCACTGCATCTCTCTCCAGACCTTCTTTGCAAAGGCACAATCTACAAGGAGGTGAACAACGGTCTCTTCCCCACCACAGCCACCTCGAGGGCAACGTGCAGAGGGGGTGAGACTCCTGGCGTGTAGGAAGGATCTGACGGGGAGGGCCTTTCTCACCACCAGCCAAGCTACATCTTGGTGCTTGTTGGAAAGTTCTGGCGATGAGGCATTCTGCCAAATGACTTTGACAGTCTGCTCGAGGTACCATCCCACAGGATCCACCCTCTCCTTTTCCCTCAGGGCCTCTAAGACGTTACGTGCCGACCACTGCCTGATGGACTTGTGGTCAAAGGTGTTTTTCTGCATAAAGTTTTCCACCAGGGACAGGTGGTACAGCACGGTCCAACTACTTGGAGCGTTCCGTGGCAGCGTGGCCAGACCCATCCTTCACAACACCGGGGACAGGTAGAACCTCAGCACATAGTGACACTTGGTGTTTGCGTACTGAGGGTCTACGCACCGCTTGATGCAGCCACACACAAAGGTGGCCATCAGTATGAGGGCGATGTTGGGCACGTTTTTTTCCCCCTTTATCTAGAGGCTTGTACATCGCGTCCCTGCGGACATGATCCATTTTTAACCTCCAGATAAAGCGGAAGATGGCTCGAGTGATCGCCACCACGCAGGAGTGTGGAATGGGCCAGACCTGCGCCACGTACAGCAACAGCGAGAGTGCCTCACACCTGATGACCAGGTTCTTACCCGCAATGGAGAGGGAGCGTTGCTCCCACATGCCCAGTTTCCTTTTCACCATAGACACTCGCTCCCTCCAGTTTCTAACGCATGCCCTGGTCCCTCCGAACCATATCCCCAGCACCTTCAGGCCGTCAGCCCTGACAGTGAAGGGGACAAAGGATCGGTCAGCCCAGTTCCCAAAGAATATGGCCTCGCTCTTCCCACGATTTACCTTGGCTCCCGAGGCCAGTTCGAACTGGTCGCAGATGTGGATCAGTCTGCGCACCGACAGCGGATCTGAGCAGAAGATGGCGACATCATCCATGTACAGGGAGGCTTTGACCTGAGTGCCTCCACTGCCTGGGATCGTCACTCCTCTTATGCCTGGATTCTTCCTGATGGATTCAGCAAAGGGTTCTATGCAACACACGAAAAGAACAGGCGAGAGAGGACAGCCCTGCCTGACTCCAGATTTAATCGGAAAGCTATCTGTTTCCCACCCATTGATTGAGGCTGCGCTACTGATGCAGTTGGATCCAATTTCGAATTCCCTCCCCAAACCCCATTTTGGAGAGCACATCCACCATGTAGGTGTGCGATATTCTGTCAAAGGCCTTCTCCTGATCCAAGCTGATGAGGCAGGTGTCCACACCCCTGTCCTGTACATAGGCAATCGTATCCCTGAGCAGCACGAGGCTGTCAGAGATCTTCCTGCCTGGCACAGTGCAGGTCTGGTCAGGGTGGATCACCAATTCCAGAGCGGATTTGACCCGAATGGCGATGACCTTGGACAGAATCTTATAGTCCACATTCAACAGTGAAATGGGTTGCCAATTTCTAATTTCCTCCCTTTCCCCCTTGTGCTTGTAGATGAGGGTGATAATGCCTTTCCGGAGAGCCTAGTCGCATACAACAGAGCGAACCAGTCTCTGCCTAACACCTCTTTACACACATAGATATAGCAAAAGGTTCGTGACAGAAACTTGGGCAATTACAATAGTTTCAAATGGTTTCAAAAGATAGCGATCAGTGTTAATGGTTTAACGATTAGACAGGACAATGTCAATGGTTTAGCAAATAGACAGGACAATGTCAATGGTTTAGCATATAGACAGGACAATGTCAATGGTTTAGCAAATAGACAGTGATAATAGATTACATATCCTGGGCAATGCACACACACAATAGTTTTTTTCTCTTAGATTTTGCCACCGTATCTGACATCCGGAGCCCCTTAGTCTGGGAAGGTAGCACTGGCCCTTTGATATGCTAGTTTATGTGCTGGCTGCGTGACTGTTTGGGGACAGCCTACAGTAAATTACATTATACATTATTGTAAGTTTATTTCTCTCACAAATAATATAGGTGCATTTTATTTATTTCACAATTGTACGTGTATTTCATTTCATTCACAATTGTACATGTATTTCATTTCATTCACAATTGTACGTGTATTTCATTTCATTCACAATTGTACGTGTATTTTATTTCATTCACAATTATACGTGTATTTTATTTCATTCACAATTATATGTGTAGTTTATTTCATTCACAATTACACACGTATTTTATTCCTCCACACCACTGCCACCATGTTAAATCCTGGCTATTGTATCACATGTTGGTAAGTGATTGACTGGTCATTGAATACACAGTCAAATTCTTCCGTCTAGGGTGGTCAGATTCCAGCCAGCTCGCTGGCCTCTATACTTCAATCTGTCACAAGTTAAACAACTGAAGTTGATTATTTTGAAAATACAGTGCTTTAATTCTCAAAAACAACTACAGTTCATAGGTAGATGTGGAGGAGAATATGGCATGGCACACTTAATTGTGAATACAAATCAGCCCTTAGGTTGTAACAGTGCTAAACATGAGTTATTTCTAGAATTAGTCAAGAAGCTGTTACAACTTCTAAAGTATTATTATTGAGGAGAGTTCCTCAGCTCAATTTCAGCAAGTGACCTTGTGAGAGTTTTAATTAAAAGATTATGGAAGAGTCAGACCATATTAATCTTTTCAGTGATGATGGGGAGCAGAGAGTCAGTTCAAACTCACCTGCACACTGGGAAAAAAATGTCATGAAGGCACCAATAGGAAGCTTGCTATTCAAGTGTTTATTCAGCTGCTTAAAAAAATGCAACATCTGTAGCCTGATCACATTTGTGATGTAATTTACACTTAGTACACTTTCGCCATTGATGCTCATATTCATAAAAGCAAAAAACGGCGGATGCTGGAAATCCAAAACAAAAACAAAAATACCTGGAAAAACTCAGCAGGTCTGACAGCATCTGCAGAGAGGAACACCGTTAACGTTTCGAGTCTGTATGACTCTTCAACAGAACAGCTCATATTCATGTTCGGTCAGGATAACCTAATTTGATTAAGGTCTAAATCAGTTCAGACACTGTAGGGTACACAACGCTTGCCCAGTGCAAATACTTGCACTTCTCTGTGATTGAATACAGTTAGAGATTTGCATCAGACTGTTCTGTACCAGCCTAACTTAACAATGGAGATCTAAACTAAGATCTGGAATTGAAGTTTCTAACTAGAATGTGCCAGCAAAATAAATAACTCGCACCAATTGCCATGTAACATACCATCAGTCTCCTGAAATTAAGATGCAGCATTTTCCTACCCCAGATTTGATATAATGGGCCATATCTTCCAATCAGTGGCGATACTGTGTGCATTGCTGCTGACTGCGGAGATCATTGCATGCTTATCTTCTTTGTGTCCTTCCAGCTGGGACTTCTGATCCTGGCTGGAACAATGAAGCCTGGGCACAGCGATCCAGGAGAAGACTAGAGAAGAGGAGCAGTGCACAGGACAGGCCATCTTTTTACAATATCAGCTGCTGTATTCAGGTAAGTTTTTAAAAGTCTCAAGTCTTTCAGTGTAATAATGGGTGAGTGTGTGAGTGGGTGAGTGGGTGAATGAGTGAGTGAATAAGTGAGTGGCCGGGATTTTCCGTGCCCGCCAGTGTTGGGCATATTCAGTGGTGTGAGTGGACAATATGGCACGATCGGTTTCACGTTGGGGCGCAAGGCCAGTTTGTGATCACCCGCTCAGCCCGCCGAGGCCAGGCCACATTTCTTGCCATCGGACTACAGGAGCCGCTTTGTAATACATCTGCATATCACTAATTGGCCAGCCCGCCAGAATTGTACCCCTCCCACAGCTGGATAGTCTGCCCACGTTAGCGGGAAAATACGCCAACGTGTTTCACAACAGCACATACGCGACATGGACTTTGCTCAGGGCTTCAAGGTTTGTTTGCCTACCTTGCCTCGGTCAGCACCCGCAGTCATCAGTGTCAGGATTCACAGACAGCACTGCATCACTTTTAGGGGGGCTCACAGCAGGTCCCTACCTACCAGACTAGCCACATGTGGGTGGCTTTCTAATGGCTGCAGGGCTAGGGATTGCTTGGTGAAGGGGGAGAAGTGGCCTCAGGCAAAGGAAGAGGCTGCAGGATGAGGGCTGTACTGGGGAAGGAGGGTATCCCAGGGTGTGTGTGGGGACACATGTTGATCTGCGCAAGTGGCCTCTAGGTGGCGAGGGCTGAGGAGGCAGTCTCCAGAGATGAGGCCAGATGGAGTGTGAGGGTGTGTGTGTGAGATTGGGTGGTGATGTCCCCTGAGCTGGCAGTGAATGAGATGCCAGTGAATGTGTGATGGGCTTGAGCGTGTGAGTTTAGAGTGATGAGGTGGTTGCCATACCCTGGCTGCATGGATGAGATCATCATCCTCTATCTGCATTTGAAGGCCAAACTTTTCTGTGCAGCATTGGCACTGATCACCACTGCCACCACCTCCCAAGCCTGGTTGGTCATGCTGCTGCCCATCCTGCGGCCAGAACGGTGGTACAGGACATTGCAGCAGGCCTCCAAGGCATCCAAAAGACGTGTCACTAAACCTGAGGGCTGCAGTCTTTTTGCCTTTCATGGACATCTTCCCTGCAGTATTCCTGGGCTGGAAGCACTGAGAAACGTGCACGCATCTGGACTTTAAATATGGTGGCCAGTATGATGAAGCGGCGAGGTGATGGCGTGGCGGGCGAATGAGAGCCTGCCCACCATTGAAACAGTGTGTTTCTCCGGGAATGTGTAACTAATGCAGTGGGTTTGGGACAATATGGCGTGAAAACCCACCATTACCGCCGGCAGGTAAAACAATGTTTTACCCGCCCGCTACCGCACTTAATGCAAATCTGGGAAGATTCCACCCAGAGAGTAAATGAGTGAATGGGTGGGTAAGTGAGTGAGTGAGTGATTTAAAGGCTTCATTCCGCTGCGCTGGTATTCATTCAGTAGTGGGCGAAGGACTCGCCATATGGGGAGCGTGACAAACTTTCGAGTGGGCTTCCAGGGGTGTCCATCATTCAAAGCCATGATGCTTTCATTCTAAACCATTGAAGTCTCCCATGGATATTCACATTGCTAAGCAGAGTCAGTGGTTGGCTCCTTGGAGACAAAGATTGGCCTCTACAGATGTAGCTGATGACACCTGTGAGGAGCCCTCCCATTGTCGTACAGGAAAGCTGCAACATATGAACATATGTTCATGAAGTGCCTGGACAAATCTGGGGGAGCCCTTCAGTGTACACCAGCAAGGGCATCCAGAATGATGGTGATACACTGTGCTTTGTGCAACATAGTGCAGCAGAGAGGATTAGAGCTGCAGGAGGAAGGAAATGACTACCCACATCTTCAGAGAAGGAAGGAGAGGAGGAGCCATAGGAGGAACAAGAAGGGGATCCTGAAAAAGAAACAAAATTTGCTGAATAATGTTCAGCAAGTCTGGCAGCATCGGTCCAGAGAGAAACAGAGTTAACATTTCAGGTCTGCCACCATTCGTCAGAACAGGAGGAGCCTGGTGTGACCAAGGTACCTGGAGCTATGAACTTAGCTGCCTGGGATTCACGGTTCAAATTCATTCTGGATGCTTCAGCTAATCTAAGACAGTGCATTCATCTGACACACCAATTGTGAAGTCATTGTGCCCACCCCAAGCTCCCAGCATAAAGCAGTCTCACAGTCGACAATCCAACCCTCTCACTGTCATACCATTTCCTCAAGGTTGAAGGACAATTGGCAGGTGAGAGGCAATGAAGCTTAGCAATAAAGTTTATGATGCATAAACATTGGCAATAGAAGTGACAATTTAAAAAAACTTATGATACCCAAGTGATTTCCCCTGTGGAACTATAAATTATTTCTGTTGCTTTTCCTATTACTCTTACACGGTGCTACCCTTGGGGCTTCAGCAGAGCTACAGGCAGGCTGTTAATTCCCCTGCACTGACTGTTCAGATGCTCATGGCAAATGTCGCCTGGGTTTTGAAGCCCATGAGGGCCCCCCAAAGAGTGCCGCACCTGTACCTGTGCAGGAGCAGATATGCCCATTTGGACAAGGGGCAGCAGGTAGGGCTCTAACTGGGGGAGTGAGGATGTGTGGGGCGAGGAGTGGGAGTAACTTGAGCAGAGTCCCCGCTTCTATGTTCCCTTTCTCCATCTTCCCTCTTGTGGCCCATCCACACTTCCCTGCCTGTTAGCCAAGAGCTGGAGAGCACTTTGTTGTATTTCAGTGAGGTGCTGAACAGCTCAGGTGATGTTTTACTCTATCCTGTTTAAGCTGGCAGGATTTTCCTGGCGGGATCATCTGGTCCTGCCGAAAGTCAATGGGCTTTTGGCTGGCCCACCACATTCCCCACGGCGGGTCCCACCACAGCAAGGCCGGAAAATCCTGGCCTAAGTGTACAGACCATTGGTCAAGGCCAGCATGCACTCAGTTGCCTGTTGCGTCTGATGCTCCATACAGGTGCCCACACTTTTCATACAGCACTGCTTCCCATGTTATTTTCCAACTGGCTCCATTTTAACGCTTGAAAATTAACATATCCCCAGACGCCAGCAAGTACAAAATAGCAATAAAAGCAGCATAGTAACATTCAGAATATAATCATTAAAATTACACATTATAAATCAACATATAATACATTGGATAAATATGAAAATCTGTATTTTCAAAGTGCTTTGTAAAAGTGTTATGATTTTATGTTCTCATGCTAAGTTTCAGCCAAGCTCTCCCTGTTCCCTGGTGACAAAAGAAACAGTGAAGCCCCTCATCAGCCCCCAACACCACACATATTGTAGTTAGCCCACACATACATACACACACACACACACACACGCACACACACACACACACTCTCTCCCCTCTTCTCAGCCCTCCTCCTCACCACCCCCACACACACCAGCCGGTCTTTCCAACACCCACTCGCTCAGACATTCAACAACCCCTTTCCACTGTCAGGGTAGCTTTCAGTGCCTGTAAAGCAGAGTCGCTATCCTGGGTTAAGGAGTCTGTACAACAGGCAAACAGGAGCAGAAACACAGTGAAACTTGAAGCCGCCTGCTGCTCACCTTCCTGGCTCAGCCACATGACCTCCTAGTTTTTCCTGCACTCTGGACACAGTCAATCTCTGCCCGCCTTTGCCTGCACCAAATAGGTCAGATCATTATTATCAAATCACCATTAATCCCACTCAGCACTCACTGATAATTGTGTTTCCTAAGATTAAAGAGCACTTTGGGTTCATCTTCCATCCCTTGCTATTGGTGGCAGGATCCAGTGGATACAGGGCTGTCCCGCCGGGGCCTCCAGACTAGGCAGTCTCCTTTCCAGTTGCCATTGCTGCTTTGAAGGAGGGGGAGCTGGCGACCCCAAATGTGATTTCTGCAACTCCACTGGGGGTCACAACCCACAGTTTGGGAACTCCTGCAGTAGAGGTTAACATCATGCAAAGGCCTAAGACATCATGGTGAAGACAGGTTCCCTATCTTGGAGGTCCCATTGAGGTGTGTGTATTTGAGTTGGTGGAGGGAACACACCAACCTCCCACCAGTCCCTGAGTGATGCTTGAAAGGCGATGGGAGATGAAAGGCATGAATTAGAATTGACAAGATCATAGAGTTCAAAATCAATATTGTGTAGATCATCTTCTTTGTGGCTGCTAACATCAAGTTAATATGAGTGAGTGTTGTTTGCCATGTAGGCTTATGATATCTAATCCTGTCACCAGGTATCTGGGAGACACCCAACTTTCCATCACCAATGGCCATGCATTCTGAGGCCCTGCTTATCTCGTCTTCTGCAGGAATCAGGGCTGCTATGACTGGTGGACCGCCCCCAGTTCTCTGCCTCTGCCTGGCATTCTGCGTTCTCTTGTCTTGCATTGAGAGAAAGATGAGAGGTCTGAATGTGAGAATTGGAATGTGTTGAGATGGCAACAAGATGAGGGTGAATGTCAGTGGTAGCTGTTCAGATGGGGCTGGGAGGAAGTCCACAGAGAGATTGGGTGCATTCCTATCTTCGTTCACGTCACCAGTCTATTTCTATTCTTGTATGTATCTGTCTGAGTTTTTACACCTTTTGCTTTCCTGTTAATCAGTTCCTTTCTATTCCAGTATGTCACAAAGAGCTTTACAGCGAGTGAAATGTCTTTTAAATGTTGTCACTGTGGTAGGAAACACAGCACCCGATTTGCACACAGTAATCACAAAAATAGCAGTGAGATTAATAATGGTCTGATAATTAGATCACTAAAGTTTGGAATATGAATAAATAAAACTGAAAAATAAACATTCCCTGTTATTCTTCATAATACTGCCATGGGATCTTTAGTGTGACCTGAGAGGATATTCAGGATCTTAATTTAATGTCTCATGTTCTAACAATGCAGTACTGAGGGAGTACTACCAATGAACTTATGATGACATTCACAGCATAGTACAATAGTTAGATTTTTTACTGTTATTGGATTATCCTTTGTCCAGAGCAGATCATTCACTGATAGACTGCGGCTGATATTGTATTTTCAGGATTCCCTGCTTTCACACCCAGCATTATCTAAACTTATCTAAACTATTCATTAAATGTTGTTCCATCTTAAGAAACTTTATTGTGGCTATTTGGGAGTACATCAAGAGCATTGCAATCTAATCAAAGGTGACATCATAAACCAGAGGAGATCATAAACATCATCTAAAATCAGAGAGATGTTCAACCTTGAATCCCTTTATGTTCGAATAAAATTCTAAAATTACACAAAACAGGACCTCTTTCAAAACTGGTGAGCTATCATTATGCAAGCCAGCATCATGCCTCTTAATGTGCCAGAAATTGCAACAAAAATAGTCTAACAGAAGTAAAAGCAAAATATTCCGGGTGTCAAAATTCTAAAATAAAAAAAATGCTGTGGAAACACTCAGCAGGTCAGGTAGTATCTCCATAGTGGGAAACGGAGTTAATGGACTGAGTTTTTATTCCCGGGTCAGGACCCCAACATCAAGATCATTTCTAGATCCTGACCCTGCTTGCTGTTGCTACTGAATGTCCAATGGCATTTTGGAAGAGACGACCAAATAGGGACCTGCTGGTGCACTCGCCGTCCAATTAGGCGGATCCATTGAGGAGGATGTAGACGTGGCGGACCTGATTTATAGGGCAGCCATAAGGGTGGGCGCAGGCATTGCGGGTGATGGTAGAGTGTGGAAGGTATTGGCACAGCAGTATGGCATGCACCCGTGGAACGGTGTTCTCAAGACTTTCCAAATCCTCCCTGAAGGTGCTATTAGAGGTGGTGGCAACCAGAGGAAGGTCCTATTTCTGATGAGTGGCAGGAGGAGGCCCATTACCATTTCCACTTGAAGGGGATGGAGCTCTGTTCTCATTTGAGTAGTCCATGCCAATGAATAATCGGCTATGGGCTGCTGCAGCACTTCTTAGCTGTCACAAAAAGCGGGACAAATTCAACACGGCCAAGTACGGCCCCATCAGCAAAGTGATGGAAGGTGTCATCGATAGTGTTATCAAACGGCTTTGCAATAACCTGCTCACTGTTTGGGGCCACTCCTCAAGGCAGCATTTGACTGAGTGTGGCATCAAAGAACCACAGAAAAGTTGAAGTCAAGGGAATTAGGGGGAACCTCTCCACCTAGCACAAAAGGAAGATGGTTGTTGTTGGAGGTCAGTCATCTCAGCTCCAGGACATCACTGCAGGAGTTCCTTAGGGTAATGTCCTTGGCCCAACCATCTTTAGCTGCTTCATCAATGACCTTCCTTCTATCATAAGGTCAGTAATGGGGATGTTCGCTGATGATTGCACAATGTTCAGCACCATTTGCGACTCCTCAGTTACTGAAACAGTCCGTGTCCATAAGCAGTAAGTCCTGGACAACATTCAGGCTCGGCTGATAAGTGGCAATTAACATTCATGCCACACATGTGCCAGGTAATGACCATCTCCAACAAGAGAGAATCTAACTGTCACTCCCTTGACATTCAAAAGGCAATACTATCGCTGAATCCCCGACTTTCAACATCCTGGAGGTTACCATTGATGAGAAACTGAATGGGACTAGCCATATAAATACTGTGGCTACAAGAGCAGGTCAGAGGCTAGGAATCCTGTAGCAAATAACTAACCTCCTGACTCCCCAAAGCCCATCCACCATCTACAAGGCAGAAGTCAGGTGAGTGATGGAATACTCTCCACTTGCCTGGATGAGTGCAGCTCCAACAACACTCAAGAAGCTTGACACTATCCAGGACAAAGCAGCCCGCTTGATTGGCACCCCATTTACCACCTTCAACATTCATTCCCTCCACCACCGACACACACTGGCAGTAGTGTGCACCATCTACAAGATGCACTGGAGCAACTCACCAAGGCTCATTCCATAAAGCTTCCCAAACCTGCAACGTCTACTACCTAGAAGGGCAACAGACACATGGGAACACAGTTGGAACTACATTGCTGTTCACTGTTGCTGGGTAAAAATCCTGGAACTCCCTAACAGCACTGTGGGTGTCACTACACCAGATGGACTACAGCGATTCAAGAAGGGAGCTCACCACAAACTTCTCAAGGGCAATTAGAGACGGGCAAGAAATGTTGGCCTAGCCAGCAATGCCCAGATCCCATGAAAGAATAAATTTTTAAAAAGCTGTCAGTGGCAACTTCAGAGCAAGAAGATGTATCCAAGGCACCACAATCACAGAAGTAAAATGTACCCTCCATCAGTGCAGAAATACTCCACTTTGGTGGGCCCTTACACAAGTTTAGAACAGAGGGCATGAGGTAACCAGCACTTCATATATGAACAGGAGGTAGTGACTAAGACAGAGGCAGCCTTGTGCAGTCCTGCTTGGAGGATGAAGGAAAGAGACAGACATGCTCAGCTGGGCAGAGATGCAGAGCCCCAGGATCACATACAAGCAGAATATTTCTAGAGCAGTAATGAGAAGCGTGCATCCAAATGTCAGAGATCACTAAGGTAGTGCAGAGCCATGAGCAGAGAATGGAGGGGTCCATCTGTGAGATGATTCTCCAATGTTTCGGGCATATGAGCACCAGAGCTCCTGCATTGAAAGAGTGGCCAACCTACTGGAGAGCCATATGCAGCATCATGCTGATTGGATGCAGGAATATTGCGTTGACATGCACAGAAAGCATGCCACACTCTGCAGCATTGACCAGTCAGTTGCACTGATAGCGCAAAGGTGCATGTGTGGGCAACCAGAATACACTCCTCCACACCCCACCCCCACTGCTGGTTCCCTTAGATGTTCATACACTCCATGAATATGCTGAGGTGGACAAGAATAAGTTTAGGGGGCCAACCCTCACAGGGCATCTTCGTCATTAACTAAACTCTTGGTCCCCAGACTGAGTCACCATGTATAAAGCAAGCTCCTACGACTGAGGCTGCCCCTGCATCATTGCATATGGGGCAGCCTCTGCTGGTGGTCCCTATTGGCAATGTGGCACTGAGGGTGGGCAAAAAGAGCAGCTCAACTTCATGCAAAGACTAAGGGCTGAATTTTCCCAGAATTGTACTAAGTGCGGTAGTGGGTGGGTAAAATGGAGTCCTACCCGCCAATGAAAATGGCAGGTTTTCACACAGTATCTGCCCGAGCCCCCCCTCATTGTATATTCACTCCCACGAAACACGCCGTTTCCATGGCGGGCGGGCTGTCATTCACCTGCTCGCCATCACCGCGCTGTTGCATCACGCTGGCTGTCATCTTTAAAATGCAGCCGCCAGCAAAGTGCTCATCGCCACCAGCTCACCACCGCTAACTGGGAGACATGGCCTGCAAAGGCAAAAAGACTGCAGCCCCCCGCTTCAACAACAGGTCCCTCGAGCGACTGCTGTGCAGCCACCATCTCTCTCCTTGGGCATGCTGCTGAACCAGCATGTTATTCAGGCATTGCTTGGAAAATCTAAATCAGCTGTTGTTATGACACAGCTGATGGTAAATGCTGAGCTGTTCAAATCCCAGAGGGAAACTTGAAACAACTGTCACAACTAATTTTCAATTTGTATAAATTTCGAGATCAGTACCTTGAATAATAAGACCACCAAGTCTTCTAGGTTTTATAAAACTAGATTAAATATTTATTTACAAGAGAAATGATTTTAAATACATACATAGCTCTACAAATTACTACTATGATAACTTTTAAATCCCCTTAATCAATCTAACTCCCAGTTACACTTACATTAAGGCAACAATGAGACACATAGGCCAGGATTTTGTCTTCGTTGGGTGGGCTAGGCTGGGGTGCGCGTGAGCGGTTGGGAAGCCGACCACCGCCCGCAATCGGGCCGGACCATGATTTCACGCTGGCGGGCCAATTAAGGCCCACCCAGCATAAACACGCGCTGCAGCACTCAGTGTGGGGGTTGAGGTGGCCAGTGAACAACTTCATGCATGCACAGTACTGCCTCATGAAGCTGGAGATATAAAAAATCAAAAATAAAGATTTAAAAAATGTTACAAAACATGTCCCCTCATGTGATTCTGTCCCATGAGCAGGGACATGTTATTAATGAAAAGTCAAAATTTTTATTTAATGTTTAATTGCTGTTGGAAACCTCATCCAGCCCATGGATGAGGTTTCCTAAAAAATGCAAAGGCCGCTTGGCCTTCTCACCTGCCCACCAACCATAAGGTTGGATGAGCAGTGGCAAATTACATTTAATTGGCACTTTAATGGCCTTAATAAGCCTGTTAATTGTCAGTGAGCACGCTGCCAACTCCCGCCGACTGAAATATCGCATGAGCGCGCAATGACATCGGGATGCTCGCCCGACGTCATCGCATGTCATTTTACGCTCATTTGGGTCAGGCTGTGCCCACCCGATGAGCTAAATGTTCTGTCCATAGATTTTAAAAGATCCAGGCAAAGAAACAAGATACCCTGAACAAGATGAATTCAAAGTGACTTCTCTTCACTTCAGTCCCTGGAGACAGCAGCTTGAGGCATAGATGCTGAAGGCTTTTTCATACACTTGTAAGATCTTAAAAATGCCTCCCCTTACATACAGCCTTTGTTCCTTTATACATATCTTCCTCTTTGAATGCAAATATCCATTTTTTCACTTTGTCTTTGGACTTTATCTCCCTGATACTAAAACCCTTTCATAGCACTAAGTTTTACCAGTAATCTTTGGGAAAAATAAACACACTGTTTCTAAACTTCACCTGGCTAGGTGACACACTTCACCCTCCCTTTGAAAACAATCTAGTCTGGTTTATTTAAAAATGCAAATGTTCCCTTAACACCTATGTTTCTAAACTTTCCCATGTTTACCTAATTAACATTTCAAACCTCTCTTCTTAGATCAAATTTAATCTCTTTAGTCTCTGATTTAATTAAATCTCACACACACAGACACATATAGACACATAGACACATCCCACTATTATTCTATTTTACAATAAATTCCAATAACATTGAGAATTATTATATCTCCTTGACACCATGCAATTTAGATTTTTAGGGGGAGACAGTGGCGTGATGGTAATACCTCTGGACCAGGGGCCCGGGCTAATGTTCTGGTGACACAACTTCAAATCCCACCACAGCAGCTGGTGGAATTTAAATTCAATTAATAAAAACTGGAATGGTAAAGCTAGTCTCAGGAATGGTCACCATGAAACTATCCATCTGGTTCACTCATGCCCTTCAGGGAAAGGACCTGCCATCCTCGCCCGGTCTGGCACACATGTGACCCCCCCCTCCCCTCCCCTCCCCTCAGATCCACAGCAATGTGGTTGACCATTGACCCTCAGCTACCACTCGGTTCAAGGGCGATGAGGGATGGGCAATAAACGCTTGACCTTGCCAGCGACGCCCACGTCCCCATGAATGAAAGAACTGGGGGGCGGAGGAGGGGGAAGAAAAAAAATACTCGAACAACACCGGCGTGCTGCAGCGGGCCACGTGCGCCGAGAGGCGTTGGGTCCTGAAGGCGCGTACGGGCCAGCTATGTGCAAGTGCCCTATCGGCTGCATGGGGGCTGCGCTCAGGCAGTGCGGTAGGCAGACCAGCAGCTTGGGGTGGTGGTGTGGGGGGGGCCTGGCGGTGGATCTCTCTGGAACATTTCCGTCGGTCCTGGACTTTTCCGCGTCCACGTCATGTGCAGGAGTGTGAGGGCGCCCGGAGATTATCCTTCTTCCTGCCGTCCTTGCGGGCCGGCCGCCCCTCCGTGCATCGACTGAAGGTTGTCGCCGACTACGGGGAATGAAAAGATGTCGGGGCCTGTGGACCCGGACGAGCCTTACGATTTCCTCTTCAAGATCGTCCTGATCGGGGACGCCGGCGTCGGCAAGACCTGCGTCGTCCAGCGGTTCAAATCGGGTATTTTCGTGGAGAAGCAGGGCAACACGATCGGGGTGGACTTCACCATGAAAACCTTGGAGATTCAAGGCAAGCGGGTCAAAGTAAGTGCGCTGCCCCGGCAGCCCGGGTTTTTTCCGCCCCCCCCCCAGCCTGAAGCCTCTCTGCCCTGCTTCCAGGTTGTGATGCTTTTCCTGCGCCCACTGGTTATTTATTATTTTACACTTGCAGCTCGCCCAGGGGCTCACCCTTCAACTTGATTCCCAGTCCTGGGTTCAGCAGGATTTTTTTTTTTCTTTTTCGTATTATTGTATTTTTATATGAACAGCAGCAATCCGATGGGACTTCTTGCGTTGTTGGGCTAACACACACTCGCAAACTTGGTATGTTTGAATGGATCTTGTTAAAATGCAGCATTATTTCTCTTCTCTTTCTTCCCCTACCCCACCTTCCCCTTCCAACAAAAGCCGTAACTTTATGCAAGCCCCACAAGTCAAGGATGAGTCACTTTGGACTTTGAAGTGTTGACAAAAGTAAACTTCTCACCGACTCCTTTCTGCCACTTTTTAAACCTTCCTCTCCAGGGAGGAATTGAAATGTGTTTTATATTAAAAGACTATGAAACACCCAAAGTGGCAGGAAAGGAAACTATTTTTATTTTAAAAAGTTTTATCTCAAACAGGAAATAGAAAGTTGGCCATCTATCACGTTACATAATATAAACCATATACCCTAAAGATCTATATTAAACCCCAAGTGCGGAATCCATCAACTATGTGGATATATGATCATTGGTGAGGGTCCACCTGCTCTCCCTCAAAAACTTGCAGCATTTTGCCACCATGGTTTTAGGCAAAGGAAAACCAGCAAGTGAAATTCAGTCAGTTGCACATTCAGATAGTTAATACACACGTTATTGAATAAATAATTCAGCCAAGGTGAAATAAACTGTCTATTGTGATGTTTTCAAACTAAACTTATCTCGCATATGAGAATAGGTGTGTATTGCAAATATGTCTTCAGATTGACTTTTTAAAATTGCATTGTATTTTATTTCTTCTTTACACTTACCAAGACTGGGTGGATCTAGGGGCAGGAGAGGGACACATGACGTGATTGTTTCCAGACAACTCTTTACCCTTCATATATTTTTTAAAAATCAATTTTTAAAATCAATTTAATTGTTTTTTTTAGTTTGAATTGGATGTAGATACTGTATAATCATCTCAGGCTTCAAAACAAAGTATCCAATACCCTAGTGTGAATCAAATGGCCTCAGAATAATTTCAGTTAGTATGTATTAATTTAGCAACAGTCAGGTGAACTCCCATGCTATATTTGAGTCACCTCTGACTTGGCAGTTCCCCAACCAGTGACCAGCATTTGTGTTGTACAACAGCTTGCATTTATATAGAGCCTTTAATGTAGGGAAACATGTGGAGGAGAACTTTAAATTCAAGGTGGTGGTGGACTGTTAGTCAGAATAGTTTGGTGAGCATATTGGTGCTGTTTGAAAGATTTACTGTGGATAAGGAAGCAGGCAGCAGAGTATTGGATGAGCTCATGTTTATGGAGGATGGAAGACCAGCCAGGTGAGCAGTGAAATGGTCAAGTCTGGGAGTAACAAAAGCATGGATGAGGATTTCGGTTACAAGAATGCAACATGGTGAGATTTCTATAAAATAAAAAAATGCCATATGTTAACAAATGTTGATACATCTCACAATTTGAATGATATTCATAAAAACTTGAGTCTTGCTCATGGGGAAAGAAATTTTACATTTAAATAGTGCCTTTCATGATCACAGGACATCCCAAAGTGCTTTGCAACTAATGAAGTACTTTCAAAACATTGTCACTGTTGTAATGCAGGAAATGCAGCAGCTACTTTACACACAGGAAACTCCCACCAAGAGAAGTGCAATAATGACCAGAAATCTCTTTTTGTGGTGTTGACTGAGGGATAAATGTTGACCAGGGAGAATACGCCACTCTTTCTCAAAAGAGGACCATGGGATCTTTTACATCCACCTGAGATGGCAGTTGGGACCTGGGTTTGACGTCATGTCTGGATGACAGAACCTCTGATAGTGCAACACTCCCTTGTACTGCTGAACTACTGGAGTGGAATTTGAACCCACAACCTTCTGACTTGGAGGTGAGAGTGCTATTAACTGAGCCACAGCTAATACACACACCACACATTCGTGGTTTCAAATCACCTGAAGCCTGCACATATACTCAACCCCTCCCTATCCAACCTTGAAGGATAACAGATACTTAAAAAAAATTATGTATGTAATAAAAAACTTGCTCTGATAGAAAATGTCAGTATGCACATCAGTAGCATTAATTCTTTGGAAACATCAGCTTTGAGGGATGAACAGGTACTAAAAGTGAAATAACCCAGATAAATGCAATAATAATGCCAAACTAACTAGGTCAGAGTCTTGAATCAATTACACCTGTGCTCATCATCCTTTAACAAGATATGAAGGATGTAAGTGGGTCTCCGCTCCACCCTGTGGCCAAACCAACCCAGAACCAATGTTGAGCAATGATGTTTCTTGCTTCCTGTTTTTCATTATTCTTCATATGTTTTCCTGTTACAGTTGCAGATATGGGACACAGCTGGACAAGAACGATTTAGGACAATTACACAGAGTTATTATCGAAGTGCTAATGGTGCGATTATTGCTTATGACATTAGCAAAAGGGGATCTTTTGAATCTGTGCCACGGTGGATAGAAGATGTGAAGAAGTATGCAGGTTCAAACATTGTGCAATTATTAATTGGTAGGTTTTCTCACGGAAAGTTTAAATTGAAAGTGCCTGGGTACAGAATCATGCAAATACTCATTACCCTGGCCAGGCAAAAATATTGTCATCAATTACCACAGTATTTCCCATGAATACAGCAGCTTTTTTCCACAACTATTTATGTTCAGATGTTGCCCCTTTCTGAAAGTGTATAAGCATGAGTCTTCCGCTTTTTAAATGTACCCTAGTTCTAAACGATGCTTGGCGAGAGGAGTATATGAGGAGGCTGCCTGCTCAATGTCAGTGTCTGTCTCTAAGGGTGGAGGTTGTCTAGTGCCTCCATGTTTGTGCAAGTGGAGCCATCGTGGGTATTGCTGTATTAGCTGCCTGGGCCTACACACTTCATGCACATGGATTGGGATAGTCCAATTTTGCTTTGACAATTTCAGGGTGGAAATGAATGAGTGAGTGAATAAGGAGATAAGAAATGAAAAGCATAGGATAATACTACTCATGAGCTTGGGGGACCTCCAAGCTCCCCCCCCCCCCCCCCCCCCCACCCCCTCCAACCTCACTTCCTCTATTTCCTTGGTGCCCAAAATCTCCAGTGGACCCATGGCTTTCTGCAGCTAAAAGCAGCTGCTGCTGATTATCAGCAACTTTCTGAAACACTTAATGACAGGAATATATATTGTTTAAAAGCGATGGAAAGTCAGATGCCCCAGTACCCACTATGTGACTGTGTGAATCTTATGTGGACAGTATGTGTGATGTTTATTTATCTCATTTAAAGGGCTACATGACCAAACACCTTATCCCACCTGCAATGCTGAATCCTTAGAGAAAAATGGGCATGCTCTGTATATTTGGAAAGTCTGCAAGCAGTTGGCAGAATGCTGTTAATTGTCCCTATGACCCACAGTAACAAGTTTTCAATAATGTGCTATTAAGATATGTTACAAGGCAACATTTTGAAAGGAAACAAAATGTCAGCAGCATTTAATTTAGCAACCTGCCTGAGACCAACAACTTTTTTCTTGACCTGCCCCAGGTCTGTGAGCACCTGACATTTACATTCCACTGTTTCAGTTGCTTCCATCCCTGCAGTTCAGGCACTGAGCCGAACTCAGCTCCGAAAGGAATCACCAGTTCTTGCAGGACCCTCTACAACAGCATCTTGAAATCCACTTCATTAAATTGCCTGTGACGATAGCACCACCACAATCCCTTTGGATTCTTGATTGAATGGTGGTCTTGCAATCACATTTGGATATCCTTTAATCTACTGAAGTTAGTTGTGTTTTCTAATTGAGAACACGTTGAATGATACAATTTTAATGTCAGAGTTAAGTGATGTGCACTTGTGATTTCCTGAAACGTATTCTGTGTGAGCCACTAGCAGCAGGGAATTGGCCCTGTAGTGAGAAGGCAGTTAGATGGAACTTGCTCTATGTAATAGGGACAAGCTTGCTCAGCCTAATGGACTTTCCCTGTTTTTTTTTTATTGTCCTTGGGGTAGATTTTCTTCCTTGTTGCACATGGGAAATATCTGTTCCCAAGTAGTACAAAGAGGTAAGGAGGGAGAAAACATTTGTATCAGGGCTTCATATCTGAAGGGCTGCCCAAGATTTTTGAGACTTTCCAAAATTGACAAAGGGTGTTTGCGCCTGGAGCAGGCTCAGACCCAATGTCTGTGGGGTAGGAAGTGATACTTCCAGCCCCCCAACTTCATTTTCCCCTTGCTGCAGTCACGGATCAGTGAAACAAAGGGGCAGCCCAAGATAGCTGGCCGTGATTTTGTGCTACGGTACACAGTAGCAAACAAAAGATTGATGTGGATTAAGGTATGGCAATGATAGAACATTATTTTTTACCTCCTAAGGCCTTCTGGCTGCTGTTTTCCAGGAAGGTCTCCAAGGCATGAGGCTGGTACGCTGCATCTGTCCAATGTTCAATGTGGTTTTGTCTTTAAATTGGACTAATTTATTAATTTTTTGGGAGGCCTTTCAATTGTTTAAATGCATACTTTTGAAAACTTTCCCTTCATTGTTATTCATTGTCTTCACACAACCTTGTAATAAGAAATATAATGAAATACTCCTTGAAATCTATTTTGATTGTTAGACTTTAATGTGTTTAAGAGACTCTACGTAAGTGTTGAAATGACATTGTAGACTGAAAGCAGACTTTCTTATAGATCATTGCATGGCTTTGTGATCAAAGAATTGAAATCAGCCACCAAAGGTCTTACTGGTTTTAAAAAAAATTCTACCTGCCTCACTGCTTAGCTGAACAAAGTGTTCCTTGGACGTAGCTAATAACTTAAGAGGGATTCTATGGTATGAACTTGCCCAGAGACTCCTTGTAGAGCTTAGCTATTAAATCATTGGCATATCATCTAGCGCTGGTAAATACCCGAATTAAATTACAGCCATAGATCTTAAAAAAAAATTCATGATGGTTGAGAAAACTGAACTTTAAGATGGCAATGTCTACTTGTGGTCCTGGCAAATTTCTGGCAATGTTTCTTTAAGTCAGGTGTTCAATCAATACCATTCTCTCTAGTTGTAAGCTACCTAGCTGATCCAATAACATTGATCATGTGAGTGCTAATGCTTAGTGTGACCTGCATTCAACCCCCTGACCTCCTGGGGAATGCTGGGGAACATCAGGTGGAAGCTGCAGAGAATTTCTTATTGACATCAAAAAGGAAGTGCTTTTGTTTTAATGTTATTGAATAACCAAAGGAGTTAACATGAAGAACATAAACAAGTGTTTCAACACGCTGCGTGTGAAATTGTTTACTTTAAAATGAAACTGTTAGCTTTGTAAGCATAGTTATACTGCAACAGATTTGAAACTGTCACAAAATGCAACTCTTAAGCTGATCTGATCATCTGACCCCAAACTGTTGATTGTTTGACTTTAGTAATACTGGCACTTAGCTTTTTATCACTATGCAACTGAAGTCACTTTGCATGGGACCAAACATACAGGAGAAACCTGTTTTAAGTTTCCTCATTCAGTATTGTTTCGCTTTAGCATCATGGATATAAGGCTAATATGTGCACTTAGCATCAGGATTTTCGCTTTAACATCATTTAATATGATCACTGTCCTACTCGCTCCCTTGCCCACTTTCTTCCTCTCACTGCCACCCTTCTGATCCCTCCAAAGGTTCAGGGATGGAAGCAGCGAGAGGGAGGGGTCACGCAGGGAAATGGCGAACGGGAGGGCTCACACAGGGAGGCGGGAGGGATCTCACAAGGAGGGGGCGAGCTGGAGGGGTCACGCAGGGAAATGGTGAACGGGAGGGCTCACACAAGGAGGCGGCAGGTGGGAGGGATCGCACAGGGAGGCGGGAGGGATCGCGCAAGGAGGCAGCGAGCAGGTATGATCGCGCAGGAAAGCGGCCTGCAGGAGACAGCCAGCCTGCGGAGCTAACTAGAAAGAGTTAGCATGTTTCTTTTATTTTTAATTTATTTATATATATGAATTAGGAGCAGGAGTAGGTCACTCAGCCCCTCAAGCCTGCTACGCCATTCAATAAGATCATGGCTGATCGGAATGTAACCTGAACCCCATATTCCTGGCCCCCCCCCGCACCCCGATAACTTTCACCCCCCTTGTTAATCAAGAATCTATCTAGCTCTGGCTTAAAAATATTCAACGACTCTGCTTCCACCGCCTTTTGAGGAAGAAAGTTCAAAAGACTCGCAACCCTCTGAGAGAAAAAGTTTCTTCTCATCTCTGTCTTAAATGAGCAACTCCTTATTTTTAAACAGTGACCCCTAGTTCTGGATTCTCCCACAAGAGAAAACATCCCCTCTGCATCCACCCTGTCAAGACTCCTCAGGATCTTAAAGGTTTCAATTAAGTCGCCTCTTACTTTTCTAAATTCCAGTGGATACAAGCCTAACCTGTCCAGCCTTTCCTCATAAGACAACCCACCCATTCCTGGTATTAGCCTAGTAAACCTTCTCTGAACTGCTTCTAACGCATTTACACCTTTCTTTAAATTAGGAGACCAGTAATGTATACAGTACTCCAGATGTGGTTCCACTAATAGCTTGTACAACTGAAGCATAACCTCCCTACTTTTGTAATCAATTCCCCTCACAACAAATGATAACGTCCTATTAGCTTTCCTAATTACCTGCTGTACCTGCATACTAACCTTTTGTGATTCATGCACTAGGACACCCGGATTCTTCTGAATCTCCAAGCTCTGCAATATGTCACCATTTAGATTATAAGCTTTTTTTATTCTTCCTGCCAAATGAACAATTTCACATTTACCCACATTATAATCCATTTGCCACATCTTTGCCCATTCACTTAACCTATCTGTGTCACTTTGTAGCCTCCTTACGTCCTCTTCACAATTTACTTTCCTACCTATCTTTGTGTTAGCAAATTTGTCCACCATTCCTTCGGTCCCTTCATCCAAGTCATTTATATAAATTGTAATAAGTTGAGGCCCCAGCACTGATTCCTGTGGCACACCACTCATCACATCCTGCCAACCAGAAAAAGACCCATTTATGCCAACTCTCTGCTTCCTGTTGGCTAGCCAATCTTCTATCCATGCTAATATGTTACCCCCTACACCATGAACTTTTATTTTCTGTAATAACCTTTGAATGTGGCACTTTATCAAATGCCTTCTGGAAAACTAAAGTACAGTACATCCACTGGTTCCCCTTTATCCACAGCACATGTGGCTCCTTCAAAGAACTCCAACAAATTTGTTAAGCATGATTTCCCTTTTACAAAACCATGTTGACTCTGGCTTAATTGCCTTGAATTTTTCTAGATGCCCTGTTATAACATCTTTAATAATAGCTTCTAATATTTTGCTTATGACAGATATTAGGCTAACTGGCCTATAGTTCCCTGCTTTTTGTCTCCCTCCCTTTTTGAATAAAGGGAATATATTTGCTATTTTCCAATCTAATGGACCTTTCCCCGAATCTAGGGGATTTTGGAAATTTAAAACAGTACATCAACTATTTCAACCACTTCTTTCAAGACCTTAGGGTGAAGTCCATCTAGACCTGGGGATTTTCAGTTCGTAGCCACAACAAATTGCTCAATACCACTTCCCTTGTGATTGTAATTTTCCCGAATTCCTCCGTCTCTTCCATTTCCTGACTTGCAGCTGTTTCTGGGATGTTATTTGTGTCGTGTACAGTGGAGATCGAAGCAAAATACCTGTTTGATTCATCCGCCATCTCCCTACTTTCCATTATCAATTCCCTGGATGCACACACTATAGGGCCAACGCTTACTTTGTTAACTCATTTCTTATTTAAATATCTATAGAAACTCTGACTATCCGTCTTTATATTACTAGCTAACTTTCTCTCAGACTCTGTTTTTCCTCCTTATTAATCTTTATCTTATTCTTTGCTGTCCTTTATATTCTTTCTAATCTTCTGACCTGCCATCCATTTTTAAAAGTAATTTCATTTACGAATTTAGGAATGTACAGTATCTCAATTTGCAGAGCATAATGTTTTATTCCTTTCTGAGAGAAAGGTCCTACAGAACGTAACTATAGGTTTTACATTGGTTGTAATGGGAAAATCTAATTTGCTTAAAAGTTGTTTCATTTAAAGTTGCCCTTTCAGGAATGCAACCTTAACTTTAAGTGAAGACTTCCTTTTGCTATGACCACAGCAAATGTTATTTGCTAAGGAGGCTGGATCCCAGAGGGAAAGTTGTTTTCTGATCATAAACTGTGTATAGGGTGTTTTTAAAGTGAGGAGGAAAAGCTACTAACCCCAAAAGCGTAGAACTCCACGAACACCTTTAGGATTTCTTAAATAATAAAAGATTTATTGAAGAGAAAAGAACTTAAGCACATGAAATTAAAGTTACACAGTTAAAACAGTCTTGCAGAGCAACCCCAAAAAAAAAATATACTCACACAAGTATACTACCTTCTTGGCAACAACTCCCTTATAGATTTTAACTATAAAAATCCAGTAATATTACCCAAGGCAAAGAATTGTCATTTTAATAAAGGCATACCACACGACTCTTCAAAACTTCTACTCAGATGTGGAAATCCAAAAGAAAGGTTCAGAAACAGACTGCTTTCTGAAAACAAAGACTTTTTATGACTTCAAATTTAGTAGCTTTCTTAATTCAAATCCTTCACAACTTTTCCTTAAATATTTTTCCCCTTTCATCCCAAATTCCATTGTCCT
The DNA here is from genome assembly GCF_964194155.1 of Cetorhinus maximus. NCBI lineage: Eukaryota > Metazoa > Chordata > Chondrichthyes > Lamniformes > Cetorhinidae > Cetorhinus > Cetorhinus maximus. The sequence goes on along the minus strand of NC_135884.1, from coordinate 25,266,318 downwards.
TACACCTCCTTTGAACTCAACTTCTCCAAATATAAAAATGTTATGTTTTCCTATTGCCTCTACTTTCAGATCAATAAAATTTAATATTCCTTCCCCTGTTTACCTATAAAACCTTCGTAAGTTTTAAAAGTTCCTTCTCACATCTAAACACCCCTTTGAAATTCAACAGCTGAAAAACCAAGTCTCCACTTATCTCATAATGCAAATTTTAAATCCAACCTATTTACTTGTAAATCCAACCTCACCATAACCTCACTACAAATGCATGAACCTAGCACCTTTACCCTTTTATCTCTCAGTTCTCAATAGACAAGCTGTTTTTATTAACCTCCCACAGTTTAATTAATCTTGGACAGACACATACACATACACACACCCTTCTTTACAAAATACCACCATATTCCCAAAAATATTTTAAATATAACATCCATCATCACACTGTACAGCTTGCTTATTGGAGCTATTTACAGGAGCATTTTAAGTCTTGCAATATAAAAATTATAAGAGGTTAGTGGCTTGAGCTAAATGAAAATTTAATTTATTGCTTTATTGCAAAGACATTTAAAAATACTGTTTTGAAGCTGGAAGCATTCTTTTTAAATATGCGGATTTGGGCCTATTTTAGCTTGAAGCTGAATGGGGAGTAGTGATGGCTTCCCTACCTAACCAAACCTGTCGGGAATGGGATACCCCATTTTTTTTCTATAAAAGTTGTATGCTTCCATGTGGAGCTGGAACACTTTTCCAGGCCCAACAAGTAAACTATGGGCCTCCTCTGCCCCAGGATTCCCCATCCCAAACCTTGTGGTCCTGTGAGTTCCTGATGGCCAGACATCTATTTCCTGGTCTTTGTGGTCGGGTGTGGGTAAATGACATGCTCAAAAGGCCTAGCCGTTAAAATTGACTAAGCTTCCTGACTGGTGCTCAGGAACTGGCTGGCCACTTGCAAGGTCACGTTCCTGTCTGGAGTATAAAATTGACACAAATGTTTCACTTTTTTCACTTTCAGAGCCTTTTTGTAATTTTGAAAACCAACCTTCAGCAATCCCTCTTTTCATGTGAGTGAAAATCCGTATATTTAATATCCAGCACATTCCCGTTATTAAAAGATTTTTTGATCATTCCAATTCATTTAAAGAGAAAATTCTGTCTGATATGTTGCAAGGCTTTGTCTCTCCACATTAACATTGCAATACTTGAAACTATTTTGTACAGGCCTGTGGTCGATTGTTTGTGTAAATTGCAGTTAAATATAGATTAAGTGAAACTATGGGGAAATGCCACTGAACTGGGGTTTAAATCTAATATAGTATACTGATATACCACTTCCCTAATCCAAAAACACTACACCAAGAAGCCATTCTAAAGAGTGAATTCAACTTGGCCCTTCAAATTAAGGAACAGGAACGTGCGTTGAAGAAAATTAGCTCATGGGGTTGTGTTATTTGAGTTGTTTAGAACTAAAAATGATGAATTATACATAATTCAAGAATTATGAAAACATTTCCAAAATGAAATAATTTAAACACTTTAGACGTTGTCTGAGATGTCCTTTCAGATTTGAATAAATAGAGTACATAGAGGTATATTTTCATGAAACAACCTTAGGCTGGCCAAATTGATTGAAATGGTTATTTCCTACCAATATATAACTATATTTCTGAGTTCTGTGTGTATTTAATACTGTGTTTTATTGAAAAACAACCACTCTAATGTAGATCGCATGTAGCTTGTGTATACAGAGTGTACTGCTGAAAAGGCTCCCTTGACTGAGTTATTGGACTCGAAGTGGGCTTTCATGCCAGTATTTTGGTCACTTTGGAGCAAAATACTGGCATGTAGGCCCATCTTGAGTTAACCCCGTTTTTTGGAAGGGACATTAAGCTGAGGCCCAGAAGGCCCCCTCAGGTGGACATAAAAGATCCCATAGCATTAATTTTGAGAAGAGCTGTAGAATTTTCTCTGGTGTCCTAGCCAATATTGATTCCTCAGTCAATATTACAAAAACAGATGATCTGGTCATTATTGCATTGTTCTTTGTGGGGGCCTGCCCCATGCAAATTGACTGCCACATTCCCTGTATCACAACAGCGATTAACACTTCCGAAGAGTACAACATTGGCTGTTAAGGGCTTTGGGACGTTGTATGGATGTGAAATGCACTGTACAAATGCAAGCTTTTTTCCTTTTTGAATAATAGTGTACACGGAGATATATTTTGCCCTTTTGATTGTGTACAGTGCCATGTTTAAAAGGGGATGAGCAAAGTTACACCCAGAATTACATGAATTAGGTAAACTTGCTGTCACTTTGGATGCAGTACGCACTTTAATTCGTAGATTTAACATACTTTCCCCTCTTTAGGCCCCTTTCAGTATTACCAAAGTGAGTCAGAGGGCAGTCAAAACAACCTGCTTTCGGCCCTATGCCCTGTACATTTTAGTTAGCCATTAAGAAATGTGTGCCCAGTGGCCAAGTCTCACCGGCCATTCATTTTAATCTATCCCCCTATATGGGGAGTGAGTCTGCTGAAAAACTCATGTAACACCAAATGAATGATGAATACATGTTAACTTTTCAGATTTTTCAAATGTACGACAGTTTGTCAACTTAATTCTGTCTTTTTAAGATTTCATAAACCTGTTATTGGTTTAATGGAATAAACACATGTAGGTGTCAAAACAATTACATCCACATTTCACCCCCAATCCACTTAGTTCAATCATTCAGTGCAGTTTAATTTTACCAGTTGTTCTGATTCTGCTATAAATTTGTAACATTAAAACAACTGCAGTGAAAATTACTAATGTTTGAATTAATGAATTCAGTATATAGGTATACAGAAATTATATGACTCTGTGGTAGATTGAGCGTGGTTAAGTCACAGACCTAGATTAGACTCATGGACTGTTGCAGCATAGAAGGAGGCTGTTGAACCTGTTGTGTCTTTGCCAGCTCTTTGAAAGAACTGTCTAATTGGTCACATTCACCAGCTCTTTCCTTATAACCCTGCAATTTTTTCTGCTTAAAGTATTTATCCAATTCCTTTTTGAAAGTTCGATCCTCTTCCATCACCCTTTCAGACAGTACATTCCGGATCACAGCAACTCACTGAATAAAAAATGTTTTCCATATGTCACCTTTGGCTCTTTTGCCAACTACCTTAAATCTGTGTCTTCTAGTTACCGACCCTTCTGCCATGATGAACAGTTTCTCCTTGTCTGCTCTATCAAAACCATTTATGATTTTGAACACCTATGTCAAATCTCCCTTAAACTTTCCTGCTTTAAGGAGAACAATCCCTGTTGCTCTAGTCTCTGTGTGAATGAAGCCTTTCATCCCTGACACCATTCCAGTAGTCTTCTTTTGCAACCTCTATAGGTCTTAACGTCCGCCCTAAAGTGCACGGCTTAGCATTTGACACAATAATCCAGCTAGGTTTGGCATAACTTCCTTGCTTTTGTACTATGTGTCTATATTTTTAAGGCCGTATGCCTTTTTAATGATCATCTCAGTTTGTTCAACCACCTTCAAAGACTTGTGAATGTACATTCCAAGTTTCTATGTGCCTGCACCTCCTTTATTTAGATGGCTATATTTATGTTCGTAGAAAGAAAATTCAATTTATTATAATCCAATAAAACATATTCTTCAGACTATTGTTTAAATCTCAAACCTTCATCCAATATCTTTAAAATGTGAGATTGCATTAAGAATTAAGATCTATTCAGTTTGTAAATGAAACAGAATGTTCAGACCTCAGCCATGGTCTAATTAATATGAAAGTTTAACAGCCAGATTTCAGCTGTTTACATACAAATAAGGTCCCCTGCTAAACTTTCTTAACCTTACACTGTTGCAGTGTGCAGAAATCTAGCTTATTACAATTGCTTTATTATTGCACCCACCTGGAGGCTGTGGATTTTACCTTGTGGAATGCATCCTATGATGGTTGACAGTATTACAGTCTATTCTTAATAATTTAAAGACATGTTACTTAATTTGAATTACTGTATAATTTAATTTTTAAGTAACATAATTAGCAGCATGAAAATTTAGAGCTGAAAAAGATTTAAATGATCAAAATTTGAAGTTAGCAACTTTGAATTAAAAGGAGTAGACTGCATAAACCATAGGATTCCTAACCCTCTCCAGATTGTCCTGGAGTTTTCAGGAATTTGAGAGAAACCTTCTGGATACTGTTGTGAGTAAGCCAGGAGAAAAATTGAGGTTATTTTTTAAAAACTGTATTTTTTTTTCAAATTCTTTGAACACTTCCGTTTATTAGTTATAAAACTATTGAAGATGGGGGAAATTGATTGCCCGTTAGGACTCTTCCAATCAGGTAATGAGTCTGTTCACCTTCCAATTGATGTGGGAAAGCAGTGCGCCACGAAATTGAAAGTGTCGGGTAATCAATAGCGGGAGACTGGGAACAGACTGCCTGGAGGTGAGAAGTCAAGTAATGAAACTTTCAGGAATATGACCCCCTGGAGTTATCAAGCTAAATACACCAGAATAATCGTGTGATATTTTATGCAGATATTGGCATCATTGACAAAATTTTAAAATCTATTTCCATTAATCAGTCAAATAATAATCAGAAGCAGTTTTATATCCTGGTTACTGGTCTTGATCCAGCAACAGCTTATAATTTTTAAAATTATTAATTCATGGGATGTGGGTATCGCTGGCTAGGCCAACATTTATTGCCCATCACTAATTGGCCTTGAGAAGGTGGTGGTGAGCTGCCGCCTTGAACCGCTGCAGTCCATGTCCTGTAGGTACACCCGTAGTGCTGTTGGGAAGGGATATCCAAGATTTTGACCCAGCGACAGTGAAGGGATGACAATATATTTCCAAGTCAGGATGGTGAGTGGCTTCAAGGGGAACATCCAAGCGGTGGTGTTCCCTTCTATCTGCTGCCCTTGTCCTTCCAAATGATAGTGGTTGTGGGTTTGGAAGGTGCTATCTTATGGAGGATTGGTTGAGTTCCTGCAGTGCATCTTGTAGATGGTACATGCTGCTGCCATTGTGCATCGGTGGTGGAGGCAATGAATGAGTGTCACAAAAATTACAGTGAGCCTACTTTCCGGAAAGCGCTGTATGAATAAAAAAAATTAGTGAGGGCTAAGTTCAAAAGGCCCCAGAAACTGGTGCAGGGATCACCATGTGCAAATAACCTGAACCTGTTGATTGCAATTCAGGCAGCGTGTTAACTTCATGCTGCCTGCTGATTTGATTTTAGTGCCCAGCCAGTGCTAATCATGCTGTTAATTGGCTGAGTGCATCAATGGGAACCCAATATCGTGACTGGCTAGTGCCATTTAAAACTAACCTGCATTACTTAAAGTTATTTCCCGTCTCTTAAAGAGGAGGTGCATTGTGTCTGGAACAGTTGCTGACAATTGTGCTGGAAGTGAATTTGACCTGGGAAACATTGAATAATGGGAGAGTTTGGCCTCCCTGGTTTTCGGGCTTTGCACTGGATGCTTTGGTGGAGGAGGTGGAAAGGGGGAAGAGATGCCCTATATCCAGAGGGCTACAAGAAGCCTGCCTAGACACTGGCTCAGTATGCAGTGGGAGCAGATAACTATGGATATCAATGGCAGGAGTCATGGATGTAGTGTTGCAAGAAACTCAAAGACCTCACACAAGTGTTCAAGGTCAGTGAATGCACCTTTAAAACTAACTATTATTAGCCTCAGGCATTGCTTAATTTACCACCAACAACCTCTATCGATCAGGACTCTCACCTGACATTCACATGCTTCACCGCACCCTCACACAGACAGCACTGCCACAAACTTCGCACCCAAATCTTACAGCTTGCGCACACTGCCAGCAGTCAGCCATGACAGCCAAACCAATTGCACAACACACACACACACTTCCCTTGCTCCTTTAGAAAAAAGTCGGGCATAACCAGAAGCAGCAGGAGCTAACCAGAGGGGAAGAGGCACTGCATGTCCAAATCCCCATGGAGGAAACAGCACTGGCCATTATTGGACATCCAGTACTGAAGCCATGGCCAGGAGGAGGGCTGAAGCTATTGAAGATGATGGTATCCTCATACTTAATTTTTCTGTTCACATCCCACCTCCCTCTCATTCCACAGTCTCTTATGATTTACAAGCTGCAGATGGTGTAAGCATGTGCCTCTTTGCTTTGAGCACCTCCCCCTCCCCCCCAACACACCACAACCGTACCCTTTTTAAGATATGAAAGAAGTGCAGCTTGGACAGGCTTTGAAGGAACTGCAAGAAGCCAGTGATGATTAAGACACACCTGTCAATTTCACACTCGCAGGCAGTTACTGACACTACTCTTTAAACAGTGATGAGACACTGGGCACATGGGCTGCAGCTGGGTTGGGGAAAGGATAGCACAGGTGCCAGCTTGCAGGTGGTGCATTTGCGCGCATGTTCTGCTCAGAGAACTCCGATGAGGACTTTGAAGTGATGGCCTACAGAAGAAGGCTGGTAAATATGCACAACAAAATGCTTGGCAATTTACAAGGGTATTTGATTAACATGTGCATGGGCTATGCAATGGTGTCTTCAGCAGATAGCCTTTGTTGCCTTATAGCTATCATTTGGTTTGTGGTGGTGACTCAAATGCAGCAGGCATGGTGGATTGCTGTAGAATGAAGCCATCATAACTACTGCCAAGATACTGGTTGTTTACCTGCAAAGCAGCTGGATGTTGAGTGGGTGGAATCCCTTTTCGTTCTGGTTTAGGCAGAGTTGACTTAGGGTGCCCATAAAGCAACATGTGTGCAGTCAATGGCACCTTGCACCACAGAGAAGTCAGCAATCCTAGTGAAACTGTATGCTCACTCTGCCTGCTTCTCTCTGGCAAAATAATTAAATGTGGTTGGCTCTCGATGAATGCCTTAGTGTCCACCCTTGCGTAACAATGGATGGCAAATTTGCGAGATGTTCTAAATATCTCCAGCTCCGGTCTGGAAGGAGCAAAAAGAATGCATAAAAATTCATTGCTACATTCATCATGCAGTCATCTTCAGTCATTGTCAAAGTCGTCTGTGAGGCTGACTCAAGTGGCAGATTTCAGTAAGGATGTCCTTGCTGAAGCATAGAGGACACCAAGGCAGATATGGCTTCCTGCTGAAAGCCCTTCTCCTCCTCCCTCTTCCAGTAGCTTGTCCTGCTTCACGTGGCCTCTGTTCATGCTCCAAGTCATGTTGTAATCCAAAACGAATGACTACTAGTGCATCGTGTCTGGGAACAACTTGTCTGTGCAGAAGCCTTGAACTCCTTCAGCACCTGTCACACTACTTCTTATAGGCTTTTGCAACTTTCAATTATTAAAATCACCAAACACTTGTACAATTAAAGCTGCAACCAGAAGACATCAGCCAGCAACTAACCTTTAAGTAGTTGATCCTTTTAAATAGCACTGATAGAGGTCAGGGTCCTGAATAAGTGCCAGCTGTCCAAGTTAAGAGAGGGTGTTAGTTGGGGCCTTGAGCTCCAAAATGATACCACTGGTGTCAAATCAGCATTTCATGCTGATTGACCTCATGATGTGCCTGTTCTACGTACTTCCGGTGGTTGTTTACTGCATGCAGACTACATGCGTACAGTCATAGAGTCAATGCTTAATGTAGAAATCTTACCTTAAGTGCACCTGCATGCAGACTACATAAATTCAAATGAAAACCACTTCTGAATGAAGCCTCTGGAATATGTATTTAATGTACAAAGTTATATGGTTTGTAGGCATAGGTGAAATTGTTGCTCAGTATCTTTCTTTATGTTAATATAGTTTAGATTGACAGACTTCTTGTATACCATGTAATTTCATATTCTTCAATGTAAACTACATTTTGAAATGCCATTTATAAATACAGTACATTGATCTTCATTCATAATTATTTCCACATTAAGATGTCATACATGGCAATAGTCCCAAGAGTGACTTTCAGAGTGCACATGGTCCTTTACAGTTATAGTGATGATAATTGACAAACTACAAGCACTGCACTTGTACTGTTTTGGTATTTTAGCCAGTGCTAATCACTTGGAACATTTCTGTTTGATTCCAGTAATTTGCTTCATGTATCTGAGATGAAAAAAGAAGAGTGTCTGCCAATCATGCAGCACTTTTGTTAAAACCTTTAAAGTAGCTTTGTAGTTACCTATTTGTAACCAGAGCGTCTCTAGCATTGGCTTCTCTTCCAGCAGGGGACCCATCTGTGGCCCCATCCTGTTGCCCTGTGGCAACATTGTCTGCAAACATGAAGTTGACTTCCACATTTAGGCTGTTAACATTTGGCTGCACCTTTCTCATCCCCTCCATCACTTGTGTGCATCAGACTGCATATCCAATATACAATCTTGGATGAGCTGGAATTTCCTCCAGCTAAACACTGGGAAGATCAAAGCTGTTGGCTTTAGTCCCTCCCATAATCTCTGTACCCCCACCATTCCTGTCTTCTGGGCTGAGCCAGACTGTTTGCAAGCTCAGCGTTGTGTTCAAACCTGAGATGAATTTTTGATAAAAACAAAAAACTGCGGATGCTGGAAATCCAAAACAAAAACAGAGATACCTGGAAAAACTCAGCGGGTCTGGCAGCATCGGCGGAGAAGAGCAAAGTTGACGTTTTGAGTCCTCATGACCCTTCAACAGAACTAAGTAGAAATAGGAAAGGGGTGAAATATAAGCTGGTTTAAGGGGGGGGGGAGGTGGTTGTTGGGACAAGCAAGCAGTGATAGGAGGAGATAACCAAAAGATGTCACAGACAAAAGAACAAAGAGGTGTTGAAGGTGGTGATATTATCTAAAAGAATGTGCTAATTAAGAATGGAGAGCAGGACAAGCAAAGTAGCTCTAGTGGGGGTGGGGTGAAATAAACCATGGGTGGAATACATTTAAAAATAATGGAAATAGGTGGGAAAAGAAAAATCTATATGAATTATTGGAAAAAACAAAAGGGAGGGGGAAGAAACGGAAAGGGGGTAGGGATGGAGGAGGGAGTTCAAGATCTAAAGTTGTTGAACTCAATATTCAGTCCGGAAGACTGTAAAGTGCCTAGTCGGAAGATGAGGTGCTGTTCCTCCAGTTTGCGTTGAGCTTCACTGGAACAATGCAGCAAGCCAAGGACAGACATGTGGGCAAGAGAGCAGGGTGGAGTGTTAAAATGGCAAGCGACAGGGAGGTCTGGGTCATGCTTGTGGACAGACCGAAGATGTTCTGCAAAGCGGTCACCCAGTCTGCGTTTGGTCTCTCCAATGTAGAGGAAACCGCATTGGGAGCAACGAATGCAGTAGACTAAGTTGGGGAAATGCAAGTGAAATGCTGCTTCACTTGAAAGGAGTGTTTGGGCCCTTGGACGGTGAGGAGAGAGGAAGTGAAGGGGCAGGTGTTGCATCTTTTGCGTGGGCATGGGGAGGTGCCGTAGGTGGGGGTTGAGGAGTAGGGGGTGATTGAGGTGTGGACCAGGGTGTCACGGAGGGAACGATCCCTACGGAATGCTGCCGGGGGGGTGAAGGGAAGATGTGTTTGGTGGTGGCATCATGCTGGAGTTGGCGGAAATGGCGGAGGATGATCCTTTGAATGCGGAGACTGGTGGGGTGATAAGTGAGGACAAGGGGGACCCTATCCTGTTTCTGGGAGGAAGTAGAAGGCATGAGGGCGGTTGCGCGGGAGATGGGCCGTACACGGTTGAGGGCCCTGTCAACTTCCGTGGGTGGACAATCTCGGTTAAGGAAGAAGGGAGACATGTCAGAGGAACTGTTTTTGAAGGTAGCATCATCAGAACAGATGCGACGGAGGCGAAGGAACTGAGAGAATGGGATGGAGTCCTCACAGGAAGCGGGGTGTGAGGAGCTGTAGTCGAGGTAGCTGTGGGAGTCGGTAGGCTTGTAATGGATATTGGTGGACAGTCTATCACCAGAGATTGAGTCAGAGAGGTCAAGGAAGGGAAGTGTCAGAGATGGACCATGTGAAAATGATGGAGGGGTGGAGATTGGAAGCAAAATTAATAAATTTTTCCAGGTCCCGACGAGAGCATGAAGCAGCATCGATGTACAGGAGAAAGAGTTGTGGGAGGGGGCTGGAGTAGGACTGGAACAAGGAATGTTCCACATACCCCATAAAGAGACAGGCATAGCTGGGGCCCATGCGGGTACCCATAGCCACACGTTTTATTTGGACGAAGTGAGAGGAGTTAAAGGAGAAATTGTTCAGTGTGAGAACAAGTTCAGCCAGACGGAGGAGAGTAGTGGTGGATGAGGATTGTTCAGGCCTCTGTTCGATGAAGAAGCGGAGAGCCCTCAGACCATCCCGGTGGGGGATGGAGGTGTAGAGGGATTGGACGTCCATGGTGAAGAGGAGGCGGTTGGGGCCAGGGAACTGGAAATTGTTGATGTGACGTAAGGTGTCAGAGGAATCACAGATGTAGGTGGGAAGGGGCTGGACAAGGGGAAAGAGAAGGGAGTCAAGATAGCGAGAAATGAGTTCCGTGGGGCAGGAACAGGCTGACACGATCGGTCTGCCGGGCCAGTCCTGTTTGTGGATTTTGGGTAGGAGGTAGAAGCGGGCTGTCCGAGGTTGGATGACTATCAGGTTGGAAGCTGTGGAAGGAAGATCTCCAGAGGAGATGAGGTCAGTGACAGTCCTGGAAACAATGGCTTGATGTTCAGTGGTGGGGTCATGGTCCAGGGAGAGGTAGGAGGAAGTGTCTGCAAGTTGACGCTCAGCCTCCGCGAGGTATAGGACAGTGCGCAATTTTTGATCTCTGTCCACTCCTTCACAAACACTACCTGTTTCCACCAGCATAACATCACCCCAGTCTGTTACTTGCTCAGTTCAGCTGCACCAAAACCCTAATTTAGGCTTGTGTCGCTTCCAGGCTGATTCATACCTTGGTTGGCTTTCCACGCTCTACCTCCATAAACTTCAACTCACCTGAAACTCTTGCTAGTGTTAATGTGTAACAGGGCCTGATTGTCCATCACTCCTTTCCTTATTGACCTGATGGAAAAAATCATGAGCAGCGTTAACCTTTACATGTAAGAAGACGTGAAAATTCCATCATAAATGACTTTAAAATTACTAATATTCATGCAGCTATCTTCAGCCCACTATTCAGATGAATGGAATCATGGGCTGTATACAGCATAAAACATCAACACTGACCCAACAATTGAGGTTCCTGGCTTCTGTCTGCCTTGAGGACATGCATAGACAGTGATTAACTGAATAAACACAAGGCATGTGTGGCTATATGCTCTACAAGTGGAAGTTGAGGGATGAACCAAGCGTGACTGTGGCCATCTCGGACCATGGAAGACATCCATCAGCCTGCCCACTAAGATCTATTATGGGAGGTAATTCATTTTTCCACTTGGCATTGCAAGAGGGCATTGAAGGGAATGGCCAAAACAGACATCCCATACCCATCATTGTATCCATCATACTACTACACCAGTGTAGTAGTAGCATTGACCTACATTGACTTCAAAGCCTCAAAAATGAAAATTCCTGCAAGGCCTCACCTCTATCTAACTCTGTATTTGGGCTTAGTGATCTCTTCGTTCCAGGGATTCCTTCAATGAACCGCCCTATTTTGCAGCTTTCAATGCCAGCGAACATGTAAAAGGACTCTAAAGCATGCCATAATTGTTGTAATTCCATATTGAAGATAGGCTGGGGTTTAAAGACACTTGTGAGATTCACCAGAAGTTCTGTTTTCTAAAAACTGTCACTTTTATGATCACGGGATAATGGTCAAATGCTTCAGTGATATGCTACACGTATATTTTCAAAATATTTATTTAAAAATACATATAAAAATTGAAAATGTCTGAAAAATCTATTTTAATCATTTTTTTGCCTATTATGAGGAAATACAAATACAAAAAAAACTTGGAAAAATATCACTCTCGTTAAAACCATGCAAATTAAAGGGTGATACGATAGAACTATTTAATATTATGAAAGCTGGGACATGGTAGATAAAAGCAGACAGTTTCCAGTAACTGATGGACCTATATATCACCTCTGCATCAGAAGGTTGTGGGTTCAAATTCTATTCCAGAGACTTGAGTGCAAAGATCTGGCTGACACTCTAGTGCAGTACTGATGGAGTGGTGCATTGTCAGACATGCTGACTTTCAACTGAGACATTAAACCAAAGCCCAGTGTACCTTCATGGGTGAACACAAAGATTCCATGGTGATATTTTAAAGATGGGCAGAGGAGTTATTCCCAGTGTCCTGGCCAATATTTATCCCTCAGTCGGCATCACCTCAAAATAGATTATTTTGTCATTCTGTTTGTGGGCACTTGCTGTGTGTAAATCGGCAGCCCCATTTCTTATATTACAACTACACCACAAGTATTTTATTGGGTATGAAACTCTTTGGCACATCCTGAGGTTGTGAAAGGCATTACAGAAATGGAAGTTCTTCTTTAGAACAAGGAGCCATAGATACAAAATTAAATGTGTATGATTTAGCACGACAGCATGAGAAACTTTTTTAACAGAGATGTATGAGGCTGTGGAATTCACTGCCAGGGATTGTGTAAGAGGCACAAACAATCAAGATTAGATTGGATAGGTGAATGAAGAATAAAAGGATATGGAACCAAATGAATGAATGTGATGAGGACTTTCTGCTCACAGACTGGTTAGCCAGTTTCTGTATAATGTCTATGTTTTTGATAAGTTTGAGGCTGAATGTGCTATAGGACAAACTACTGCACATTGCTAAATCAAAATGTTAAGTTTCTGTTTATTGTTGCAGGTAACAAGTCTGATAAGAATGATGCCCGAGAGGTTCAATGCCAAGAAGCCCAAACTCTTGCAGTTCACTATGATATGGTGGTATTAGAAACTTCTGCCAAAGATTCCAGCAACGTGGAAGAAGCTTTTATAAAAATGGCCACAGAGCTAATGCTGAGACATGCTGGGCCTATGTTCACTGAAAAAGCAACCGAAGGCATCAAATTAAACAGCAAAGATGTTGGTGAAGGATGGGGATGTAGCTGCTGACATTGCAGGTTAATTTTATTGGGTTTTGCATCATCTCGTTTTAAAATAGATCAATCACAAATACGGTTTAAGTCAGTTGGCTTGGACCCAGTTTTTAGTAGTGTGTTTGTGCACAGAATCTGTGCAAACCATTGTGAACTGTATCCATTCCTCCAATTTGAAGACTGACAGTTAAAGCTGTTCTTGCTGGTCATGAAATCTTGACATTCCAATAACAACCATAATCCCATCGCCTTAACTACTGATCCTGAAGCACTCATCTTCTCTAACCGCTTTTTTTCTAATTAAATTTATATATCGGAACAGAAAATTTTACAGAGAAGACATGAACATTTCAAATATGAAACTGTAATTAAAATTAAATTGGACATGGTACATAGGACTGCTTTTTTAAAATAAAAATGACTGTTGGTAGCAGTCATTGGGGACCGGGTGGGGAGATGTGAATAATTATCTAATTTTCTTCTGCATATCCATTGTTGCCTTACAAATTAAAAACACCTGCATTCCAGCTACTTTTTGTCTCAGTTCGTATGCATTAGGAATTTTGGCAGTCCTGCGTATAGCTCTTTAAAATCTGAGTTTATATTTTACTGTGGGGTGTTGTATACTTGCCTGACCTATTTTAATAGGTGGTGATTTAATTTGAAACTTGAATCAGTTGCATACATGTAATAATTAATCTTGAAGGTGATTGCTATTTTTGCTCAGTGTGTTGTGGCGCACACTGACCCAAATGTTTTGTTGCTCCCAAGACAATGATGTAACTCTCACTGCTGATTGGACAAAATCAGAGAGCAGCTGAGAGAAGACATTGGTTAGCCTAGCAACAGATAATTGCAACTCCCAGCCTGGGTGTTGTGCTTTGTATTGTGCGATCCTGCATGTAACTTACAACTAGGATCAATGCCAGCCTTATTATTGATTCAAAGTACGTAGTCTGTATTGGTGAGAACAAAGCATCCAGCAACAGACAGTACTGATGTGTTCTTTGCTTTGCATTTGCAAAATGCTGGCAGGGATAATCTCTCCTAGAAAATGCATCATGCACTTTATTTTTTTTAAAAGCAGGTTCCAGAGTATGTTATGAAGTAATTTTATCAGCAATAGTGATTTTTGGGAGGTGGGAATAGTCCGTGTTATCCAACAGTCTCCCAGAACTAGTCTTCATTATATTGAAAATGACAGCACTACTTCCTGACAATACTTATTTCAGATCAACATCAACAATGTTAATTAACAATGAATAAGCCAGAGAATTTTGGGCATTCTGATTTACAAAGAGGATTGGATGTAGTTTGGTACAATATTATTTTATGGAAGGGGGTTAAAGAAAAATTTTGTGCTTATGATGAAATAGTGAACATTCGGAGTACATAAATTTTAATAACCAGATAAAGGGGTAGTGCCTACAGTATTTAGCTATATAAGAGTTTTGCACATGTTGCTTTACTAATATCTAGTGTGTTAACTGCAACTTTCTGTGGAAATTTGATGCTGGTGTAAATAGTCCCTGGTGTTATTCCTATTTTAAATACAAGAATGAAAGGGTACTGGGATAATGCAGGGTGTTAACAGTGGCTTTTTATCTCAAAGATTTGCTTTCAATTCCAGTCCAAACTGGTGGCATAATGTCTCTCTCTGTCACCAGTAAGGGCAATCCTCTGCAAAATAATGCAATATATATATATAATATAAAATAAAAACAGAAAATGCTGGAAAAACTCAGCAGGTCTGATCGCGTCCGTGGAGAGAGAAACAGAATTAATGTTTTGAGTCTCACACGGACCCGGAACATTAACTCTGTTTCTCCCTCCAAGAATGCTGTTAGACCTGCTGAGTTTTTCCAGCATTTTCTGTTTTTAATTCATATTTGCAGCATCCACAGTATTTTGCTTTTATCTCTGCAAAACAAATCTGGGTATTTTCAATCCTGCTCCTTGTTAGGGATAAATCAACAGACAAAATGATTGTTGTGGAAAATGAAAACATTAATGCCATATGGGTTGATTTTCTAAAGCTGTGGTTAATTTATATTTGGGCAGAATATTACTTCAACTAGCCTGGCCTGATATTGCTGCCACTTGAGGGCCAATTCTAAGTCCTGGGGAGAGTGGTCAGCATTCCCCCTTTCCTGGGTGTTTAAGTTGAAGGAAACAGTGCGGTTTAACCGCTGAGCCTCATTTGAATGTTGCCAGTTTGCAGCTTGCTTGTTTGGCCCAAAGTAGCAGCTGGACAGGTGAAGAAGAGCAAATGGCCTGGAGTTGTTCATCGGCATCAACAGAAGGCAGCTGGCGGCTAAGGTGGGGTGGGGGGTGGTGCGGTGTTGGCTGTGTTCCAAAGGTGTCTCACACCTAGAGAAGGAATTAGGGTATAGAAGGCCAAGGTGTTCCTTGTAGGGCCTGGTGGAGCACATCCTGCTCCTCCTGGCCACACTAAGGAAAGTTGACTCGCCTTCAGTTTCCTCGCTGGCTTCCCGCTAGCTTTATCTGACTGGCCCTGAGAGATGTTCCACTCAGCAGAGGGTTAAAATTCCACAGGGCGCTATGGTTTGTCAGAGTCCAGTGGGAGCCTTGCTGCCAAAATTATCGGTGTTAAAATGAAACTTCGGTGGGAATAGATCCATTCGATTTTAACTGCTGCCCCACTCTTTTTGCACCGGTTGGGGGAAGAGTTAAAATTCCTCCTTTAATGTGGAAAGCAGAAAAAACCCATTTTATTTCCCGATGCTGACTTCCTCCAGCTCACTGCCCACAAAAAGATATAGAAAACATAAAATGCAAACTTTCTCAATGAGGTTATACTACATTGAATTGATACTGAATTTCTATAGGATTTTAATGGGACTGACTGAATTATCATTTAATTATTCTGTCATGTTGCACTCTGGCTCCATTAAAGTCATGCTTTTCGAGCTGTAGACTGGTAGTGGCTGCCTTTTGCTGGGTATATTTTTGTTTTAATTTAAATAAAGGAAATCTCAGTTAGTAATAATGCTAACTTATGCAATCATTTACACCGTGATGTATAGATACATAAAATAGGTCATTAATCCATTGATATATCATGTAAAATTGTGTGGTTGCCAAATTCAACTGATTGTCAATAAGGACAATACAATAACATCCCATCTCAAAGAACTTGTTCTAGACGTTTAGTTATTTATAGACTATTCCTCCCCTGATCCATACAGCAGTACTCTGCACATCTATCACCACCATAAACAGTATTGTTTTCTCGATAGACCCAAGTTCATAAATTCTTAAGTTAAAATAAAAGTTACTAAATTGTGTAAATGTTTGGTGACCAAGCTGTCAGAATGTATTCCAGATGATATTGTCTCTAATCTTCAATAATACACATATTGCTGATCTACTTTATTATCTGCATAAGTCTTGAAACTTCTCTAATTTGGATGGTCTCACTCTACTGTATTGACTGTTTAGAGATCAGTGCCTGTTTTTTACCCAAAAAGATGGGGTTTATATCTTGTCAATTTAATTTGATTTTAATTCAATGGCATAAATCGTTCCTAACTTTTTCAGAATCCATTCCTTTATAACCTGTCCACATGTATCATGTTTTTTAAAAGCAAATTTTAAATTTGCAAACTGTATGAGAAACATGCATTTTGTAAAATATTAAGGTGGCACCAAGCAAACATCTAATCAGTCTGTTCTATTAGCATATAATTTAGCAAAGTTAGACCTAAAGTCTGGCTGCAAGGTGATTCTTACAATATTCAAAATTCACACACCAAATATTCCAATACTGCACTTTATTACCAATGAACAAGAACATGGACATAAGGGCTAAACACATAATAATCAATCAAATGATAGACATCAACTAGTCTTCTGTATTTACATTTTATAATTCTTCATAGTCTATTTTAGTATAATAAGGATTTTGTATAAAATTGATTTAGATTTTAATCTACTTAATTTGATAATTCTGATATTTTTGAGAAGGGAGTTTTATACCATACCTGTCCTTGGACTGAAGTCATTCCATGGAATCCCTTTGCTAGGTTACACAGCAAGTTAGCTGAGGCATATGACAGGGAAGGCTCAGGTTTGAGAGGCAGTTTTAATGCTGAGTTAGCTGATCTCACCCTGGATAGGGGTCGGAATGCCACTATTATTTGCAACAGCCCATGAACAGGTAGGGTGGGAAAGCAGTTGATTGGCATTCAGCAACCTGTACTGGCAACATATATGTGTATGCTGGATTGGGCTTAACTGTGATATGCTCATATTCAAAGTCTACTAATATTCACCAACAAGGCTCACACATGAATAACAGTAAACTGGCAAGATAGCAATGCTAATGGAACTGTGTCAACAATTTCAGAAGAGATGGGGAGGGAAGAAAATTGGCGAGAAAAGGTTTTTAAAAAAAACTTATTCCGTGTACCTGTAGTATGAAATAATTTCTTCAGGCTGCCATAATAATTAATTTCTGATGTTAGAACAATACTTTAGCACATTAATACATTAGTAAGGGATCTAACAGGATTTGCAGTTCTGAAAGTTTTTTTTAAAAATTAGTGTAAAACACAATTGGAAGAAGTAGCTATAAAGTGAATTTCATTCTTGACATTTTTGGGGTCTCGCACTATAGAACGATAGTTGCATTTTACACAGCTCTGTTCCAAATGTAGATCAGTGGTTAGCTCAGTTTATTGTTAAAAGTAAACCTATCAATCTTCCCTTCACCAATTCACACGATGGATAACTGATTTTGGATGTGCTCATTCTTCACAAGATGTCTGAATAGCAGAAACATCAAAAGGTAACTGGTCCTGGACTGGAGGTAGTCAAATAACAGGCTTTAAAGTGTGAAATTGAATGATTTAGCGACAAGCTCACTATGCAGCTTGCACTGCCTCATAGCTAACCATAGGGACATAGAAATTCTCAAACTTGAATACATTGTTAGAGTATTGTATATGACTGGAGAGAGGGCAGTGAGATATGAGACGCTGCTGCCCCAGCCAGATTGCTTGAAGCAGTTGTAATATTCTTCTCTCCTTTCACTTAATATCCACTTTATCTTGCTGTTTCTTACTGTGTATTGCTTATACATGTAAAAGTAAAATGAATGATTTGGTATAAATAGATGAAACATTTCTGAAACAAAAGGATTGAGATTGAATATTGAAGTCTTGTTGTAAAATACCTTGAAAGTAAAAATAAATCATGGGCATTTAGTATCTGTGTGTTATTTTCTGTACCGTTCTTAGATAATTAATCCTCAGCATTTTGTTAACATAGGAACAGGAGTAGGCTACAGTTGTAGTAAGGAGTACAGCCACCTTAGTGGCTCATTGAGTTTCTCCATAGTGCATTTTAGTCATAAAATTAGGAAGAGCCCAGGCTTGATTGCCTAGTCTATTATGTTAGCCAAACTCAACTGGGGAAATGATAAAGAGCCATAGTCATTTTGGCACAAAGGCATGTTATGTTCATGCTGGCTATCTGTGCAGCAATCCAATCAGTCCTATTCCCCCTTAGACCTGCACTTTCCTTTTGAAATCATTGATTGTCTCCACTTCTATCACCCTTGTAGGCAGTGAGTTCCAGAGTTAGACCCTGCAACTTTCATTAACTGAACAACTAATCACAAGAGGGGCACAAACTTTGGCCTCAGTACCACTTTTTTACTACATAGCGCAGAAAGCCAAAACCAGCAAACCTGGATTTGGTCTAAACCATGGCCCTTCAACCATATTCCCACCTCATGCATGGCATAGGTGTCCTGTTAGTGCAGCATTTTTTTGTCAGCATTGGCAATGCTAACAAGGTTGTATTTATTGCACCTCTCTTCTTAAACCAGTGCAATCCTTACAATGCTGGTGTCTCCCGCACTGGTGTTGGGTGGGAAGTGCCAAGATTTTGATCCACCAGCAATCAATGAAGGAACTGTAATATATCTCCAGTTCACACTGTGAATTGGAGGAAAACTTGAAGGAGACACTCTTTTGTTGTCACTGCCATCAACTTGGTGGTAAGGGCCACAGGGCTGTAGACCTCAGCTTCCTGAGTTGCTGCAGTACATCTTGCAGATTGTGCCTAATACAGCCACAGTCTACCAGCAGTTATCGCGCCCAGTGACCGAGGGCTAATCAAGTAGACTGCTCTGGCTGGTGTTACACTTCGAGTGTTGTTGCAGCTGCACACATCCAGTTAAGTATCTGATACTCTTGTTGATAATGGAGAACAATGCAGACGATCACTACCTCAGTTGCCATAACCTGCATGTTACATGCCACTCCAGCCACTGGAGGGTTCTCTCATTGACCGTACTGACCTCAGCTTCTCTGGGCCCTTGGTGCCATACAGAGTCAGGTGCTATCTTTGATGTTGAGGGCAATTACTCTTTCTCTTGGATTCAGCTCTTGCATTTTTGTCTGTTGAGTTTAGCCAATCTTACACTGCTGTCTTTGGACACTTGTGCACAGGACTGGCTTTAACCATTAATGATTTGGATGAGGGTGGGGGGGGTGGTGGTGTGTGGCTTCATCTTTTATGTACGGGAAAGGGCCCTTAAGATAGAAAATTGATGATTCATCTGGAAAATCAAGATGTCTACTATGCCTCCAAATTATTCAAGATTGTTTATGTACTGCAACTAAGATTATTTGGTCTCGCTTTCAAGATATAACATTCATCTATTAAAACCTTGCCAGTCATTACAGAACATTCAGGTGTATATGGAATGGCAATTTGCTTTTAGTTTAAACATTTACTGAAGCTGGACCAACCATATGAATACTGGCTACAAAAGCAGCTCAGAAGCTGGATATTCAGCAGCAAGTAACTCACTTGACTCTAAAGCCAAACCATTACTTATAAAGCACACGGCATCAGTGTAATGGAAAACTCTCCATTTGTCCGGATGAGTACAGATACAAGAAGCTGACACCATCTAGAATAAAGCAAACTGCTTGTTTGGTATGCCAAACACCAACTGCACACTGCAGCTGCACTTTGTACCATATACAAGATGCACTGCAGCAACTCACCAAGTGTTCTTTTGACAGCACCTTCCAAACCCACGACCCCTACCACTTAGAAGAATAAGGGCAGTACATGTTATAGGAACACTGGCTGGGATTTTACAGGACCCAGGGAGCGTGCAACTTACTCATCATCTTCCTGCCGTCGCTGGCATTTTACCAGCTATGGGGAAGGTGGCGGACAGCTTCCCACTGTTGGGCCAATTGAGGCCATTAAGTGGCCAATTAATGACAATTTACATGCGTCTTCCCACCTCCTCCATGGGGGGAGACCACCAGGTATACCCTTTACCATGGCTCCGAACAGGGGTAGCCTTCTTGGATCGGGTACCTTGTGGCCCACGTAGGGCCCTTGTGAGCTGCCATCACTGAAAGATGCAAACCTGTCCTCAAGACTGATTTCTCTCTCTCTCTTTTCTTTTGCCCCCCACCTGCCTTTCCCTCAGGGCCCTCCCAATTTCTGGGACTTACCTGACTGGCCCTGGCAAACCCCAAAAACTCACCTTAATTCTGGGGCCTCCTCCATTGTGGCTCATCTCGACCTGCCGTAGTCCTAGAAGTGACCACGGCTCCTGGTGGTGCTGCTGTGACTGAAGAGCTGCCAGCCATCCGAGTGATCAGCTCTTGGGGTGGTGTCAGGAATACTTAGTTCATAATTTAATGTTTTAAAATATAACTTCTGGTTTTAGAAATTAAAGTTTGACTGTAGAGAACTGGGGGAAAACCTCATTTAAAACTTGTAAATCTCTGATATGAATGAATTGAAGCAAGCCTTAGTTCAGTTCAATTCAAAGAATGGGGCATGTATATTGAAGGATGGGTCATGTTGACTCAAAAGGTCAGAGTAGAAGGGGAAGAGTAATTAAACAGCAGGTGGAGAAATGTAAACCATGGATTACCTATCTGGGTCTTTTGGTGGAGGCATATCTGCAATCCTTGCAGTAAGTGCAGTCTAGAGAGGTGTTTTTGTTTTTAGATTAAGGGCTATATTAGTTTAAAAAGCTTCTGGTAAACCCTGAAAGGTTATAAAACCAATTTCTTTAAATCGAAGAAGGAATTGTAAACCATGGATTTTTAAAAAATTCATTCAAGGGATGTGGGCTTCGCTGGCTAGGCCAGCATTTATTGCTCATTCCTAATTGCCCTTGAGATGTGATGGGAAGCTGCCTTCTTGAACTGCTGCAGCCCATGGGGTGTAGGTACACCCACAGTGAATTTAGGGAGGAATTTCAGGATTTTGACCCAGTGACATTCAAGTTAGGATGGTGAGTGGCTTGGAGGGGAACTTCCAGGCAGTGGTGTTCCCATGTATCTGCTGCCCTTGTCCTAGATGGTGGCTGTTGTGGGCTTGGAAGGTGCTGTCTAAGGAACCTTGGTGAGTTTCTGCGGTGCATCTTGTAGATGGTACACACTGCTACTACTGTGTGTTGGTGACGGAGGGAGTGAATGTTTGTTGATGTGGTGCCAATCAATGAGCTGCTTTGTCCTGGATGGTGTCTAGCTTCTTGACTCTTGTTGGAGCCTCACTCATCCAGACAATATGAGAGTATTCCATCACACTTCTGACGTGCCTTGTAGATGGTGGACAGACTTTGGGGAGTCGGGGGGTGAGTTACTCGCTGCAGGATTCCTAGCCTTTGACCTGCTCTTGTAGCCACAGTATTTATATGGCTCGTCCAGTTCAGTTTCTGGTCAATGGTAACCCCCAGGATGTTGATAGTGGGTTCAGCGTTGGTAATGCCAGTGAATGTCAGGGGGCGATGGTTAGATTGTCTCTTGTTGGAGATGGTCATTGTCTGGCACTTGTGTGATGCAAATGTTACTTGCCACTTGTCAGCCCAAGTCTGGTTGTAGTTTTGGTCTTGCTGCATTTGGATATGGACTGCTTCAGTATCTGAGGAGTCGCGAATGGTGCTGAACATTCATCAAATTGGCTGAAGACTGGCATCTGTGATGCTGGAGACCTCTGGAGGAGGCCGAGATGGATCATTCTCTCAGCATTTCTGGCTGAAGATTGTAACAAGTGCTTCAGCCTTTTACCTAAAGGTCTGTTTGAGGGCATCCCAGAGCATTCCACATTGTAATGGAGATCGGTGGAGCTCAGGTTAATTCTGTTATTTCAACTTAACTGGGTGTTTGTTGAGAGAGTTAGTGGCAAATTGGATTTTGTGTGGTGCAGCTCACGGAGAAGGTAGCCAATGTAAATGACAGTTAGTTAGGTCTGCAGCTTAAGCTGACTTCATTCAATGCATGGAATGCAGATGAGAGAACAGAAATTGGAAGATTTGTTCTAGCTTGCAGCTCGTGGCTTCAGAGTCTCGTGGCAAAAGAAAGCAGCCAGCAGATTAGCTTGGAAGGATTGAAAAAGTAACCAGAACAAGGGACTGCGGTGTCCACATTCAAGGGATGGTAAATGAAAGTTTCACTTCTGAGAATAGCTGGAATTGAGAATTAAAGTAGTTTCCAAAGGACTGTGGCATATTTATGTGTGGTCCCTACAGAGGTAAATAACTAAGATTGATGTGTCTTATAAGGAAACGGCTTGTGGTGGAGAGATAGTAAGGAGTACATAGTTATAAGCTATAGTGTTAAAAACATTGTATTCAAAAGAATTAAGCAAAACAAGCAATGTTTGTTTTTGTTGGAAAACGTGGAATCTTGTGTTGTAGTTCTGTAGATTTTATTACTGGATGTTGGGATTTCTCTTTAAAGAATTGGGTATGACAATCCTGTCAGGGACTGTTTATATTTAAAGGGATGAAAGCAGGCGGTTATTTGCCTGATGGGAACATAAAATGCAGTGATGTGGTTGCCCCTGACTTTCTAGCTGGTGGATGAGACCACTGCTGCCCTGTAAACTCCTCACTTTTGTCACCTGCGGGTTCCCCTCAAGGTCATGCGCTGTCCTGACTTGGAATATATCATCGTTTCTTTACTGTTGGTGGATCAAAATCCTCAGTCTCCCTCCCTAAATTGCACTGTTTCTACAACACGCAGACTGCAGTGGTTCATGAAGGTAGCTCATTTTCTAAAGGGTGATTAGGGATGGGATATAAATGCCGCCTTGCCAGTGTTACCCACATCCCATGAACGAATGAAAAAATAAATCCCCTCTGTGTCCTTTAATAAAATAACCTGGCATCATAATCTCTGCAGTTAGATTGTTACACAGTATAAATAGCCTTCATCCCCAAATTCTTGAAGAATCGATCAACAGCAAAAATTTAAATTTTATTATATAAAACATTTTTGAGGTAATCTCTATACATGTATGATTCAGAAAACATAAGGATCAGAGCATTGGTTTCTCTACATCATTTATAATAGGACATTCGGTGGTATAAAAGTGTGGAGATGTGATATACAGTAGGTCATAAGAATAAAAACTCAGTTTATAAGCTCATAAAAAGCTTATGCATTACAGACTTGAACATACACTAGGTTTTCAAACTAGTTTCACATGTAGATTATTTCCTACTACACAATTTTTATAAACCGTTTTGGCTTTATAAGAAGTGTTTGAAAAAACAGTCCAATGTTAGCCGAGGTATTTTTTTTAAAAAAAAGAAAATAATGTCATAAGAAATGTATAAGTACTCTGCAAAATCTTATCAGAATTTTTTTCAAACTTAGAAGTTGTAAATCAGAAAATAAGTTACCAAAGTTCAAATACTAGAGCAAAAGTAGTGTTATTAAAATCAAACAAAACGATGAAATCCTGAAGTGTGCTGATGGTAGATTTACGCCTTTCCTGATGCAACCCACCTAAATGTATTAGTCACTGTGGAATAAAACAAACTTAAAAGGGAAGTTGTCTGCTAATTCAACAAATCCTTTCAGAAGGGCAAATTGTTTGTTGCTTATGTCACGACTTAGCCACGGAAGTACAAGTAGTCTGAGAAATACATAAGCATAAATACATAACACACAAACCCAATCTTGAATGTTTATTTGTACTCCCAGTTTTGTGACCTACTGACCTAGGGAAAAGGGGGTGCAGAGAAGGGGAGAGAGAAGTGGGAAAACATTGACATTCCATTTGCAAGGGGTTTAATGTGCATCAGAAAATTAATGTATTCCACATGTAGTCAAACAGATACAGAGGAAGAAACTTACTGTTAGCTAGAGCATACTAGCAATGAAACCGGTGATTAGCTGCAACAAAGTCCGTTCCTACAGTTTTTACCATTAAATGTCATTCTTTGAGTTCTAATTTGTACCAGTTCACATTGCAGTTGGATGCATCAAGGAGAGGCTCCATCCAATTTTTAATTCCATTTCAATTTCCTCGACTTCACACAACCCTAGGCCAGGTCTAGCTAACTCAATTCATCAAAAAGTCTTTGTTTGACCTTGGTTACAACTGTGACTATACTTCAAATTAATTCATTGGCTGTAAAGTGCTTTGGGAGATCCTGAGGTCCTCAAAGATGCATTATATATTAGTCTGTTTTTATAATGCTTTTTGTTTCTTCACTAGGATTACTACAGGAAAACAAAACAGACAAATTCCCCTGTAGAGTCACTTTCTCAGCAACTTTTTTTGTGCTCAGGGATGTTGTATTAGGAGATGGGTCGAGCACCCTCAAGTCAGAAATAGCATTTCCCACACCAGCTCTCCTAATAGTCTCAGCGATATTGCAGTGCTAAACCAGAAGAAGATTTGTGCTGTCTGCTCATGACCCCATGAAAATGGGCCTTGACGGCCCAAAACTTATTTCACTACACCCAGTAAATAGGCTGGGCGTTTGGGGAGGTGAAAGAGACACAGAATTTCATCCCATTAATCTGGGCTGCATTTAATTCAGTTCACAAAATGTATTCCAGTACACACCTGGTTACACACTTTTTTCCCCCCTTCAGTATTACTTCCCCTACCTTGGCTTGAGAGCCAAAATCCAAGAGTTGCATTATACTTAAACTAAAAATCTGCCCCAAAGTAGAAAATCAGGAGGTAAGACCATAAGACATAGGAGCAGAAATTAGGCCAATCGACCCATCGAGTCTGCTCCGCCATTCAATCATGGCTGATAAGTTTCTCAACCCCATTCTCCCGCCTTCTCCCCGTAACCTTTGATCCCCTTACCAATCAAGAACCTATCTATCTCGGTCTTAAATACACTCAATGACCTGGCCTCCACAGCCTTCTGTGGCAATAAATTCCATAGATTCACCACTCTCTGGCTAAAGATAAAATTACTCCTCAGGTTTTGACACTATGCAAATCAAAAACATACCACAGCAGTTTTCTCCACAACCATATTTGATCATATTTATTGAAAATTTTGTTGCATCTTCAAAATGTATTACTCTGCTTGGATTAATACTAAAGCTTTTTCCTCCCTAGTTTTGTGCGCTCAAAGCCAGGGATTTGTGAAGAATGGAATCAGCAGCGCATTGTCATCGGGCCTCAACAATGTGCCTCAGCTATAACTTTAGACAAGCGCCCTTTACTGCATTGGTGGCATTTTTCATCTCCTACACTAATCATTCTTGGAACCCTCTGAGTGACCTTACCAAAGTTGAATTGAAAGACACTTATGTAATGCAGGCCCATGTCTGCTAGGGACTAGATTGAGCCTACCTAACCTCATTTCACATAGAAGCTTTCCTAAAGGAGAATTTCATTCCATCAGTCTGGACTGGATTTGAACTCATGTTACTGCGCTTAAAAAAGTGTCTAACCCAAAGCGCGACCCAGTTCCTATGTAATGAAACAATTGAACAATTGAAGCCTTTGATCCTGATGATGCAAACCCAATCCTAACCTGAAATATATATATATGACAGAAGCAAATATACAGAAACAAGATACTAATTCCATCAGCAGAAAGGAAAAAACAGAGTGGGAAGGAATACTTCCGTTTCAGGCAGCTAGGGCAGGATTTTCCTTGCAGGCTTCAGAACTGTACCTACAGACTCAAATGTGAGTCAGAACTGCAGTGTGTGTAAATCTG
The DNA here is from genome assembly GCF_964194155.1 of Cetorhinus maximus. Taxonomy (NCBI): domain Eukaryota; kingdom Metazoa; phylum Chordata; class Chondrichthyes; order Lamniformes; family Cetorhinidae; genus Cetorhinus; species Cetorhinus maximus. Next base: position 25,240,320 of record NC_135884.1, on the reverse strand, counting down.
TGAACTCACTGTGATTTTCCCCCGAGGTGGTCAATTAATTAAGCCACAGGGTTTGCTGTCAGAGGCGTTCCAGCTTGGAATCAGGAGCAGATGTCATGGCAGATAAGAGATGCAAAACGTGCTTCAAATGGAGGCACCCTCTGTAAACTTATTAAAATGTAAAAACAGCTGAGCCACATTGTGGAGGCAGTAGGGGGGTTGCTGGGGTGGGAACCCCTCTACATGGCAGCCTGTAACTACTGTACAAGCTAACAGGCTTGGAGGGGGCCTCTAAGCCAGCTTTGAATGCTGGCTCCCCGGTCTGTCGCTGAGTGGCTGTCTCCAGGCAGCTCAGCTGGCCCCCTCCATATCCAGGACCCTCAAGGCCAATTGTAAAATCCCAGTCAGCCTACGACAAGTCTTAATAGACTCTTAAACAAAAATAAAAATACCTGGAAAAACTCAGCAGGTCTGACAGCATCTGCGGAGAGGAGCACAGTTAACGTTTCGAGTCCGTATGACTCTTCAACAGAATTAAGGAAAAATAGAAAAGAGGTGAAATATAAGCTGGTTTAAGGGGGGGTAGGACAGGTAGAGCTGGATACAGGGCCAGTGATAGGTGGATAGCCAAAAGGACAAAGAGGTGTTGAAGGTGGTGATATTATCTAAGGAATGTGCTAATAGGTGACATTAAGGGTAGAAAGCAGGACGAGCAAGGTACAGATAGCCCTGGTGGGGTGGGGGGAAGGGTTCGAAATAGGCTAAAAGGTAGAGCTAAAACAATGGATGGAAATACATTTAAAAATAATGGAAATAGGTGCGAAAAGCAAAATCTATATAAGTTATTGGAAAAAAGGGGGGATCGGAAAGGGGGTGGGGATGGAGGAGAGAGTTCATGATCTAAAATTGTTGAACTCAATATTCAGTCCGAAGGCTGTAAAGTGCCTAAACAAAAACAGAATTACCTGGAAAAACTCAGCAGGTCTGGCAGCATCGGCAGAGATGAAAAGAGTTGACGTTTCGAGTCCTCATGACCCTTCAGCAGAACTGAGTAAAGTTAGGAGAGGGGTGAAATATAAGCTGGTTTAAGGTTTTGGGGGTGGGGGGGGAGGGAATGAAGTTGGTGTGGGGGGTGGTTGTAGGGACAAGCAAGCGATAGGTGAAAGTGCCTAGTTGGAAGATGAGGTGCTGTTCCTACAGTTTGCATTGAGCTTCAATGGAACAATGCAGCAGGCCAACGATGGACATGTGGGCATGAGAGCAGGGTGGAGTGTTGAAATGGGAAGCGACAGGGAGGTCTGGGTCATGCTTGCGGACAGCCTATTTTGATCCCTTCCCCCCCACCCCACCCCCACTAGGGCTATCTACCTTGCTCGTCCTGCTTTCTACCCTTAATGTCACGTATTAGCACATTCCTTAGCTAATATCACCACCTTCAACGCCTCTTTGTCCTTTTGTCTATGACATCTTTTGGCAATCTCCACCTATCACTGGCCCTCTATCCAGCTCTACCTGTCCCACCTCCCCCACCCGCCCCCTTAAACCAGCTTATATTTCACCTCTTTTCTATTTTTCCTTAGTTCTGTTGAAGAGTCATACGGGCTCGAAACGTTAACTGTGTCCCTCTCCGCAGATGCTGTCAGACCTGCTGAGTTTTTCCTTTTATTTTTATTTTTGTTTTGGATTTCCAGCATCCGGAGTTTTTTGCTTTTATCTTAATAGACTCTTATTTGGTTTAATCAGGTATCTGCTGGGTGGCCCTGTTGTTCCCCCATTCTACCTCCAGGAAAATGGCCCAGGGGAAGGATGGAGCCAAAGAACCGGCATACAGGCTGAAGGCACTATTTTTAGCACCCGCCTACCTCCATTCCCGTACCGAGATGGGGTGAAATTCAAGCCCCTAATATCTTGTTTGCTTTGTACTTTGAAGAAGGCCGTTTGACTGACACTGTATGTTTGGCATGATAAGCAACAACTGGCCTGTAGGGGGTGTGAGATTGGGAGCGAGCAAGGCAATTTTGCTTTAAAAGCTATACAGGAACAAAATTGCAGTAGTATGGTGATCCGAGACACTGATTTCACCATAAATAAGACAAGAAAAACTAGTGATTGTCTCAGCCTCTTCATTGTTTATGAACTTGGCAACACCAGGTAGGAGACAATTCTGAACAGTCACAATATCCACCTTTCACTTTTAAACTAAGTGCACCGAATTAATGTGTTGCCATGGCAAACAGGGGAAGAGGTGTTTAAACTGCAAAGCATTAAAAAGAACTTGAAGGGGTAACGTGTGAGAATTTTTACAATCCAAAATATTTTAAATCAACCCTTTGCAGTTCAGAAAAAAATGAAATAAAGGGAGCATTATAAAGTAAATAAAGGCTTTAATTGTTAACTGTGAAATTTCTGCAAAGAGCCTGTTTAAAGGAGTTTTAAAAATTAGGAAGTTTAAAATACAAAACACTTAGAAGTTATATTGTAGATGGATCCTTCAGATGGATCACCAATTGCTCCATTTGCACCCTTTTCCAAAAAAAAGTCTAGTGTTGGACAGCGAGAGATTGCTGAAGATAACATGTCACTCACTTTATTTTCAAATTTAGCTTATTGAAGTGGCAACTCTATGTTCACACGCAGCCATAAAAGATTAAACTGAAAATGCTTACTTGTGTCTCAGAGACTGCACTGGGGAAATTAACAGAACGTTTATAAAAAGAGGTTGATCCTCACTTCTACACTTTTGTAACAAAATACTTCCATAAAAAATTGGGAGTTGACCATACTTTCATAATAGAATAATTAAGGGTGCTTTTTAAGATGCTACTATTGCACTACCTAACCACACCAAGAGAAAAGTAGAAAACTGTACAGATACCAAACTGCGTTGGTTTTACTGGTTTTACACATATGTCAACCTACATTTCTAAATATTCACCTGATGTGTCCTATGATTTAGATTTATGGGGATGAAAGAGAGAGGGAACTTTATGACTAATGATGGACGTGTTTATACATTAAACGTAACAGTGCCAAAACAAAATTGCCAGGTCAATAAAATTTTCATACCATAGTTTTCAAATACAGTTCCCTTACTCCTGTCTCTAAACGAAGTTCTAGTAAGTTCCAGCAAATGTGTTCCTTCCCCCTACCTTGCAACTAATGACTGTCAGCAGCTCAAATTAAATTATAAGCACTTAAATATTTCGTACAATGTGTCTGGAAGATCATTTAGCAATATGCCAAAAAAGCTGCACAAATTAGTAGTTTGGGTAAGGCCGGAGTGAGGAGAAGTGAAATCACATGAGGGTTTCAACTGAGTTTGGCCGGAATCTTTTTTAAAATAATAAAATGTTTCTTGTAAAGAAAATTCACAGAGAGGACAAGTTACACATTTCCTACATTTTCATAAAGGTAGTGGGATCAGCACATGTGCAAGTCACATATCCAAGAATCCGGTCACACTGAATAGAAAAATTAATATTTTGCTACAGTATTTCCAAACTGGCTTATTCTGGGGTGGGGTCACTGTAATACACAGTACAGAAGACAATTTGGTGGTTGCTTGAACTAAACTTGGCAACTTGCTTTTATATATTTTTTTTAAAACTCTTTTTTCCCCCTAGGTCCAGACGTAAGTTCAGTGTACAAGTAGAGACTTTGCTTTTAAAAAAGGTTACTTAGGCACATAATTTTCCAGCTTATAGATCAGTTCCACAGCAGCGTCAATATCTGGTACTATATAGTCTGGATCAGATAAATCAGCATCAAACGTAAAGTCCCTGTGCCCATGAAATACAGTCCCTGTGGTCAATTTCTCATGGCCTACCATAGCATCTTTAGAGGGGCTGTACACACCTGTGCAAACCAGCACAGACTTACAGCAAGTAGCAGAACCTGGTGTCAGTTCACTTGCAATTACATCAGGATCTTCATCCTGGGGAACTGTGGCTGTTTGTTTTCCTGCAGCAACTATAGCTTTCACCCGTGAGCCTCTTGTAGAAGATTTCTCTTCGAGGTAGCGGTTGTATAGATTAGCACCATAGATGTCAGTCATTGGGTTATCCCTTTTAAAAAAAAAAATCAGTTTTAGCTAACAGAATCAGTGCAGTCCATAAGCAAGAGACGGGCATAGTATCGTTACAGTGCAGGAGGTGGCCTTTTGGCCCATTGAATCTGCACTGGCCCTCTGAAAGAGCAATCCACCTAGTCCCACTCCCCTGCCTTATCCCACAACCTTGCACATTCTTTCTTTCTTTTCAGGTAGCCATCCAATACCCTTTTGAATACCTCGATCAAACCTGCCTCCACATTCTCTCAAGAAGTTTGTTCCAGATTCTAACCACCCTCTGGGTGAAAATATTTTTTCCTCACACCACATTTACTCCTTTTGCCAATTATTTTGAATCTGTGCCCTCTAGTTCTTGATGCTCTCTTGGGTGGCAACAGTTTCTTACTATTTGCCCTGTCCATACCCCTCAGGATCTTGAATACCTCTATCAAGTCTCCTCTCAGCCTTCTTTTCTCCAAGGAAAAATGTCCCAACCTCTCCAATCTATCGTCATAGCTACAGTTCTTTGTCCCTGGAGTCCCAGGACAACAATGGAGCAAACTAGAGTTTTTAATTCACTCTGACTGCCACCACGTCCCTCAGCACTTTTCTTGATTGTTGAATACCCTTCATTTTGCAATTTATTTGAGAAAATTTAGCTCTCTCCTCAAGATTAGTTTAAATGCTACTTCCTCTTCCCCCTCACAAGGATCTAGAGCAAAAAGGCAACTATGTATATTTTTCACCAATAAAGGGGAGGTGGTGATGTAGCGGTATTTAGGAAGTTTAAAATTAGGAAGTTTAAAATACAAAACCTCCGGAGGTCCCCAGCGTCACAGATGCCAGTCTTCAGCCAATTTGATTCACTCAACGTGATATCAAGAAACGGCTGAAGGCACTGGATACTGCAAAGGATATGGGCCCTGACAATATTCCGTCAATAGTACTGAAGACATGTGCTCCAGAACTTGCCGCGCCCCTAGCCAAGCTGTTTCAGTACAGCTACAATACTGGCATCTACCCGGCTATGTGGAAAATTGCCCAGGTATGTCCTGTACACAAAAAGCAGGACAAATCCAACCCAGCCAATTACCGCCCCATCAGTCTACTCTCCATCATCAGTAAGGAAGGGATCATCAACAGTGCTATCAAGAAGTATTTGCTGACTGACACTCAGTTTGGGTTCCACCAGGGCCATTCAGCTCCTAACCTCATTACAGCCTTGGTTCAAACATGGACAAAAGAGCTGAACTCTAGGGGTGAGGTGAGAGTGACTGCCCTTGACATCAAGGCAGCATTTGACCGTGTGTGGCATCAAGGAGCCCTATCAAAACTGGAGTCAATAGGAATCGGGGGAAACTCTCCGCCAGTTGGAGTCATACCAAGCACAAAGGAAGATGGTTGTGGTGGTTGGGGGTCAATCATCTCGGTTCCAGGACATCACTGCAGGAGTTCCTCAGTGTAATGTCTTGAGGCCCAACTGTCTTCAGCTGCTTCATCAATGACCTTCGTTCCATCATAAGGTCAGAAGTGGGGATGTTTGCTGATGATTGCACAATGTTCAGCACCGATTGCGACTCCTCAGATACTGAAGCAGTCCATGTCCAAATTCAGCAAGACCTGCACAATATCCAAGCTTGGGCTGACAAGTGGCAAATAACATTTGCACCACACAAGTGCCAGACAATGACCATCTCCAACAAGAGAGAATCCAACCATCACCCTTTGTCATTCAATGGCATTACCATCACTGAACCCCCCACTATCAACATCCTGGGGATTACCATTGACCAGAAACTGAACTAGATTTATTCATTCATGGGATGCGGGCATTGCTGGCTAGGCTGGCATTTATTGACCATCCTTAATTGCCCTTATTCAGGGTCAACCACATCATTGTGGATCTTGAGTCACATGTAGGCCAGACCAGGTAAGGACAGTAGATTTCCTTCCCTAAAAGGAGCATTGGTGAACTAGATGGGTTTTTAACAACAGTTGACAATGGTTTCATGATCATCATTAGCCTTTTAATTCCAGATTTTTATTGAATCCAAATTCCACCATCTGCCATGGCATTACCCTGCGTCTCTGGATTACTAGTCCAACACAATACCTCTACGCCATCACAAATATACATACGAAATAGGAGCAGAATTAGGCCATTCGTCCGCTTGAGCCTGCTCCACTATTCAATAAGATCATGGCTGATCTGTTTGTATTCCAAATTCCCGGTAACCTTCAATTCCCTTCTCTAACAAGAATCTATTTACCTGTGCCTTAAAGATATTCATTGGCTCCGCCTCCACCACCTTCTAAGGCAGAGAGTTCCAAAGTCAGACAAGGGCACCCCCTAATTTTAACAGTTCCCCCTAGTTCTGGACTCACCCACAAGAGGAAACATCCTTTCCACGTCCATCTTGTCAAGGCCATTCAGGATCTTTTATACTTCAATCAAGTCACCCCTCACTCTTCTAAACTCGAGTGGAAACAAGCCCAGTCTGTCTAACCTTTCCTCATAAGACAACTCACTCATTCCAGGTATCAATCGAGTAAACCTCCTCTGAACCACCTCTAATGTATTTACACCCGTCGTTAAATAAGGAGACCAAAACTGCAGATGTGGTCTGTGAGATATGGTCTCACCAATGCCTTATATAACTGAAGCATAACATCCTTATTTTGCTGTTCAATCCCTCTTGTAATAAAGGATAGCATTCCATTAGCCTTCTTAATTACTTGCTGTGCCTGCATACTAACTTTGTGACTCATGCACTAGAACACCTAGACCCTTCTGCACCTCGGAATTCTACAGTTGTTCTCCATTTAACTGATACTCTGCTTTTTTATTCTTCCGGCAAAAGTGAACAGCTTCACATTTTCCCACATTATACTGTAGCTACAAGAGCAGGTCAGAGACTAGGAATCCTGTGGCGAGAAACTCACCTCCTGACTCCCCAAAGCCTGTCCATCATCTACAAGGCACAGGTCAGAAATGTGATGGAATACTCCCCACTTGCCTGGATGAGTGCAGCTCCAATAACATTCAAGAAGCTTGACAACATCCAGGACAAAGCAGCCCGCATGATTAACACCCTATCCATAAACATTCACTCCCTCCACCACGATGCACAGTGGCCGCAGTGTGTACCAGCTACAAGATGCACTGCAGAAACTCACCAAGCCTCCTGAGACAGCAGCTTCCAAACCCACAACCGCAACCATCTAGAAGGACAAGGGCAGCGGACGCTTGGGAACACTACCACCTGGAAGTTCCCCTCCAAGTCACTCACCATCCTGACTTGGAAATATATCGCTGTTCGCTGTCATTGGATTAAAATCCTGGAACTCCCTCCCTAACAGCACTGTGGGTGTACCTACACCACATGGACTGCAGCGCTTCAAGAAGGAAGCTCACCACCACCTTCTCAAGGGCAATTAGGAATGGGCAATAAATGCTGGCCTAGCCAGCGAAGCCCACATTCTATGATTTAAAAATATGTCACTGAACTAGCAATCTAGAGCGAATGCTCTGGAGACATGGGTTCAATACCACCAGAGCAACTGGTGGAATTTAAATTCAATTAGTAAATCTGGAATTAAAAGCCAGTCTAATGGTGACCATGAAATGATTTTCGTAAAAACCCATCTGGATACTAATGCCCTTCAGGGAAGGAAATCTGCCAACCTTACCTGGCCTGGAACAGACTCCAGACCCACAGCAATGTGGTTGACTTTTAAATACCCTCTGAAAAGGCTTTGTAAGCCAATCAGTTGTATCAAACCCCTACAAAGCCTACAAAAAAAAGGATTGAAACCATACGGATCATCCGGCGCCGAAACGACAATGGCAAACCCAGTTCTGTCGACCCTGCAAAGTCCTTACAAACATCTGGGGGCTGGTGCCAAAACTGGGAGAGCTGTCTCACGCATTGGTCAAGCATCAGCCTGACATAGTCATACTCACCAAATCAAACCTTATGGACAGTGTCCAGACACCACCAGCAATATCCTTGGGTTGTCCTGGCCCTGGGAGTACTCAACATTGATTCCGAACACCATGAAGTCTCATTGCATCATGGGCAAGGAAACCTCCTGCTGACTACCATCTACCGCCCCCCATCTCAACTGATGAATCAGTACTCCTCCATGTTGAACACCACTTGGAAGAAGCACTGAGAGTGACGAGGGCACAGAATGTACTCTGGGTGGGGGACTTCAATGTCCGTCACCAAGAGTGACTCGGTAGCACCAATACTGTCTGAGCTGGCCAAGTCCTAAAGCACATAGCTGCTAGATTGGGTCTGCGGAGGTGGTGAAGGAACCAACAAGAGGGAAAAACCTACTTGACCTTGTCCTCACCCATCTACCTGTCACAGATGCATCTGTCCATGACAAGTATTGGTAGGAGTGACCGCCGCACAATCCATGTGGAGACAAAGTCCTGTCTTCACATTGAGGATACCCTCCATCATGTGTGGCACTACCACTGTACTAAATGGGATAAATTTCAAATGGATCTAGCAATGCAAAATTGGGCATCCATGAGGCGCTGTGGGCAATCAGCAGCAGCAGAATTGTATTCAATCACAATCTGCAACTGCACGGCCAGGCATATCCCCCACTCTACCATTACCACCAAGCCAGGGGATCAGCCCTGGTTCAATGAAGAGTGCAGGAGGGCATGCCAGGAGCAGCACCAGGCATACCTAAAAATGGAGTTATCAACCTGGTGAAGCTACAACACAGGACTACTTGCATGTCAAATGGCGGAATCAACATGCAATTGACAGAGCTAAGCAATCCCATAACCAATGGATCAGATCTAAGCTCTGAGGTCCTGCCTCATCCAGACGTGAATGGCGGTGGACAATTAACAGGAGGAGGAGGCTCCACAAATATCCTCATCCTCAATGATGGGGGAGCCCAGCACATCAATACAAAAGATAAGACTGAAGCATTTGCTACAATCTTCAGCCAGAAGTGCCGAGTAGATGATCCATCTTGGCCTCCTCCGGAGGTCCCCAGCATCACAGATGCCAGTCTTCAGTCAATTCAATTCACTCCACGTGATATCAAGAAATGGCTGAAGGGACTGGATACTGCAAAGGCTTTGGACCCTGACAACATTCCAGCAATAGTACTGAAGACATGTGCTCCAGAACTAGCCGTGCCCCTAGCCAGGGTGTTGCAATACAGCTACAACATTGGCATCTACCCAGCAATGTGGAAAATTGCCCAGATATGACCTGTCCACAAAAAGCAGGACAAATCCAACCCTGTAAATTTCCGGCCCGTAAGTCTGCTCTCGATCATCAGCAAAGTGATGGAACGTGTCGTCAACAGCTCTATCATGCGGCACTTGCTTAGCAATAACCTGCTCACTGACATTCATTTTGGGTTCTGCCAAGGCTACTCAGCTCCTGACCTCATTACAGCTTTGGTCCAAACTTGGACAAAACAGCTGGACTCAAGAAGTGAGGTGAGAGTGTCTGCCCTTGACATCAAGGCAGCATTTGAGTGAGTGTGGCATCAAGGAACTTAAGCACAACTGGAGTCAATGGGAATCAGAGGACAACTCTCGCTGGTTGGAGTCATACCTGGCACAAAGGAAGATGGTTGTGGTTGTTGGAGATCAATCATCTCAGTTCCAGGACATCACTGTAGAGATTCCTCAGGGTGTGTCCTAGGCCCAACCATCTTCAGCTGCTTCATCAACGACCTTCCCTCCATCATAAGGTCAGAATAGGGATGTTCGCTGATGATTGCACAATGTTCAGCACCATTCATGATTCCTCAGATACTGAAGCAGTCCATGTCCAAATGCAGCAAGGCCTGGACAATATCCAGGTTTGGGCTGACAAGTGGCAAGTAACATTCGTGCCACACGAGTGCCAGGCAATGACCATGTCCAACAAGAGAGAATCTAACCATCTCCCCATGACATTCAATGGCATTACCATTGATGAAACCCCCACTATCAACATCCTGGGGTTACCATTGATTCGATACTTAATTGTACTAGCCAAATAAACTGTGGCTACAAGAGTAGGTCAGAGGCTAGGAATCGTGCGACGAGTAACTCACCTCCTGATGCCCAAAGCCTGACTACCATCTACAAGGCACAAGTCAGGAGGGTGATGGAATACTCCTAACTTGCCTGGACGAGTGTAGCTCCAACAACACTCAAGAAGCTTAACACCATCAAGGACAAAGCAGCACGCTTAATTGGCACCCTATCCGCCACCTTCAACATTCAATCCCTCCACCACCGACGCACTGCACTGCAGCAACTCGCCAAATCTCCAACAACAGCATTTCTAAACCTGTGACCTCTACTACCTAGAACAACAAGGAAAGCAGATGCATGGGAACACCATTATCTGCGAGTTCCCCTCCAAGTCACACACGATCCTGACTTTGAAATATATTGCCATTCCTTCACTGTCGCTAGGTCAAAATCCTGGAACTCCCTCCCTAACAGCACTGTGGGTGTATCTGCACCACATGGACTGCAGTGATTTAAGGCGGTGGCTCACCACCACCTTCTCAAGGACAATTAGGGATTGACAATAAATGCTGGCCTAGCCAGCGATGCCCACATCCTGTGAAATAATAAATTCAAAAAGAAGTCAGGCCTGTTCTTGTTGATCTGGAGTCTGTCTTCGCGAAATTTGTAATCAAGCCTGCTTACCCATCTTGAGACCATTTCACTTTCCTCCTTTGCTCCTCTCCCCAACTCCAAATGAGTGGTCTAAGTTTCATTTGGATACTCGGGTCCAGGGAATAACAAATTTATGGCAGATATACAAGGACTGAAAGGTGGTTATTTACTCTGCCTTCCACAGCACATATTACTCATCTGGCATGAGCAGAATGGGCAAGTAAGGAGGCTAGAAAGACAACTGAAAGCCTAAAGACAAGTCAGAGCTGTGCCCCTCCACTGCCCCCTCCCCACCCCCCACCACAAGCAATTTTAAGACCAAGTGGATTGCAAGAGTTGTGACTTGGATTTTATATCATTGAAAACAATATTCACAGTTTGTAAAAGGTCTTTATACATTGAGATGCTAGACAGCTGCTGCAATCAGCATACAAGATATTTTAAAAAGGAAAATATCCTTGTAAAATAAAGTTTTCCTTTTGTCTCTACAAATTAGAACCAAATGCATTTTTCCCATAATTGTAGCCACTTACCCAATGGCGTAAAGTGTGTGAATAGGTTTCTGCCATCCTCTTCCTGCAGCTTGAGCCCTTATAAGACATTCTGCATAATGATAGGTTATTTCACTTGGTTTTCCTAGTAAGAGGTCATATTTAAGATCTTTGCCTGTGATTTTCTTGTAAATGTTTTCAAGACACAGCACAAATATTCCATGACCGAACCTGTTGGGCCAGAGGGGAAGTGTCAAAAATCACAACGCAGAAAATTGCTTTCTCTTCCAATAACTGACTGGATTGCTAACTGGAAGTTCAACTTTGATCACAAGAGAAATTTACTTCACTTGGGTGCCTCTTTGCCAACTATTGTGGAAGAGGGAGAAACAGAAAACAACATTTGCGCAGTGCCTTTAACATAGTGAAACATCCTGAGATACTTCATAAGAACAGCAAGCAAAATTTGTCAACAAGCCACATAAGGAGATCCACATTAGGACAGATGGTCAAAACTTTGGTCCATGAGGCAGATTTTAAGCTGTGTCCTAAAAAGGGCAGGGAGATAGAGGGATGAAGAGTTTTAAAGGGAAACGGAAAGATTTAACACAGGAATAGACCAATCAAATCTCTTTTTCTGCACTGAATTTAGAACCTTAGGGGATTTTGTACAGTTACATTTTCCTGATTTCTTCCTAGCCGTTCATATTACTCTTCTTTCTGCCGGGCTGCATATTGAGCACTGACCTCTCCTGCCATCTGTTAAATCAGAGCAGCAGCGGAAGAGGCCAGTGCTCAATACTGGATGAAGCACTTAATTGGCTATTAATTGCCCAACTTAAGGGCCTCAATTGGGCCATGGCAGGTGGCCCACCCGACGCATCACAGAATTGTTACAGTGTAGGAGGTGGCCATTCTGCCCATCGTGTCAGCACCGGATCTCTGAGCATTTTAACTTAGTGCCAATCTCCTGCCTTTTCCCCGTAATCTTGCAGATTGTTTCTATTTAAATAATCATCCAATGCCCTCTTGAATGCCTCAATTGAACTTGCTTCCACCACACTTCCAGGCAGTGCATTCCAAACCCTAACTACTCGCCGTGTGAAAAAGTTTTTTCTCATCTCACATTTGCTACTTTTGCAAAACACTTTAAAGCTATGCCCTCTGGTTCTCAATCCATTAACAAGTGGGAACAGTTTCTCCCTATCTACTCTGTCCAGACCCCTCATGATTTTGAAAACTTCTATCAAGTCTCCTCTTAGCCTTCTCCTCTCCAAGGAAAACAGTCCCAATTTCTCCAATCTTTCCTCATAACTGAAATGTCTCATCGCTGGAACCATTCTTGTAAACCTCTTCTGCACATTCTCCAATGCATTCACATCCTTCCTATAGTACGGCGCCCAGAACTGTACACAATACTCCAGCTGAGGCCTAACCAGTGTGTTATAAAAGTTCATCATAACCTCCCCGCTATGGTACTCTCTGCCCCTATTAATGAAGCCTAGAATACTGTATGCTTTAGAAACAGCTCTCTCTAACTGTCCTGCCACCCTTAATGACTTATGTACATATACACCCAGGTCTCTCTGCTCTTGCACACCCCTTAGAATAGTATCCTTTATTTTATACTGTCTCTCCATGTTCTTTATACCAAAGTGTATCACCTCACCCTTCTCCGCATTGAACTTCACCTGCCATCTACCTGCCCAGTCCATCAATGTGTCAATGTCCTTTTGAAGTTTTACACTGTCCTCCACACAGCTTACAATTCTCCCAAGTTTTGTGTTGTCTGCAAACTTTGAAATTGTCCCCTGCACACCAAGATCTAGATCATTTATATATATCAGGAAGAGCAAGGGTCCCAGTACCGACCCCTGGGGAACTCCACTACAAACATTCCAGCCCGAAAAATACCCATTAACCATTACTATCTGTTTCCTATCCCTCAGCCAATTTTGTACTCACATTGCTACTGTCCCTTTTATTCCATGACCTATGGCTTTCCTCACAAGTCTGTTGTGTGGCACTGTATCGAACATCTTTTGGAAGTCCATATACGCCACATCAATGGCTTTGCCTTCATCAACCATCTCTGATACCGCTTCAAAAAACTCCAGCAAATTAGTTAGACACGATTTTCCTTTAACAAATCCATGCTGACTCTTCTGTATCAATCCACATTTTTCCATGTGACTATTAATTTTATCCTGAATAAATGTTTCTATAAGCATGGAAAAACTCAGCAGGTCTGGCAGCATCGACGGAGAAGAGTGCAGTTGACGTTTCGAGTCCTCATGACCCTTCAACAGAACTAAGTAAAAATAGGAGAGGGGTGAAATATAAGCCGGTTTAAAGGGGGGGGGGGGGGGGGGGGGGGGAGAGAAGGAAGGGGTGGTTGTTGGGACAAGCAAGCAGTGATAGGAGGAGATAGCCAAAAGATGTCACAGACAAAAGAACAAAGAGGTGTTGAAGAGATATTATCTAAAAGAATGTGCTAATTAAGAGTGTATAGCAGGACAAGCAAGGTACAGATAGCTCTACTGGGGGTGACTCGAAACGTCAACTGTACTCTTCTCTGCCAATGCTGCCAGACCTGCTGAGTTTTTCCAGGTATTTCTGTTTCTGTTTTTGTTTTGGATTTCCAGCATCCGCAGTTTTTTGTTTTTATTTTTGTTTCTATAAGCTTCCGCACCACTGAAGTTAAACTCAAAACAGTTTTGGATTTCCAGCATCCGCAGTTTTTTGTTTTTATCACTGAAGTTAAACTGACTGGTCTGTAATTGCAGGGCAGATCTTTACAACCTTTTTTGAACAAGGGCATAATGTTTGCATTCTCCAGTCCTCCGGTACTTCCCATGAATTCAGGGGACATTGAAAGATTATTGCCAGTGCCTCTGCAACTTCCGCTCTCACTTCCTTCAATATTCTTGGATGCATCTCATCCGGTCCCGGTGCCTTATCAACTTTAAGTACCGACAATTTATCCAATATCTCCTCCTTATCAATTTTAAACCTTTCTAGTGACTGAGTTTCTTCCTCTGTCACCATGGCCCGGGCAGCGTCTGCCTCGAAGGTAAAGACAGATGCAAAGTATTCATTTAACACCTGAACCATGCCTCTTGCCTCTATGTATAAATCCCCTTTTTGGTCCCTAATCGGCCCTACTCTTCCTTTTACCACCTTTTTACTCTTGATTTGCTCATAGAATACTTTGGGATTTCTTTTTATGTTAGCTGCCAGTCTTTTTTCATAATCCCTCTTTGCTTCTTGTATTTGCTTTTTCACATCCCTTCTGTATTCAGCTTGGTTCTCAATTGTCTTTGCTACCTGACACCGGTCGTAAGCACACTTTTTCTCCTTCAACTTAATTTTTATCTCCTTTGTCAGCTAGGGAGCTCTGGATTTTTTGTCCTACCCTTCCCTTTTGAGGGAACATACCTTGTGCCCAAACCATCTCCTCTTTGAAGGTAGCCCATAAGAACATAAGAAATAGGAATAGGAGTAGACCATTCAGCCCCTCGAGCCTGCTCCGCCATTCAATAAGATCATGGCTGATCTTCTTGTGTTTCGATTTCCACATATCATCTACCCCTGATAACCTTTGATTCCCTTGCCTAACAGGAATCTATCTACCCCTACCTTAAAAATATTCAATGACCCCGCCTCCACCGCCTTCTGAGGCAGAGAGTTCCAAAGTTGCACAATGTTCAGAGAAAAAATTTCTCCTCATCTCTGTCCTAAAAGGGCAAACCCTAATTTTAAAACAGTGCCCCCTAGTTCTAAACTCACCTACAAGAGGAAACATCCACCTTGTCAAGGACATTCAGGATCTTGTATACTCCAATCAAATCACCCCTCACTCTTCTAAACTCCAGTGGAAACAAGTCCAGTCTATCCACCCTTTCCTCATAAGACAACCCAGGTATCACTCTAGTAAACCTCTTCTGAACTGCCTTCAATGCATTCACATCCTTCCTTAAATAAGGAGACCAAAACTGCACACAGTATTCAAGGTGTGGTCTCACCAATGCTCTGTATAACTGAAGCATAACAGCCTTACTTTTATGTTCGCTCCCTCTCGTAATAAAGTATAGTGTTCCATTAGCCTTCTTAATTACTTGCTGTAACTGCATCCTAACTTTTTGTGACTCATATACTAGAACACCTAGATCCCTCTGCACCTCAGATTTGTGCAGTCGTTCTCCATTTAATTAATACTCTGCTTTTTTATTCTTCCTGCCAAAGTGAACAGCTTCACATTTTCCCACATTAAACTCCATATGGCAGATCTTTGCCCATTCACTCAACCTATCTATATCCATCTACAACCTCCTCATGTCCTCTTCACAACATACTTTCCTACCTATCTTTGTTCCATCTGCAAATTTAGCTATCATGTCTTTGCTCCCGTCATCTAAGTCATTGATGTAAATCATAAAAAGTTGAGGCCTCAGCACAGACCCGTGGGACTCCACTCGTCACATCCTGCCAATCTGAAAAAGACCCATTTATGCACATTCTCTGCTTTCTGACAGCCAGCCAATCTTCTATCTATGCTAATATGTTACCCCCTACACCATGCGCTTTTATTTTCCATAATAACCTTTGATGTGGCACCTTATCAAATGCCTTTTGGAAATCCAAGCACAGTATGTCTACAGGCTCCCCTTTGTCCACAGCGCATGTTACTCCTTCAAAAAACTCCAATAAATTGGTTAAACATGATTTTCCTTTCATAAAACCATGCTGACTCTTCCTGATTACATTGAGCTCTTCTAAGTGCCCACTATAACCTCCTTAATGATCAATTCTAACAACTTCCCCATGACTGACGTCAAGCTAACTGGCCTATAATTTCCTGTTTTCTGCCTCCCTCCCTTCTTGAATAGAGGGATTAGATGTGCTATTTTCCGGTCTGATGGGCCTTCACTGACACTTAAAAATGTGGTGGGGGTAGGCAGGCATGCCGCCAATGGCACAGAGCCTAATTTACAGGTCCGCCTGCCTGCATTCCTGCCCATGGGTGGCCCATAAAATTCAGCTGATACTGGGGTCTCCCCATTTCCATCCACTTCCCCAGGTGCCATGGCCATAACCCTTTATTCCCTGAAGTCAGATTTTTTTTTAAAAGAATCAGCTAATTCAGGATTCACTGCACTAGTCATCTGTTCCAGTAATTAATTGTCACAGAATATAAGGATGTTGCATTTAGCGTGTAAATCTAGCCCCAAATCTTTCCATACCCCCCCAGGCTTTATAGCCCTCCAAATTCTAGATAAAACATTCTCATACCTGCCATTTTAGCTGGGGCCAGAAACAGAAAGAGGAGAGAGTCATGATATCTTCCACATGACCTTAAGTACATTTCATCTCTCACTTCTATTTAAAAACATTAATAGAATTCCCAGAGGGAAGAGTGCCACAAGGAAGTGGTGTTTTCCTCATGCTATTTGTCCTTCAGAGCTTTTCCATTGCAAAACATTTCAAACATATCAAATACTTTCCACTCCTTTTCCTGCCTCCTCACCCCCGCATAGTCAACGCTTAAAATTTAGCCTACGGAAAAGGAACCCAGTGACAGCTAACACTTAGTCATCACTCAGGGAAGTTTGTACAATAAGTATTGACATTTATTATTGCAACCAATGTTCCTCTCAGGATTGTATGTTGCAGAGTTGGAATTCAGAACAAAGTGGTACTTGGCAAGGTAAGGCTCCGAGCTTGGTACCTTAGACTAGAACAGGAGCCAGCAAAAGAGCTATAACATTATAGGTCCATTGTGATCTGTACTCTCATACAGCAAGTCCCCACATTGCAGCCTGACCTCAAAATTAACCCTCATATTTGAAATTAATCTGAATTAGGTCTACCTTTAATTGTTTCATCTTATGTGGATGCCTTATCATACCTTGGTGACTTGCCCTCTGCTACCCACATCAAGTCCGTGTTACAAGCCACTACAGGAATATGAGGGTAAAGCAACTGCCGAGGAATGCTGTCTGGATTTCCAGCAGTCAAGAGGACATCAATAATCAGCTGAAGATGTGTTTCCCAATGGATAGGCTCACAAAACAGGATAATAGCTAAAAAATGTAGGGGGGAAGAAAAAGTACATTTAATTAAGGCATATTGGAAGTATAATAAAACACTGAGAGTCATGTTTAAGAAAGGATTTTTGATTGGAGATAGTACTATGGAACTCAATTATTGAGATTACTACTGTGCACCAATGCATGTCAGTAACTTCAACTCACAATCTACCGCAGATAAAATTCAGGCTATAATCACTCAAAAAGGCATTCTGTGAGACATGCTGAAAGCCTGTAGCAAGTTAAAATATCGTGAAGAATACAGAGATGTGCAATGACGACTTTTGGCCATGCTCTTCTATTAGTCAGCCACCAGGGGGAGAAACAGAGTCTCACTGCACGGGAGGTGAACAAACCAAATACAAAGACATTTATGAAATGTAATACTGACAGAAGGATACCTTCTCTCCCATATCTACCCTTAAAATTTGAACTTGTGACTATTTATCCGAAGGGAACAGCAAATGGCCTATCTGGAACCTCCATCCATGTGTATGGGAGTCCCTGCAAATGGCATAAGCCGGTAGATTCAATGCAAATATTCAAATGTGCCTATATCAAAACTCCCAAAATAAATCATTAGCATGCAGCAACAGAAATAATGTTTACGGCAACAAATACGGAAAATGGTAGAATGCAAAATTTGAGATACCGTGTAATACGCGGAGCCCCTGACAGACACAAGTTTGTTAATCTGTGGACCCCCTGCAATGTGCTCACAGATCTCAGTTTGAAAAGCTATGGTGTGCAATGACTGAACAAATCATTTTTATTACATGAAATTCTGGGCTTGACAAGACTGCTGCATTGTTACAGTTTAACATTGCATAGCTTTCCAGTAGTTATTAGTTACTGTATTTCTTTGTTTGGAATTTTAATACCTTTAAAATGTCATAATGGCCATGGGAGAGTAGGAACAGCGTAGGAAAAAACATACAATGCCCAAACACTCCAAAACAAAATGAGGGAAATGTTGTCTGAGAACAGCATTTCTAAGTTGTTCTTAGTAAGATTTGTTTGGCATTGTAACGTCTTTACAATATTGCAAAAATAAATACACGCACCAGTGCCAGGAAAAGATTAAAAATATAATTTTAAAACATATAGCGTATAGTTATCTTTTGACATTAATAGCTGTCAGACATCCAAGAATAGCCAGCAATGAAACTCAGAACAGAAACTGGAGCAGCGAACCATTTGGCAGAGAACAAACTTGCAAACCAGCTGTGCAACCAGCCAATCGAGGAATCAATAAATTTAGTAACAGAATTATGGAGAGGAAGGAATGCAAGACTTCCATATTAACTAAGAACTTAATGGTATTACCAGCACTTCCCATTATTTCTGCTCTTGGAGCACAATCAGCAGTGACATAGTTGGTATTTACTCTAAACTTAATTAACATGGAGGATATGTCCTTGCTTTGTCTCCCACAACACCCATGATTCTAGCAGAAAATTCCAGGTGGCCAGTGACTTCTGAATACTCCAAGAAAATCGAAAACCAGTAGTTTTGTAAATTAAATTTGCAAATTAAAAACCAGTTTTGTCCACCAGCTTTTACACAATACCATTCAAAGACAGTGTGCTAATGCGTAGTGGTAATTGAGGTTGACATTCAACAGTTGTTTGTGCACTGTTATGTAGAATTTTCCTCCTTAATATAAACAGGTCAAATTCAATACAGCTAACAGCCTACAGTATTCCAGACCTGCTTCTTCTTAAACCATTCCTTTAATGCAAGTATAAGGGTGCATTCTACTCAAGTTTAGCATTGGTGTAAAGTGATTCTAAACTTAAGACTGTATGGCCCAAACCTATTTGAGTGACTCTCTCCTCCAGGGAGTTGAACGTAGCTTCATTCTGGTGTCAGGTTGGACCCCAATGCTGTATGTAGGTTTATGTAACTGCTGTATCAGTGTAAAGTCAAATTGCTTCGCACTAATACTGCAGTCAGAATGGAAATGGACTTTAAGACAACTGCCATTTAACACAAACAATTTAAATGCACAAAACACACACATTTGAGTTACCTTCAATGTTAGGAAACTTCACAGGTTTAGGTGACTGGAAAATAAAGAATTCTAGTGTTAAAAGCTTACTGCCACGTCACTTGAGGACAAAGATAACATTATCAAGCTTTTCAGAAGAGACTTTTCCACAATTACAATGTGCAAAGTATTGCAGTCACACACAGGCACAGTCCCCTCCTAATTCAAAATTGTTTAACTAAGATTATCTGTTAATTATGGAACAAAATGCACTTTTTATTCAAATGACTTAGTCCATATTTCTTCACAGTTAATCTTTTGAAGAAAATAGTTTGAATTAGTAGCACGAAATCCAGCTTAGTGTACTGCTAGACAAGATACTTGCTTAACTAGGAGAATTTGAACAAGGAATGATCCAAGTGACAGCGAGAGATCAAGAGCAGGAATCCAGAAGCATTAATCAGGTAAGCAGGTAGGTGATTGGTTGGTGGTCATTACACTTTTCTTTTTTTCTCTAAACTAGGACAGTAGTTTAAAATAACACTGGGGATATTTAATTAATGTATTAAATGTGTTGCTTAACTGTTTAAATTACTTGATATAACTACAAATAAGCATTGAGTGCTATTTCTAAACTTGAAACTCTAGCTAAAATAAAATGGAGATGGTAGGGCAGCATGAGGGAGTTGTGGACACTGGTGTTATCCACAGCAACTGCATTTGCAGTTAAGTAGTTGCAGCTCGAGGATCATTAGTTCAGAGTTGATGAGCTGGAGCCTGAGCTTTGGATATTGATGCATCTGAGGGGGACAAAGTTACTTTTGTTCCAGAATGTAGTCACACCCCTTAGGCTTAGATATTTCAGATTTGGCCCCTGGATAGGGACAGGACTATGAGTGAGGTATGGGGATCCAAAAGGTAGCACTGGAGAAGCTGCAGCCCTTGCACTTATCCATCAGGTTTGAGATTCTTGCTCCCTGTGTGGACAAAAGCAAAGACTGCAGGGAGGATGAGCAAACTGACCACAGCACTGTGGTGCAGGAGTCATTCAAGTCAGGGAAGTAAACAGGAATGTAGTGGTAGTAGGGGACAGAATTAGGCAGATAGACATTGTTCTCTGCAGCCGGGAGCGAGAGTCCTGAAGGCTAAATTGCCTGCCAGTATGGACATCTCCGCAGGCCTGGAGAGAAGCTTGTATTGGGATGGAAAGGGACTAGTTGTCATGGTCCACATAGGCATCAACGACACAGGTAGAATGAAGAAAGAGGTTGTGTCAAGGAAGTATGAGCAGCTAGAGGCTAAATTAAAAAGCGGAATCACAAAAGGTAATCTCTGGAATGCTACAAACCACAAGCAAATTAGCAAAAGGTAAATAAAATTAGAGAGTTGAATGCCTGGCGCAAAGATCGGTGTGGGAAAAAGGGGTTTCAATTCGGGGGGTGCTGGCATCCAGATTACTATGTGGCCAGGCACGGGCAAACCTTAGAAGGAAAACTGTTCTCCTCCCACTGGTCCCATTCTCGTTCTCTCGCCCGCGCACCTGCCCCATTCTCCCACCCTCCCTGCTCTCCCGCCCCATTCCCCCACCCTCCCTGCTTGCCCGCCCCATTCTCCCACCCTCCCTGCTCTCCCGCCCCATTCCCCCACCCCCCCTGCTCTCCCGCCCCATTCCCCCACCCTCCCTGCTCGCCCGCCCCATTCCCCCACCCTCCCTGCTCGCCCGCCCCATTCCCCCACCCTCCCTGCTCGCCCGCCCCATTCTCCCACCCTCCCTGCTCTCCCGCCCCATTCTCCCACCCTCCCTGCTCTCCCGCCCCATTCTCCCACCCTCCCTGCTCTCCCGCCCCATTCTCCCACCCTCCCTGCTCTCCCGTCCCATTCCCCCACCCTCCCTGCTCTCCCGCCCCATTCTCCCACCCTCCCTGCTCTCCCGCCCCATTCTCCCACCCTCCCTGCTCTCCCGCCCCATTCTCCCACCCTCCCTGCTCTCCCGCCCCATTCTCCCACCCTCCCTGCTCTCCCGCCCCATTCTCTCACCCTCCCTGCTCGCCCGCCCCATTCTCCCACTCTCCCTGCTCACTCACCCCATTCTCCCACCCTCCCTGGTCTCCCGCCCCATTCTCCCACCCTCCCTGCTCGCCCCATTCTCCCACCCTCCCTGCTCGCCCCATTCCCCCACCCTCCCTGGTCTCCCGCCCCATTCTCCCACCCTCCCTGCTCTCCCGCCCCATTTCCCCACCCTCCCTGCTCACCCCATTCCCCCACCCTCCCTGGTCTCCCGCCCCATTCTCCCACCCTCCCTGCTCTCCCGCCCCATTTCCCCACCCTCCCTCGTCTCCTGCCCCATTCTCCCACCCTCCCTGCTCGCTCGCCCCATTCCCCCACCCTCCCTGGTCTCCCGCCCCATTCTCCCACCCTCCCTGCTCTCCCACCCCATTCTCCCACCCTCCCTGTTCTCCCGCCCCATTCTCCCACCCTCCCTGCTCTCCCGCCCCATTCTCCCACCCTCCCTGCTCTCCTGCCCCATTCTCCCACCCTCCCTGCTCTCCTGCACCATTCTCCCACCCTCCCTGCTCTCCTGCCCCATTCTCCCACCCTCCCTGCTCGCCCGCCCCATTCTCCCACCCTCCCTGCTCTCCTGCCCCATTCTCCCACCCTCCCTGCTCTCCTGCACCATTCTCCCACCCTCCCTGCTCTCCTGCCCCATTCTCCCACCCTCCCTGCTCGCCCGCCCCATTCTCCCACCCTCCCTGCTCTCCTGCCCCATTCTCCACCCTCCCTGCTCTCCTGCCCCATTCTCCCACCCTCCCTGCTCTCCTGCCCCATTCTCCACCCTCCCTGCTCTCCCGCCCCATTCTCCCACCCTCCCTGCTCGCCCGGCCCATTCTCCCACCCTTCCTGCTCGCCCGCCCCATTCTCCCACCCTCCCTGCTCGCCCGCCCCATTCTCCCACCCTCCCTGCTCGCCCGCCCCATTCTCCCACCCTCCCTGCTCGCCCGCCCCATTCTCCCACCCTCCCTGCTCGCCCGCCCCATTCTCCCACCCATCCCATTCCATCTCTACTTTTACATCTCTTTGCTCTCTGGTTGTGTTCTCCCTCTGCTCACAGATCTCCTTATATCCCTTCTCATTTCCCCCCCATTTTTCCTGCCCTGACACATCCCACATGTGGACTTGTTAACAAGTGTTTGCCCTTTCAGGAGAGGTGATAATATGTGAAAGGAGCAGGGAGGATGCACAAACCTTGGAAGTCTGGGCTTAAATTATAAAGAATCTTAAACATCTATTCACTTTGCTGAAGTTAAATAAATCTCACAATCAGATGATCTCTCATCCATTGACCTAGACAGCTTCAATTAACCTTCAGCTTCCAGACTGGGTCAGTCATTGATAAAGGTAAGTATTCATTGGTCTTGCTGCTATATATGATCAATCTTAAAGCTGCATCCTAAATATGCCCATCAGAAAGCATTAGCTGCTCACTAAGACAAAATCAACTGATGAACTTCATCCCAGGCTGTGTTTTTATCTGGTCATGACTGATGATGGACCTGGCCCACTGGCTCTGTTTCCTTTAGTTGCTGTGAGCCTTTCTGATCCATTTGGCTCTAGGTTGAGCTTTGGGTGAATGGTGATCCATCTTTAACCCAGGGCTGGCAGCCAGACACTCTGCAGGTCTCATCACTTTCATTTGGTTCAAGTCACCACCCCCCCCCCCCCAACCCCCGGCCCAAACTGTGAATCTGGAGCACACTCAGCTTCTGAAGCACAGTCTATCATGGGGTTCTGAGACTTTGCTTGGCCCCTCGCTTTCCAGCCTTCTCCCTTCAGGAAACACCTCCAGTTCAACCTTGCTGCTTGTCCAATCAAAGCTGCACTTTTTCCTGCCCTTGCTTCCCCTCCAATCAGATTCCCTCCCTCCCACACTCAAAACGCCTCCAATCACAGCTGCATTTTACCTGCTCTCTCTCCAAAAACTGTTTGAGCTTTTGCAGTTGGGGTTAACACTCAGCTCCTCCCCTCCCCCACTCGAGCTCACTGTCTATTAGAATGCACAGGGTATTCCAAATAACTGCTCAGCCACACGCACGCACCTTAGAGGGAACATTGATGCATGCAGTGTTTGTAACAAGATGGATAGCACAGATTTGAAATAAATGGGTATGATAATGTTGGCCAATACAGAGATGTGACTGCAAGGTGACCAAGGCTGGTAACTGAATACTCAAGGATATTTTTTATTCATTTAGGGCCTGTGGGCATTGCTGTCTAGGCCCTCGCTAATTGCCCTGGAGGTGGTGGTGGTGAGCTGCCTTCTTGAACCGCTGCAGTCCATGTGGTGCTAAGAGGGAGGAAGTTCTGGGATTTTGACCCAGTGACAGTGAAGGAATAGCAATATATTTGACATTTCAGATGCTAGGAAGAAAGGAAAAGGAGGTGTCGTAGCTTTATTAATAAAGGATGAAATCAGTACAGTAGTGAGAAATGATCTTGACTCAAAAGATCAAGACGTAGAATCAGTTTGGGTGGAAATGAGAAATAGCAAGGGAAAGAAGTCACTGTTGGGAGCAGTTTATGGGTCCCATAAAAGTAGCTACATTGTAGGACAGGGTATAAATCAATAAATAATAGGGGCTTGTAATAAAAGGTACTACAATAATCATGGGCGATTTTAATTTTCATACAGATTGGACAAATCAAATTGGTAAAGGGAACCTTTAGGATGAGTTCATAAGAGTGTATGGGGACAGTTTCTTAGAACAATAAATTCTGGAACTAACCAGGTAATAGGCTAACCAGGTCATAGGCTATTTTAGACCAGGTAATGTGTACTGAGACAGGGTTAATTAATGATCCTATCATAAAGGATCCTCTAGGATTCATCCTGGCATGGCCAGGGGAGGAAGAATCATTGGAGCAGGCTCTACTGCTGGTGGTGAATTTAAGAAACTCTCTGAAAACTGAGGATAGCATCTGGAGACAGTCACTCAGAGTTATTACTCAGCGAAACAGGAATATGGGCATCCATTGGAAGCTGGGAGAAATTGTGGACTGTTTGTTAAAGGACTGTAGTTCTGTAAGAGTGCGATAGGTGGTAACTATGAAAGGGCAACGTCCCTTTCTGTATTTTAATGTATAAGTTCCCTACAAAAAGCGTTTAGTTAATAGTGTTTTAGTAAGTTGTTACAGTAAAGACCTTAAAAATGTGAAATCTTCCTGTGTCATCCACTTCAGCTAATCAGCTATGAACTGGAAGTTCAGATTTCTTTTTAAATGTCATCGCTTCCTAGGGGGTTCATAACACTGTGAAACTGGGTTAAACGGTTAAGAGGATAGAGAAGCAGTGGCAGATATTTGAGGAGATATTTCATAACTCACAACAAAGATATGTTCCATTGAGAAAGAAAGACTCTGTGAGAAGGATCCACCATTCCTAACTAAGGAAGTTAGGGGTGATATCAAATTAAAAGAAAAGACAAAAAATGCTGCAAAGATTAGTGGTAGGTCAGAAGATTGGAAAAAAATTTAGAAATCAGCAAAAGATGACTAAAAAAAAAGGGAGAAATTGAAGTATGACAGTAAACTAGCAAAGCATATAAAAATAGACAGTTAAGAGCTTCTACATGTGTATAAAAAGAAGAGAGTAGCGAAAGTGAGCTTTGGTCCCTTCGAGGATGAAAGTGGGGAATTGATAATGGGAAACAAGGAAATGGGGCAGGCTTTGAACAAGTATTTTTTGTATCTGGCTTCATGGTAGAAGGTACAAAAAGCATCCCAATAATAGTATTATTTTACTTATTAATTACTTTTATTTTTTTTAAAAATCATTTTGAGTTTTATAATCCACAACACTCCAATAACACTCAAGAAGCTGGACACCATACAGGACAAAGCAGCCCACTTGATTGGCACCACATCCACAAACATTCACTCCCTCCACCACCGACGAACAGTGAGAGCAGTGTGTACCATCTACAAGATGCATTGCAGGAACTCACCAAGGCTCCTTAGGCAGCACCTTCCAAACCCACGACTGCTACTACCTAGAAGGACAAAGGCAGCAGATATATGGGAACACCATCACCCAGAAGTTCCCCTCCAAGCCACTCACCATCCTGACTTGGAAATATATCACCGTTCCTTCACTGTCGCTGGGTCAAAATCCTGGAACACCCTCCCTAGCAGCATTGTGGGTGTACCTACACCACATGGGCTGCAGCAGTTCAGGAAGGCAGCTCACCACCACCTTCTCAAGGACAATTAGGGATGGACAATAAATGCTGGCCTAGTCAGCGATGCCCAAATCTCGTAAATGAATAAAAAACAAGGAAAACAAAGGCACTCAAAAATCCATTAGTGACTGACAAAAGATTTTGTTTATGGTTTTTTGTGCAGAAAAATCCACCAGACAGACGTATAGAAAAATCAAAGGGCAAAGGGAGGGAGGAACTTAAAACAATCACTACCACTAGACAAAAAATACTAGGAAAATTAATGGGACTAAACTAAGGGTTGACAAGTCCTCTGTACCTAATGGCCTATATCCCAGCGTCTTAAAACAAGTAGCTACAGAGATAGTGGATGCATTGGTTGTAATCTTCCAAAATTCCCCAGATTCTGAAAAGATACCAACAAATTGGAAAACTGCAAATATAACACCGCTATTCAAGTAAGAGGGAGAGAGAAAGCAGGAAACTATAGGCTGTCTGCTGCGGACTGGTAGAATACCAGTGGCGGGGGTGGACAGAGGGGAAAGTGGACACTTCAGGACCCCTGCGCTTGAAGGCTGCCTGCAAGCCTTCCTGCCTTGGCGTTGATCAGAGGGAGGCAGGAGGACAGTGGAATCTTCGCCCTGAACCCTGCTAGCTGATAAAATGGAGCCCCGCTTCCACACTTGCCTGCGGGGAAAAGGTTAAATTCTGCCCATTGTCTTTGGCTCCCACTACAAGTTCTGTTCCCCAGCCACTGACTCTACTCCTCTTCCTCAGCATTTTCTGAGGTTGAACCAGACTATTCGCAATCTTGGCCCTGAGATGAACTCCCAACCACTTATTTGCACTATCAAGACTGCCCATCACTACCTCTATAACATTGTCTGATGCTATCTCTGCCTCAGCTCATCTGCTGCTGAAACCCTCATCCATGCCATTTTTACTTCTAGAACTATTCCAAAACACTCCTGGTCAGCATCCTACATTCTATCCTCTGTAAACTTGAGGTCATCTAAACTCTGCACCAAGTCCTCTTCACCCATCACCCCTGTGCTCGCTGACCTACATTGACTCCTAGTTAAGCAACATCTCAATTTTAAAATTCTCATTTTTGTTTTCAAATCCTTCCATAGCTTTACCCAACCCTATCTCTGTAATCTCCTTCAGGCCTACAACCCTTCTAGATGATGGTGGTCGAAGGTTTGGAAGGTGCCGCCTAAGGAGCCTTGGTGAGTTTCTGCAGTGCATCTTGTAGATGGTACACTCTGCTGTCACTGTTTGTCGGTGGTGGAGGGAGTGAATGTTTGTGGATGGGGTGCCAATCAAGTGGGCTGCTTTATCCTGGATGGTGTCACAGATATCAGAGATATCTGTACTCTTCTAATTCTGGCCTCTTGAGCATCCTCAATTTCAACTCCTCCGCCACTGGTGGCTGTGCCTTCAACTGCCAAGGCCCCAAGCTGTGGAATTCCCTTGCTCTCTACTTCTCTTTTCGCCTTTACCTCTTTGAGGCTTTTGGTCATCTAATGTGTCTTTGTGTGTCTCGGTGTCAAATTTTGCTTTATAATGCTGCTGTGAAGCACCTTGGGATGTTTCATGACATTGAAGGCACTATATAAATACAAGCTGTTGTTGCAGAATTGAAAGTGTCAACATCTCACACCTAGTAAGCAGTAATGGGTTTGCAATACTGATTTTCCCTCTGGTGGTATAGGTCATTCTTAGAATCTGGTGTTGACTTAAATGTTAGCCTGGGACACGGAAGCCAAAAAAACTCAGTACCATCGAAGTAACCTACATTTCAGTTTCCTGCTTTATTTTGGAGGTGGGAGAAGGAGGGGAGCAGGGAAGCTGAGTAGGCAATGACATTGATGCTGTAAGTCAGAATATCTGTTATAAAGGTCAGTACAGAAGTTTTGGGGGTTTTGAAATATCATAGTTTATAAATTAGCCAGAACAGAATACTTTACATAACCGAATAACAGACCAGCTATTACATTGTGAAACGTCACACAGTTTTAGCCTAACCAGCAACGCCCACATCCCATGAATGAAGAAAAAAAAAGAGACATTGCTAAGATTCATTGCAGAGACACAAATAAGAGTGGATAATGCCCTGGGTCAAATGACCTATTTTTCCTTCAATGCTGAGAACATGATTGGAGCAAATAAGCTGCATAAAACCTAAACCCAATTTTTCCTTAGAATACTGGCTTTCCTGAAACATTACAGAATTATAGCCACTCAAATATTCAATACTGTAATATTAACATCTATATAATTAAATAACAGCTATATAAAAATTATGACATCCAAAAGTTCATAAAATATTATAAATATATAAATAGTCATTTTGTGCTGAGATTAATTGAGGGTGAATTTATGTGGGTGAGGGGAATCTAGGTAAGGCCCATTAACTCAGCTGGTTAGAGCATGGAGCACCAATGGTCTGGGGTCAATCCGCGTATCAGCTGAGGTAATTCGTGGGGCTGACCTCTTCTACTTGCCCCATTGTGATATCATGGCATCACTAATAGCTATGTTCAAACCACAAAAGTCCAAGGTATGACTTCCAATCCACAGCTAGGACCTAAAATTAATCTCAATATTAAAGGAGAGGAAGACAGAGAAAAATTGGCCACAATTCTTGCTGATGACTGTTATCGAGTTAGCTTGCTGGGAAGTATGTAGAGGAAGATATGTGAGGGCAGATGTTGTAGTAACTAGCTGAACTGCCTGCCCACAAGAAAAATAGCGAGAAGTAATATACTATCAATGGCCACTGAAGCACTATGAGCAGAGGGAAAAAAGAAAGAAAACTTGCATTTATATAATGCCTTTCAGTGTTCAGAATGTTTCAAAGCAATTTTATGGCAATGAATAATTATTTTTAAAAATATAACCATTGTTTCTTGGGTGAACACAATAGCCAATTTAGATATAGCAACTTCCCACGAAATAACAAGGAGGTGAATACTAGTTAATCTGTTTTATTTTGGTGTTGTTTGTTGAATGATGAATGTTGGTCAGGATACTAGGACAATTCCCAGCTGGTCTTCCAAAAAAGCGCCATAGGACCTGTTATCGCTGCCAAAACATTACCCGGATTTAATGTGGTAGCTCACACAGAGACACAGTTACACAAGCACCAACTGGAGGATAAAACAGTGGAAAACCAGTGGGAAGCACTAAAAAGCAAGATCCTAATTGTACAAAGTAGACATGTCCCCTACAAAAATAAGAGTGGTACTGCCAAATCTAGACCTCCCTGGTTGTCTAGAGGAATACAGGGGAAGATCAAACAGAAAAAGGAAGCATACGATAGGCACAATAAGCACTGCAGATAGCCTAGACGAATATAGGAAGTGCAGGGTCGAAGTAAAAAAGGAAATAAGGAAATCAAAGAGAGGGCATGAAAAAAGATTAGCAAGTAAAGTTAAAGATAACCCAAAGATGTTTTACCAATACATTAATGCTAAAAGGTTAGTTAAGGAAAAAGTGGGACCTATCAGAGATGAAGATGGAAACTTATGTGTAGATACAGAGGCTGTGGGAAGGGTTTTGAATGAATATTTTGTCTCTGTGTTTACAAAAGAAAGGGAGGATGTAGATAGAGTAGTTTCGGATGAACCTTGTGAGATATTGGACGGGATAGTCATAAAGAGAGAGGAAGTATTCGAAGGGTTGAAATCCTTGAAAGTTGATATGTCACCAGGGCCAGATGGATTGTTTCCGAGGCAGCTGAGGGAAGTCAGGGAGGAGATAGCAGATGCTCTGAGGATGATTTTCCAATCTTCACTAGATACAGGGGAGGTACCGGAGGACTGGAGAAATGCACACATAGTTCCATTGTTTAAAAAGGGATCAAAGGAAATGCCAAACAATTATAGGCCAGTTAGTCTTACATCGGTGATGAACAAATTAGTAGAATCAATCCTGAGAGATAGGATTAACTGTCATGTGGAAAGACATGGACTAGTCAGGGATGATCAGCATGGATTTGTTAAAGGAAGGTCTTGCCTCAGAAATTTGACTGAATTCTTTGAGGAAGTGACAAAAAGGGTTGATGAGGGTAGTGCAGTGGATGTTGTGTACATGGATTTTAGCAAGGCATTTGACAAGGTCCCACATGGCAGATTGGTCAGGAAAGTAAAAGCCCATGGGATTCAGGGTAATGTGGCAAACTGGATAAAAGGTTGGCTTTGTAACAGGAAACAAAGGATAATGGTCGATGGATGCCCTTGCGAATGGAAAGTTGTCTCAACTGGTGTTCCACAGGGCTCGGTGTTGGGACCCTTGCTGTTTGTGTTATATATTGACGATTTAGACGTGAACGTGGGGGGCAAGATTGGGAAATTTGCAGATGACACAAAGATCGGCTGAGTAGTGGATAGTGTAGAGGACTGCCATAGTCTCCAAAACGATATAGGTGGGTTGGTGAAGTGGGCGGTAAAGTGGCAGATGGATTATAATTTAGAGAAGTGTGAGGTCATACATTTAGGGAGGTCAAACAGTTACAGGGATTACAAAATAAATGGGAATATACTAAGAGGGGTAGATGAAGTGAGAGATCTTGGCGTACAAGTACACAGGTCCCTGAAGGCAGCAGTTCAGTAGACAAGGTTGTAAAGAAGGCATATGGAATGCTTTCCTTCACTGGCAGAGGTATAGAATATAAAAGTAAGGATATAATGTTGGAATTGTATAAAACACTGGTGAGGTCGCAACTGGAGTATTGTGTGCAGTTCTGATCACCACATTACAGGAAGGACGTAATAGCTCTGGAGAGAATGCAGAGGAGGTTTACAAGAATGTTGCCAGGGTTAGAAAAGTGTAGCTACGAGGAGAGATTGGATAGGTTGGGATTATTTTCCTTAGAACAAAGAAGGCTGAGAGGTGACTTGATTGAGGTGAACAAAATTATGAGGGGAATAGATAGAGTGGACAGGATAAAATTGTTTCCCTTGATGGAGAATGCTAGAACCAGTAGACATAGATTCAAGATAAGTGGCAGAAGGTGTAGGGGGAACATGAGGAAGAACTATTTTACGCAGAGGGTAGTGGGTGTCTGGAATTTGCTGCCCAAGTTGGTGGTAGAGGCAGAAACTTTAAACTCTTTTAAAAAGTACCTGGATCTGCACCTAAAGTGCTGTAAACTGCAGGGTTATGGGCCGGGTGCAGGAAGGTGGGATTAGAAAGGGCACCTGGGTGTCCTCGGGCTGACAAGATGGGCTGAATGGCCTCCTTCTGTGCTGTAACTTTTCTATGGTTCTAGTCTTCACTACCTTATTCAGCTGCACAGTATTCCTGTCAGAGTGTACAGTGAGCTATTTGATTATCGGGCAACACAGCAAATACATCTCCCTAGTCTCAAATGTACACATTTCAACAAGGATCACATATTAGGGTTTGAATTAGAGAATTTTTTGGTCTCTAGGGCTCGGTTTATTTACCAACTGAATCAGAGAAAGTTATTGTATAATAAGTCAATGAAATACAAAAATGTCAGCTACAGTCAACAGAAAATTCAGAACATTAAATTTCAAAATTTTAGTACAATATAGAATCTCTGTTAATCAAAAAACATACAGCTTTATTCTTCCTCCTGGTTTTTCTTTATATTTTCAGAAGAACTTTGTGAGAAGGCTAACTGAAGCTCAGTTGCAAAATGTACACTGAGTCAGCATGTGCATTTATTTCAGTTTCATTTCAGTCTGTGATTGAACCACACTGATCTGTCTGAGCACTATTTATGTGAGCAAACCTAAACTTTACAATTTAAAACCAATTTACACAAATACTGAATTCTTAAACCACTTTGTTGTTCCAGTATCATTAGCAGGTGTTACAAAATCATTGTAATTAAAATACAGGCACTCGAAAGGCTCTAAATTGTTTTGTGAAGAGAACTTTTAGAACAAGTGTTGCTTAGCACATTACAATGGCATAAGATCTTTATTATGAGAACACTGTGAAAGGAGTGTCACTATACTATAAACCCTATGTGGAATTAACTAAGAGCATTATCCATTTTGTAACTTCATGCAGATAGATACACAGGAGATTAAATGAATAAAAAGTTGCAAAATGTAAGCAATACAACACAGACTGCTAAACTTTTACAGTCTGAACTTTACTGGTTACCAAAGGGTTTAACTGCCTCAAAAACATAAAACAAAGAAAAAAAGTGGCAATATATTTATAGCAGCACTCTTTAAAAACTGCCAATGTTGGCAATTCTGAGCAGATCCAGTTACCAGAAATAAGAAAGTGCACTGAATTCTCCAATAAGACTGAAAAGGAAATTCAGGGGATCGAGGAGGAAGAAAATCTCTTTTTCACACCGTCAGAGCAAAAAGGCACTTAAGGTGCCCGAATGTAGCAACCATTAATAAGCTGAAGCCAAGAGGTTAAAGTAAAGCTGAGACTCACCGGCAATGCAGGTCTCCTATCATGATCCATCATGTCCAGCAAGGGAAATGCCTCACACAGCATTTCTACAGTAATGACATGGGTAAACCCAATACTGACACAAAGTTAAGAATCATTAGTTTTATCAAAAGGAAACACAAATAGCTAAGGGAGTTCTTTTATAGAAAAATGTCAGAACTCTTAATATGTCTCAATTTAACTTGTAGGCAGAAGAGTAAAGAATCCAAAGCAATTTTTATTTAAGTGAATAATGAACCCAAAGACAAGGATGTCAGGATTTGTTGATTTTATAATAAGTTTTACTAAACTGACATTAAGAACAGGTCATCAAAAGTCACTGTCAGCCCATCTCAAGCTGACAGCTAGGTCTTAAATATTAATTGGGAGGAGTTGGTGAGAAAGGTGTGGCGGATCCCAGTGACGGGTGATGAATCTCAATAGAAGAGGGATCGAGAAGGGTATGAAGTTGCGGAAGGGGACAGAATGGGGAGAGACTTGTGGGATTAAATCAGGTGGGAGAAGGAGAGGGTAGCCCAGCACAAGAAAAGGATAGCCCAGCACAAAGGATTGCAGGGGGGCAACTGTCATCCCCACCCCAGCAGACAAGAGCCTTTGAATCCCTAATTGATAACCAAAACTAGCGAGAACTGCATATGTGGATGAGATGGAAGTTATGTAGATGCAAGTTCTGAAAGAAAACAAAGCAATAAAAGTTGTAAAATCATGTCAGTGAGTTCACCAAGTGCAACTGCTGAACAAGGAAAAAAAATTACAAGCAGAAAGTTTCCATTAAATCTCTGTAACCTCCTCAGTTCTACAACCCTCTGAAATATCTGCCCTCCTCTAATATTGGTGTCCTGCACGTCAAACTTTAATTGCTCCGTCATTAGCAGCTGCCTGGGCTCTAGGTTTGGAACTTCCTCCATCAACCTCTCCGCCTCTTTAACTTACTCTCCTCCTTTAAGATGCTCTTTAAAGCTTACCTCTTTGGCCAGGCTTTCGATCACCTACCTTAATTTTTCCTGAAATGACTTTGCTAACATTCCTATGAAGCACCTTGGGATGTTTTACAATGTTAAAGTCTCTATATAAATGTAAGTTGTGGTAATAAAAATCGTCTTATCCCCCTAATATTTGTTTTGGGGCAGCGGGGTGATGGGCCATGAGTCGGGAAGAAAATTCACGTGAGTATTATTTGTGACTCCCTTTACTCAAGGGCGCAGACTAGTGGTATTTTGTTACCCTCCCTCCCAGCTCTCAAGAATGCTACTAGAAGCCATGGAAGAAAGGCCTTTAGATTCCCTTGCTGAACATCCAGCCTGGACACGGTTCAGTGTCTGCAAAATGTGGAACTCAATGTGAGGAAACTGCATATAATAATGCACATTCTGCCTTACCTGTACAACTTCTGAATCACATCAATATAAAACTTCCTTCTTCATTCTTCTAGTGATAACCACTTGTTCCTGATATACCAATCAGTGGAAATAACCTTTTGCTAATGATTCTATCAAAAATCATAGTATATTCATGCAAGTTAGCAAAAGGAAGTAAGGGACAATAGATAGCTAAGCTGATAATAAACTAACTTTAATATTGCTTCCTCAGACTATTAATATCAATTTGTTAACTTGCCATGGTAATTCATAAAAATCTCACACAGGATGTGTTGGTGAGTTAATGGTCTTGTATCCGACAAGAATTATCACAGGTCATCATTTCCTGACCTTATTTGGCACGTGGTAAAAAGACAGAAACAAACACAGGTATTGAAGCTATTTGAAAAAGAAAGCTGTGAAGTACTGAATGAAAGGTTGACTAGGTGGGTGGAAAGGAAGGAAGAACTTTTCTCCCTGCCCTCTCATAACTAAAGTTATGTAGCATAACTCTGTTTCTCCACATATTACCATTAAAATATATAGTTCCATTCATTTGTTCTTTTCTTCCCCAGACCTCTGCACTGAACTGCATTTGTGAAGAATGTCCATTCCACTGCTTTGTCTTCTTGCATTCTTACTCAGTTTGCTGAGCCCCTTATTTGATATCAGCAAACTTCAACATATGGCTCTTGTGCCTATGTCAAATTATGCATACGATAAAGGGAATGCCAGCACAAGCCTCTGGGGCACACCATAAAACCACATTCTCCCAATACGAGAAACAACTGATTACAGTATTGTCTCTCTATTAATGCATTATATTCCCTTCAGTAAAATCTGCATTAAATTTTGCAACAGGTCTCTTAAATGATAGCTTACAAGATGTCTCCTGAAATGCATATATGTCAAGTCTACTGTATTTTTCAAAATGCTGCAACTTTTGCAAGAAAAAAACACAAATTAAATCAGTGAAGCATGACCTCTCCTTACAAATCCAAGTTGACTGCTTCCGATTGGCCCATGGCTTTCTAAATGTTCACTAAAAACATGTACTTGAAATTTGATAAAAGATTAAATCTCCAAAATGTGGCTACTCTAGAGTACACACACACAAATCATTCTTGCTTGTAGCATTATTCCAGTATAAATCTCCCAAAAGGATACTTTTTAGCAATGTCCATGACTGGGCCTTGCCCAGAGACCAGTACACATTTGTCATGGTAACGTTTAAACATCTGCAGTGGACTGTGAGCCATCATAACTTGATCCTGAGAAATCTATTAGACATTCAAAAGAAAATACATGAGCACAAGCAGCTTATCTATAGCCACCACTTAATTTTGTAAGGAAGCATTAGATTTTGTGGATGAATTTCATGACAATCTTTCACACAGATGAACGAATTATAAAAATCATTCCTAGTTTCCATCAGGCATGCAGCACCAAAAACCCCACAGATTTATTCATTATTGGAAAAACAAATTCTATTGTGCAAGTGAGGCATTTTTCACTCTCAGCATTGGACACCATTGTGACCTAACCAGTTTGATGGTAAATCACAGGGGGTTCCAACAAGTACCTGTACTTGAAGATCACTTGAAGCTGACAAAGAAAACTGCATTTAGCTTATCAGTTTGGGCTCAACTCAAGATTTACTCCGCACCTGATGATCCATTGTTGTTGATCTCAGGTAATAAAGTGATTTAAAGGTGATTGGGCTGTGCACTAAAATGTTAAACATCCCATTCTTCCATAATGTCAAGTTTAACTGTCACACATAAGTTAATCTCAATTTTAAGGCAACCCCTGAACAGATTTATTCCATGAACAGCATATTTGACATAGGAGGACAGGAATTCATGCTTTCAAAAATGTTATTCTTTTGAAAGTTTCATTTCATACATCCATTCTTCAAACAAAACTGAATTAACCCCCATCATCAAAATCAAATTATACTCTTCAGATATTCGATGCTTGGCACAGGTAGACCATCTTGTCAGCTGCTTCACTCCCAATGCTGTCCTTCACTACATTTCATGTTGCTCCCCATTTTATAGTAAATGCGAATCCCATTTGTAAAGTTCCAATCCCACAACTGCCCATTTTTAAAGTACTGATTCTAATCCTGCTAAATTGCACTCTCTCAAAAAGGTTGCCGCACAGAAAGCAACAACACTTCCCATTCAAACTATGCCAGCACATGATTCCTGCGGCTTCTAGGGAGCCTCACCACCATCATGAGGAACAACACTTGAGAAGAACCACATGCAACTAACAAGCAGCCGCTCATATAAAAGAGAGAGTAAATACCACTATTCAATAACCACATGCAAAGCTGCAGTTCTGCTTAAAATTCTTTAAAATCAAAACTCAAAATCAGCTACATTCTTTTGCACTTACTTTTGGGAAGTCTAAATAATGCCCTGAAGTTGAACATTAAGTTACCCTCAAGCCTTTATTTCCACTGCAGTTCTTCATAAACGTCACTGTTATTTATCCAATAGGTAGACTCAATAGAATACGACATTGGAGGTTGTGCCTGCATTAGGCTTACGCTAGTTAGACAATTATTGTATGCTCTATTTACAACACAAGCATAAACATAAACTTCTAATGAGATATTCTTCTTCCCTTTGCTCTGAAGACTTTTAACTTTTTAATTACTGAACTCCTAAATCCCCTCTTTGCAGTCCCTTTCAACCTCTGGAATACTGGACACCTAGAAATAACATCAGGAATTGCAGCAGGGTGAAACATGGGTGAACGAGGGAGAAGATGGAATTATAGGTGGAGACCTTGGTTCTAGCAGGTCAAATAAAAGCCTTTATTCAGTTCATACACAGTTGCCATCACTGTAAGATTTGAACCAATTACACGACTCCATCCTCAGGAGCTGGTTTAATTTTCCAGATTCTTATTTTTCTAATGACTTATTTGCTATGAAATTCACCCTCCTCTTCACTTAACTCCATCCTATCAGCTATTACAACCTATTAGGAAATAGCTCTGACTGGAAATTAGAAGCAATACCAATATTGCCTTCTCAATCAACAGTACATCAATCTATCTTTATAATTTGTTTGATACGAGTGTCCTGAGAGACAATTGTCCACGTGATGCTCCCTCATTTTTACAATTCTTGTTGGGAAGGCGATCCCTGGTGTAGCACTGGGCTCCTCTGTTAATGTGGAGGACAAAGTTAAAATCCATAGGGTTGGTTTCCTTTAACTTTTTCATGTAAACCAGAAGCCATAATCGAATAGCAGACTCAGAGGCACATCAATTCTTCTACCGTTGCTTTATGGAGAGTAATACTGTGTACAGTATTGGTCTCCTTAGTTAAGGAAGGATGTAAATGCGTTGGAAGCAGTTCAGAGAAGGTTTATGAGACTAATACCTGGAATGAGAAGGTTGTCTTATTAGGAAAGCATGGACAGGCTAGGCTTGTATCCATTGGAGTTTAGAAGAGTAGGAAGCGACTTGATTGAAGCATATAAGATCCTGAGGGGTCCTAAAAGAGTCGATGTGGAGAGTATGGGCAGAATTCTCCCTTCGGCGAGCGTCATTTAGATTTTCAGTTCGGCAGGCACGCAGCCGATTTGCCTGCATGCCCGCCGAACTGTCAAAGGCCTATTAAGGCCAGTTAACGAGCAATTAAAACAATCAACTGAGCTGCCCATCCAACCTTAAGGTCGGCAGGCAGGCGAAGGGCCCAGGCGGCCTTCAGAAAAAACATGAAACCTCATCCACGGGTGGGATGAGGTTTCAAAAATTTGTATAAAATGTTTAAATAAAAGAAATTGTTATGTCCCAGCTCACGTGACAGTGTCACATGAGGGGACATGTCAGGAATATTTTTTTCTGCCTTTGATGAATTTTTGAATCTTGAGTCGATCTCCCTGAGGCGGCACTTTGCCTCAGAGAGATCTGTGCGCTCTTCTGCACACATGCACGAAACAGCACACTCCCAGCTCAAGGAATCCCCCCGCCTGCATAGGGAGCGCATAGCGCCTCCAGGTGGACGTCACACTGGGTGGGTCTTAATTGGCCCACCCACGTAAAATGGAGGCACGCCCCCAATCAGGGGGCGCTGATCGGGAACGTGCCTGCTCCCACACAAACCCCCCCAATGAGGGGAAAATGCTGCCCTATGTTTCCTCTTGTGGGAGAATCTAGTACTAGGGACCACTGTTTAAAAGTAAGGGACAGGGATGAGGAAAATTTTTTTCTCTCAGAAGTTTGAGTCTTGGAACACCCTTCCTCAAAAAGGTGGTGAAGCAGAGCCCTCGAATATTTTTAAGGCAGAGGTAGATAGATTCTTGATAAGCAAGGGGGTGAAAGGTTATCGGGGGTAGATGGGGAAAGTGGAGTTGAGGTTGAAATCAAATCTATCTTGATCTTATTGAATGGCGGAGCAGGCTCGAAGGGCCAAGTGATCTACTCCTGTTCCTAATTTGAGTGTTCGTATGTTTATATGTCAATGAGCTTCAGCCTCATTAACCTGAAAACTGCTGAGAAAGTCAAAACAAGATATAACCATTCAAGCGTGCTGATAACTCTTCTACTCAGTTGCAGAATACTGTGTTCTGGTCTGGGCTTACTTACCGCAAACGAAGCTGTTGGGTGCTCAACTACATGCTATGTGACTTTATGTCATATACATGCATACGAATTAGGAGCAGGAGTAGACCAATC
Source organism: Cetorhinus maximus (assembly GCF_964194155.1). Classification (NCBI taxonomy): domain Eukaryota; kingdom Metazoa; phylum Chordata; class Chondrichthyes; order Lamniformes; family Cetorhinidae; genus Cetorhinus; species Cetorhinus maximus. The sequence goes on along the minus strand of NC_135884.1, from coordinate 25,202,344 downwards.
AGCCCCTCAAGCCTGCTCCACCATTCAATAAGATCATGGTGGACTCAACACTACATGCCCGCCTACCCCAATACCCTTTGACTCCCCATTTAGACAAGAATCTATCTCCCTCGGCCTTAAAAATATTTAATGGTTCTGCTTCTACCACTTTCTGAGGAAGAGAGTTCCAAAGGCTCACAACCTTCTGAAAGAAAAGAACTTCTCTTGGTCTCTATCTTAAGTGGGAGACCCCTTATTTTTAAACTGTGTCATTGTGCCCTACAGCCCTTCCAGTCCTCTACAACACAGCTCCTCCACATCTTTGTCCTTCAAATGAAGTATCAATTAGTGAATAGGCTTTGTAATTAAATCATGTTTCCTATTCCATGACTTACAAGCAAATAGCTTGCTCACAGCTGTGAGGCGTAAACAAGGTGACCAAAGGAAGGCAATATTACATTTACCCCTAATCTCTCTTTCCGAAAATGAAAAAAAAGACACATAACTTATACAAAACTGATACAAAATGCATCACTCATGCAAATTTAAACTGTTCATCTTTACAGAAATGCATGATTCCAATCAACAAACTATACCCATGCAGCTCTCATGTCAGGCTACACCTTTAGTACTACTTTCAGTCTTTGTCACCAAGTTATTCAAGTTCTGGATACAGTAGATAGAAGTGGCACAAATTTAATCCTCAGCATCATAGGACTGGTTATGAATAACAACCAGGGCAAGTGGGTAATATATGGGTAAGCAGTCACTTTCTCCTTCAAGCAAAAATTGTGTGAGGTAAAGGATAAAATGGTGTAAAAGCATTAGTGCACTGCAACCTGTTAGGCAATTTGGTCACCATGACAAAGGGCTGTAAATTTAATTAAAAGGTTAATTCCACCAATTATAACATCTTTATATAGCACCAATTTAGATACTCACTGGTACGCCCAATACCCGAGTTAGCTGGTCAGCTTTTGTTTGTCGAACACAGTTTCCTGAATTGGTGACAAACACCACAGGCACTAAAAATTCCCCCTTAACATTCACTAGCTTCTTGAAAGCTTTCCTGGCAGCTGGTATGGGTGTTTTTCCTCGCACCAGCACTCCATCAATGTCAACAAGGAGGCCAAAGTAGGGCTGGAAATTCAACAGAAAAAAGGGTTAGTCCGTCTTCAGAAATGTTTTTGGGAATACAATAAAATCAGCTACCCAACTCAGCACAGATTCTGTTATCCACATTAGATTTTATAAATGAGTCACTCGTATCAATCATTACATGACTATCCATGAGGATTGATTCAGCTTTTCTTCTTCTTCAATTCTCTCCCCGAAGGCAGGTCCAACCCAAGGCACCACAACCTCTCCACCACGAGGTAGGCCCCGGACTCACCTCAGCTGGAACGAGAATCGAACCCCTGTCTTTGGCACCAATCTGATCCACACCAGCCATCCAGTCAACTGAACCAACTGGCCGGCTACCCCCACCCCTTCCCCCACTCCCTTCCCCCTCCAAGGTGCTATGGCGACATGCACTATTACGTGCATGCTGTAGTCTGGAGCTATGAATAGTGACAGTTGAGGTTCCAATTGTTTTGCATCCTATGGCTGACCAGGAATCTCCCACTTTTACCACCTGCCATTGGCATATGTTGGAAGGGTTTACAGATTGGTAATCTGTATGGCTGCATTATGAATGCAACTTCCTTGGTCATCAAGTCCTAGAGTTTGACTTGAACCCGGAGCTCCTGGATCAGAGGCAGGGTTGGCCCTAGCGAATAACTGTGTCTCTACAAATGCTTAAAATCATAAGTGCCTGCACAAACCTACCGCAAGGCTTTTGAGATCCGTTTTAAATACATTAGTAAAATGTCACAAGCATAATGGATTTACCAGAAACCATCTACCTATAAAGTTAAAAGCCTTACACCCAACACTTATCTGTATAGCATCATGCCTTTTCAGGACATCACATATCCATAATGCAAAAATTACTCAGCAGCTGAAATAAGGATGTGCTATATTACCAAATATCTTATTGATAAATAAAAATAAGCAATGGAAAATAGCACTCTGCAATTTATTTTCTGTAAACTATCAACAGCTACTAGCATTTAAATAAACACCTTCAACGTTGAAGATCACCTCAAGACAATTCACAGAGGGGAAAATTTCAAATTATCATCCCAAACTGGCATGTAGCAGAAACTGACCAAATTTACTGATAATGTTTACAATACAATAAGCCCATGAAAAATTAAACAATCAATGTGAAAATGCTAATTCTTACAATATTGTAAGGGGAATTGAGGAGAAATTTCTTCACCCAAAGGTGGTGGGAGTCTGGAACTCACTGCCTGAAATGGTGGTTGAGCCAGAAACTCTCGTAACATTTAAGGAGTATTTAGATATTCACTTGCATTGCTATAGCCTCCAGGGCTATGGGCCAAGCGCTGGAAAATGGGATTAATGTAGTCAGATCTTGGTTGACCGGCGTGGACATGATGGGCTGAATGGCCTCTTTCTGTGCTGTAAACTTCTATGAGTCTATAAAATGTTGTTTTCTCAGAGACATCTACTCCATCTACACCTGGGGCCCCACTTAGATTACTCTGCTGGAGATATAATTATTCAGTTGGTATCAGTTGCCTCTTCTTTTCTACAAATGCCTTGGGTTTTTTCAGTGCTAACCAGTGCAAGTCCCTCTCATCATCTTAATTTTGATGAGGTACCTCTATTTTGTTCCTGCCCTGTGCCACTACTCCATTCCCAGACCTTGCTACTTTAGAGGTGGGGGTATATCAGAGGCACAGCGCTGTGTACCTGTTTCCAACCCCCACAATCAGTGCTTCTAAGCCAACAACCACCCACTCAGTTGTCCCCATCCTCAATTCACTGGCTAACTAGAAAAATAACAACTGCATTGCAAAAGAGGCAGTCAGGCATATAAATCAATGTGACTTGACATGTTTTCTCATTGTTTTCTTACAATTTGGTTTGTACTCGTTTAATGTGACACCAGTCAGAATGGATTTATCCTCTGATTTTACATGCTGATGATCAAAGAAACTGATTTTCACATATAACTAAAACAGTATAAGGGAGTCCGATAAACAGTAGTGTTTTTGATAATTGGATACTTTTCCCAGAATATAAATCGCCAAAACAAGTTTTCTGCAGACCAACACAGAAAATGCTGGGGAGAGGGGTCATACAGACTCAAAACATTAGCTTTGTTTTTCTCTCTCCACAGATGCTGTCAGACCTGCTGAGTTTTTCCAGCGTTTTCTGTTTTTGTTTTAGATTTCCAGCATCCGCAGTCTTTTGCTTTTTTCTGCAGGCCAGTTGTCCTTAGCCAGCAATTTCCCATTCATTCATTTTAAATGGGCAAAAAATTTCAAGCTGGCAAACACGAAAACAGAACCTCAGAAGCAAATTTATTTGCAAATGCAAATTACTCTGTGCAGGTTGAGGTAACATCTTAATCTTTATTCACAATTCTGGATTTGCAATTCAGCAATTTGCCCGCTGGGAAGGTCAAATCCAAAACCTGCTGGGTGCCTAACAATTCAGTGAGTTTTCTTCTGAGGACATCGTCACAGGATCGAGCAAGTCCAAAAACAACAAGTCGATTTTCCTCCAGAAAGTCAGAACATTGCACAGTGTAGCACCATTTCCAATGGGAGGTCTCCTTCGTTGAACTCTTCAGATCTCTGAATTGCTGTGATTCAATGCTTGGGGTTTAATGGAGTTCAGCATTTCGGAAACAATCTTCATGATATGCTTCAAGTTCAGGTGCTTGACATCAGATAGTTTTCTTAAGTTCCTCACTCTCTCGATATCCCTACCCAAGGTTTCAATATTTAGTAGCACAATACTCCTCTGTTTCAAGCCATTATCTGATTCTCTTTATAAAGGTCTTAATCGATTATACTTCACACAACAGTTTGTGGCTGAAAAGTCAGGAACCTGACCATCTTCAGTGCGGAAATTTTTTTTCCAGCTTTCCCTTTAATACTTCATTATCTTCAATTTATGCCCTCATATTACTGTTTTACCAAACATTAGAGATAATCTGTCACTATTTATCCTGTCTTAGCCCTGCATAATCTTGTAGGTTGTGAAGATCTGGGTCACCCCGCAATCTTCTCAGCTCCAGTGAATAAGCTTCAGTTTCTCAATTCTATCTTCATAACTGTAACCCCACTTTGACAATATGCCAATGAATCTACACAGCATTTTCACTATCATTTTTTTTCCTTTTCACTATCATTTTTTTTTCCCTTACTACAAGGGGGCACCCAAAACAGCTGCCTGTTACCTGGGTGTAGAATAGTTGCATTATCATGGATGGGTATTTACACAAAATCACCCTTGGAGTAAGGTTTTTAATAGAGAAGAATTGAAAGCTGTGTCTCAGAGTGTTGAGTAAATTTACTGCGAGCTTCTTCCAGATTTTCAAAGCCTTAATGAAATTCAAAACATTGTACAAAGTCCTCTTATTGCAGAAATTACGTTGAAACTAAGCAAAGAGCTTAACTGTGATGAACTGTCACAACGAAGTTGGCACATAGGTTTCCCATTACATGTTACAAAACCCAATACATGAGCTCCAACCCTCCTACTTTGTTTTCCTCCTATAATATTTTTGCCATTTTATTTACTCAATTAATTGTATGGCCACAAGGTTTTTCACAACAGAGCTAAAAGTCACCTGTGCAAGATCTACTCCAATCAGCAAAATGAGTAGCAGGGTTATTACACTTTCTATCTTTTTTCAACTTGACTGTATAAAAAAATACACATCCTGAACTTTAGATTCCATAAAGACAGCTCAGCTCAGCACAGCACCAACATTTTTAAAACAGTCACATAAGCCACCTTGGGTCACAGGCTACACAGAGAATCAAGCTGAAATAGCTATGCAGCAATTCTGCACACATTCGTCCCATTTGTCACCTTCTTCCCTCAACACTTATTTCAAGAACATTGTGCTTTTACGTGAAATGCAGCAAAAATCTTGAAAAATGTTTACAATTTTAAAAATATTGTCCTGCTTTCACTTCACAACTGTGCAAATAGAATTCAGTTAAAGAGCAGTTAACATTTCAGAGATTGTACCAAAAGCTGCAACTGCAAAATCCATTAACAGCAACAAGACATACTTTTCAAGCTAAAATTATCTTAACCTTGATCACAGCAAAGTCACCAAGTATCATTCACCCCTGGCTTGCAGATCCACTTAAATGCTGCTCCCCAGGCTGCAACATACTCCCCAGACCCATTTTTATCCACTCCTACTTATAAAGCTCCAGTGCCAACTCAGTCCGAGTCAGTCCTGTTTTCCTGAAAAATATTACTCCACTAAAATTACCTTTCCTTCTCCAAGCTTGCCATCTGAGTACAGCTACTTGATGCCAGTCCACCAATGTAAAGCCCATGGGCCCTGACAACATTCTGGCAATACTACTGAAGACTTGTGCTCCAGAACTCATGTGCCCATAGCCAAGCTGTTCCAGTACTACTACAACATTGGCATCTACCCAACAATGCTGAAAATTGCCCCGGTGTGTCCCGTACACAAAAAGCCGGACAATCAAACCTGGCCAATTACACCGCACCAGTCTGCTCTCAGTGGAAGGGGTTGTTGACAGTGCTATCAAACAACGCTTACTCAGAAACAACCTACTCACTGACAACAGTTTGGGTTTTGCCACAGCCACTCAGCTCCTGACCTCATTAGAGCCTTGGTCCAAATATGGCCAAAAGAGCTGAACTCAAGAAATGAGGTGAAAGTGACTACCCTTGACATCAAGGCAGCATATGACTGAGTGTGGCATCAAGAAGCCCTAGCAAAACTGAACTCAATGGGAATCAGGGGAAAACTCTCCACTGGCTGGAGTCATACCTAGCACAAAGGAAGATGGTTGTGATTGTTGGTGATTAAATATCTCAGTCCCAGGACATCGTTGCAGGAGTTCCTTGGGGTAGTGTCCTAGGCCCAACCATCTTCAGCTGCTTCAACAATGACTTTCCCTTCATCATAAGGTCAGAAGTGGGGATGCTCACTGATGATTGCACAGTGTTCAGCATTGTTCACGACTCCTCAGATATTGAAGTAGATCGTATCCATATGCAGCAAGACCTGTGATGAGCAACATTCATGCCACACAAGTGCCCGGCAATGCCGATCCCCAACAAGAGAGAATCTAACCATCACCCCTTGACATTCAATGGCATTACCATCACTGGATCCCTCAATATCAACATTTAGAGGGTTACCATTGACAAGAAACTGAAATAGACCAGCCATATAAATACTGCGGCTACAAGAGCAAGTCAGAGGCTGGGAATTCTGTGGCGAATAACTCACCACCTGATTCCCCAAAACCTGTCCACTATCTACAAGGTAGAAGTCAGGAATGTGATGGAATACTGTCCACTTGCCTGGATGAGTACAGCTCTAACAACACTCGAGAAGCTTGACACCATCAAGGACAAAGCAACCCGCTTGATTGGCACCCCATCCACTATCTTCAACATTCACTCCGTCCACCACCGACGCATAGTGGCAGCAGTGTGTACCATCTACAAGACACACTGCAGGAACTCACCAAGGTTCCTATGACAGCACCTTCCAAACCCAATACCTGTACCACCCAGAAGGACAAGGGAAGCAAAGGCATGGGAACACCACCACCTGAAAGTTCCCCTCCAAGCCACTCACCATTCTGGCTTGGAAATATATCACCATTCCTTAATTGTCACTGGGTCAAAATCCTGGAACTCCCTTCCTAACAACACTATGGGTGTACCTACACCATATGGCCTGCAGCGGTTCAAGAAGGCTACTCACCACCACCTTCTCAAGGTCAATTAGAGATGGGCAATAAATGCTGGCCTAGCCAGCGATGCACACAAGCCACGAAAAACATTTAGAAATGACATTAGTGCAACTCAAGAAATTTAAGAAATAAGCTTGAGGAACATAAGAGCTGCTCGACTTCAGTCTTCATTTTTCCTTCAATGCTCTTTCGCCCCCTCAAGACCCTGAAAATTCATCCCCCTTCCAATGCACGCAACGTCAGTACTTTCACACCCTGGACAATCCATACTTCCTTCTCAGTCTTCTCAGTTCCTCAATGCACTAAGGTCCCAGTGCACCAAAAACTTCAGCTAATCATAAATCCCTCCCCCACCCCCTAGCCACCCTCCCCCGACCCCTAGCCACCTCAGTCTTCATACTCCTCATTGAATGGTCCCACTCCCTACCAAATGATACCCATTACTAGCACCTTCTCCACCCACTCTCTAGAGGCTCCACTCATTCTGGAGAGGCAGTTACCCATCTTTTCTAACTTGTAACATAGAAAAAGCAGTAGAGGGACAACTTGAGAGCCAAATATAAACAGTGTAGACGTAAGATTGGTAGTGGGAGAAAAGGGTTCAGGAAAGACATACAGAAAAAATGAAACTGAAACAATGAGAAAAAGAGTCAATGTTTTAAATACCACAGTGAGAATATTGGGGTAAGAGCAAGTGAAAAAGAGAAAGTGAGCATCACAGCAAGAGGAAGAGAGAGAAAGAGGCAAATGTAATTTGCGGGAGAGAAACAGAGAGGCAGGTACAGGAAAGGTAATCTAACACTTCCAGCGGCAAACCAATGGAGCCAGATCAGCTGTCCATCTTATACCCTGCAAAATTTTATCTTCCAGTCACTTCAATGGAAAGTTAAATCAGCTGGGGTGTAAAACAGATGGCCTATCTGATCTTGGTTCAAATTAACCCTATACTGTATATTGTTCAAGAGCAATGTCATAGGAGGTCAACTGTATTATAATACCAGGTTTGTGCAATTTTAAAGTTGCACATTTCCCAACTCGTCATTAACAGTGCAACAGGAGATTGGCTAATTATTAAAAACAAAAGCTCATTTTTGAACAGAGCACAGCAGATCTGCTGCTATCCCACTAGGGGTACATTTCTTCAATATACACACTAGTTGCACAAGTTCCACAAAATCTTACGTTTACAGGTCTTGGAGATCACCCTAAGGTGCATTACATCAGAAGCACCACTCAGTTCATTCTACTGCACACAATCAAACCACTGTTATATACTGCAACCAGATCGTAGGTACACTGGGATTTATTCTGGAATTGGCCAACGTGGAAACCACAATAGGTAGTTCAGATCTGATAACCAATTTCAATCATATTTGCCCCTTCTAATTATCAAAATTCAGTATGACCAGGATTGAAAATGGAATGTAAAGGAATTTAACATGTGTTAATTGCACCTACAAGGATTAGAAAGAGACATGTTGTTTGTTCTGTCAGAATACAGCTATTTTTCCCAGCTATGTTCGCCAATCACGTGAAACAAACCGCTGATTATGGACAAATGCAACATTACATAGTCGTCCCAAATATAACAGCAATTTGCGTTTATACAGAGTATATGTAGTAAAATGTCCTAAGGCGCTTTACAGGAGGTTATATTCAGACGAATATTGACACCGAGCCACAAAACTAACGACCAACGAGCCAGGTTTTAAAAATCTGCTCATAGGAGTCGAGAAGGCGAAGAGTTTCAGAAAGGGGTTCCATTACTGTAAATGCGGAACTCACCCTGCAAGGAATTCACAGCAAGCTATAAAAAACAATTAAGACCATCAGTCGGTAAAATAATCTCAACAGCAGCAGCGCACGGATTGTGATTGAAATATTTTCAGAACTGACCGTGCAAATGTTTGAACAGTTGTTCATACAATGTCATTTAAGGTTAACTTACTGTGCGTGGAATATAGGAATTTAAGTACCACTGGGACTTTTTTTAACAAAAATTCTAAATGTAACATTTAAAGTTGCCAATTTAGACGCCAAGATATTTGAGTCTATTGCGAGAGGCAAGTTCCCTGACCTTTAACTGTTGCACTGTTTGATGAGCACTCTGCAGCTTTTGGTTACTGGTATAGATGGGGGAAGATGTGTCCCCGGAGTTCCCTCCAGCTGGGGCAGTGAGTGGCGCTGGATGAGCGGAGCATTCACACCCCGGATCTCCTCCACCCCCTCTCTTCCCCCCGCCACTGTTTGTTACCTGGGACTCGGCTGTGCCTCCTACGAGCCTGCAGCTTGCCGGCGCTCGCTCCTTTTTCAGCCTCCGGAGTGCCGTGCGAGCGACGCGGCTGAGCGACAGCAATGCCCTCATGGTGCCGGTGGCGGTGCCGCCGCTTTGTGCGCTGCAGCCGCGGTCTGTTCCCGGCCGCTGCCGGTCACCCAGCGCCCGCCGCTCGCCGGCTCATTGTGTTCCCGGAGCCCGAGAGCAGCAGCTATCAACCCCCCTCTCCCGGACGTCACTGCCCCCGCTGATTGACAGATGCCCTTCCCCCCACCCCCCCCCACACACCCTCCCCCAACCCACCCCCACACACCCACCCCCGCCCAGGTGGCTTTTGCAGCGCCTCCTGAGAGTGACGCTCAGCCTTCCTCATCCCTTACGAGTGAGGGCACAAAGCGCATTAACATCATCACAGCAACAACACAGGCCCCAGTGTAAGTGGCCAAGGCACAGATCACATCAACGTGCCCAACGTGAGCGGCCAGAGCATAAAAAAAACCCCACATCACAGCAACAACACAATGTAACAAACTAATAGCAACAACACAATGTAACAACCTAACAGCAACAACACAATGTAACAACCTAACAGCAACAACACAATGTAACAAACTAATAGCAACAACACAATGTAACAACCTAACAGCAACAACACAATGTAACAATGTAACAACATAATAGCAACAACACAATGTAACAACCTAATGGAAGTGGCCAGAACACAGATCCAAGCAACATTGCAGCGGACATCAGGCAAGTGAGCCGAGATGGAAACGATGCTGCCTCAAATAAAATGATTCGCGGATCGTGATCGGACTTCTCTTGCATCCAAAAACAAAAGGACACAGTGAGCCCAGATATAATAGAAGAAAAGACAAGGAGTAATTCGGAATGCTTCATTATCTGTTGAACCAAATGACGAGGTTCTTCTGACTTAGGCGACGGTTGTTAACAATTTATTCTCTAATATAGCATACATGGTGACATATGTGGCAGTTTGTTTATTGTTATTGGACCAATTATAACCTACTTTTGTCAGATACTCAAAATAAATTTGTGTGGCATCCAGTAATGCCAGATAAACAAGAGCCCATGTGACGTGCTGAGATCACGTTTCTTTCAAGAAAACTTAACGGTATTCATTACATCCACATACAGATTGTACCAGGGTGTCTGATTTTGTGAATACCAATTTCAATGTGAAAGTAATATATATTTGAAGTAATAAGGGACACATGTAGTAGCAGCGCCGCCACATGCTGCCTTTGAGGCAGCTGCTGCCGGAAGAGACCAACACCCATCTCTCCAGAATATGCCTTTGCAATGATTTTGTGGAAACAGATGTAGTAATTTTTGCTGTGATTCCTTCTGAGCAGCTCTATTACACAGGACTCTGTGCACTATGGACTGTTCACAGGGATATACACCAAGATAGCCATGACTGTTGCTGGAAAGCCATCATCTCGGTGAAAGATACTCTTCAGTCTGCCCGAAACTTGTTGGTCTTCCAATGCAAAGAGCTGCCCACAGCCAAGAGTTGCATAATGGCACATTCCAAGGTACAAGATTATGTGCTGAGGGATGCATTGAAGCTTGGGGCAACCACCACGAAGGTTTAATGGGGAAAAGCCACTGTTTAGAGCCTCCCACCATCGTACACCGAGGAGCTAGATTTATGTAAAATCCCTAAGTCTGTACATTCAATGTAATGTAAATGCATTGTAAGTGGAGTGAGGCACCCATGGGTACTGTATTGAACCAAATTGACCTGTAATGCACTTTAGGTTCTGTCACAATTGAATTGTGTTGTAATGTACCTTTGCAAATTTCAAGAATAAAGTAAATTTTGGGGGAAAAAATGTAGGGGAAGGAATATTCCTTAAATGGTAAGATCTGAAATGGAGCAGATGGACTTTGATGTCCAGACACAAGTCAAAGTAGCAGTGACGTATCTTAGGCCATTAAGACAGTAATCAGGCTTCTTGGTTTTCTACCATTTGCCCCATCCAAACTGCCATTGTGGCAGTGTAGATCTTATCACCAAATACAGCTTGGTCTCTCCCGTTGCTTCTCTGACATATTCTCCTCTTTTAAGAACCCTGTTCCACCCATCTCACCTCTTTTAAAATCCTCACTGACCCAAACCTCATCTTTTGTCTTTTGTACTGAGATATCCTCACTCCTTTCGTCCCTTAGCCTCTTCGCTGAATGTCTCCTCATCCTTCATGATTTTGACTCCATCTCAACTCACCTTGTTCTCTCTCTTCTGATGGTTATTACTTTACTATCCTCCTTTACCTATTTCCTCAATTTATACTCTCCTGTCCATACTCACAGTCACTGCCACATCCCCCCCCCCCACCCCCCACTCCCGCCCACTGACTGACCTAGTAATCTTATGTGGCCTCTCTGTTCCCTTGTCTCAATCACAGACCAGGCCATCTCTGAGAACTTCACCACTCACTCTTCACCCTTCCCTCAACTAACAACACTTTGTTTTGTATCTGCCTCATGAAAAATCCTACTCCAACTCCCTAACAACTGTTAGGGACCTAACTGCTCAAGCTTTGACCCTCAATTTTTCACAATATTTCTGCAGCTTTTAATCTGCACAATCACTCCCTCAACTCTACTTTTGTTCCCCTTGTCCCAAGTTCAACCCTTACTCTCACCCAGCCTGTCATTCCTTCTGGTCAGGCCCCGATCTTCACTCTCTCAAGATCAAGGGGCAGGGACTTAAGTGGATCTGGCACACAAATAATCAAGCCATTCATCACCAGATCAAGCACTACTGAGCTCTGTTCTCCTCTGCCAAACAGATCATCCTGGAGTGCAAAGCTAACCCCCAGCTTCTTTTCTTCACCATCAATCCTCTCCTTAACTCCCTGACCTATGCTCTCCCCCCCCCCCCCCACCCCCCCTCCCCCAACCCACGAACAAACCTAATTAGTTCATGGAAATCTTTGTCATTTAAATTCACAATCTATTGAGCTACCTTTACTGCATCTCTGCCATTTCCCTTTCCTTCAACATCAAACTTCCCCTAGTATTACCCCTGCCATAGCCCTGAACTGGCATCTTTCCCTAATTTCTCTCCTGTCTCCCCTCATGCCCTCTTCAAGCTTATCTTGCCCACGAAACCCAACTCCTATTGTCTCGACCCTGCTCCCACTAGACTGTTGACTTCCCAACTTTTCTTTCCTGGCTTCCACGATAGCTGACATTATAAAAACCCTCTTCAGCTAGTCTCCACCTTCCTTTCAAAACTGCCGTCATCACTCCCTGCTCTTGTAAAAATGCAACCTTGATCCCTTTGTTCCTGCAAACTACTGCCCTATCTCCAGTCTCCCTTTGTTCTCCAAAGTTCTTGAACATGTTGTTGCTTCCCAATTGGTGCCTATTTTGATCAAAGGTCTTTTGAAAATCCAGATACATTATATCTACAGAATTACCTGGAAAAACTCAGCAAGTCTGGCAGCATCGGCGGAGAAGAAATCAGTCAACGTTTCGAGCCTCCATGGCCCTTCGGCAGAACTGCAGCATAGTATGCTGCAGTTCTGCCGAAGGGCCATGGAGGCTCAAAACGTTGACTGATTTCTTCTCCGCCGATGCTGCCAGACTTGCTGAGTTTTTCCAGGTAATTCTGTTTTTGTTTTGTTTTGGATTTCCAGCATCCGCAGTAGCTTTTAGCTTTTTGTTTTTACATTATATCTACTTCATTACCATTGTCTACCCTGTTACCTTCTCAAAAAAATTCAATAAGGTTGGTCAAGCAAGATTTTCCCTTTTGAATATTCCATTCTGACTATTCATTATTATATTTCTCATTTATAAATTTATAGATTTTTTTATTTGCTTCCTTAGAAGAGATTCCATTATTTTTCCTACTCACTGATGTTCAGCTGACTGTGTCTATAGTTCCCCAGACATGTTCTTTCCCTCTTCTTAAATGTAGGAATTACCTTAGCTATCCGCCAGTCCTCTGGCACGATGCCTTTTTCTAATGAATTATTAAATATGTGTAGTAATGCCTCTGCTAACTCTTCCCTAGAGATGAGGCAGCTTGTGGGCTCTTGACTGAAACTGGGCGTGGGTGAGCAGTTGAGCTGCTTTGAGTCGAGTCCCCAATTCCATGACCCCTTTCAACATCATTCTTCTTTTGATCAAGCTGCACCTCATTGCTATCCTTGTGCTGGAAAACACTTTGTCACAAATCAGTGAGCACTGTAAGGCCAGGGCTAAGGTATCTGTCAAGCTATTTAAGGTTGCAGACATGTTGGTATCCAGAATCTTCACAGTGGCATTGAAGGTGTTCATGGACTCATTTAATTGGAGTATATGACAGTTGATGGCACTGTTCTCTCTATACACAGAGAAGATATCAACTCAGAGGTTTCTGACAACAACCCTGTCGTGATTGAGGTGGACTGCACTGAACTCTCTGTAGTGGTGGTAATTCAACTTTGAAGTCCTGTCAGTGCATCACTCATTGACTGCTGCTATTCAATGATTCTCCTCTTCACCAACAGCTCCCCCAGGTATAGCATCTATGTTCAACTTAGTAAAGCTTGAAGAGGGCTTAGCCAGTTAGCCTAACACCTGTCATAGGGAAAATGTTAGAGGCTATTATTAAAGATGTTATAGCAGGGCACTTAGAAAAAGTCAAGGCAATCAGCCAGAGTCCACATGGTTTTGAGCAAGGGAAATCATGTTTAACCAATTTATTGGAGTTCTATGAAGGAGTCACATGTGCTGTGGATAAAGGGGAAATGGTGGATATACTGTATTTAGATTTCCAGAAGGCATTTGACAAAGTGCCATGTGAAAGGTTTTGCAGAAAATAAAAGCTCATGGCGTAGGGGTTAATATATCGGCATGGATAGAAGATTGGCTAGCTAACAGGAAGCAGGGAGTTGGCATAAATGGGTTTTTATCTGGTTGTCAGGATATGATGAGTGGTGTGCCTCAGGAATCAGTGCTGGGGCCTCAACTTTTTACAATTTATATAAATGACTTGGATGAAGGGGCTGAAGGAATGGTGGCTAAATTTGCTGACAACACAAAGATAGGTAGGAAAATAAATTGTGAAGAGGACATAAGGAGGCTACAAAGTGACATAGATAAAGTAAGTGGGCAAAGATCTGGCAAATGGAGTATAATGTGGGCATATGAGGAATGGTTCATTTTGGCTGGAAGAATAAAAAAGGAGCTTATTATCTAAATGGTGAGAGTTTGCAGAGCTCAGATTCAGAGGGATCTGGGTGTCCTACTGCATGAATCACAAAAGTATGCAGATACCGCAGGTAATTAGGAAAGCTAATAGAATGTTATAATTTATTGTAAGGGGAATTGATTACAAAAGTAGGGAGGTTATGCTTCAGTTGTACAGAGCATTGGTGAGACCACATCTGGAGTATTGTGTACAGTACTGGTCTCCTTATTTTAAGCAAGATGTAAATGCTTTAGAAGCAGTTCAGAGAAGGTTTACTAGACTAATACCAGGAATGGGTGGGTTGTATTATGAGGAAAGGCTGGACAGGTTAGGCTTGTATCCATGGAATTTAGAAAAGTAAGAGGCGACTTAATTGAAACCTTTAAGATCCTGAGGGGTCTTGACAGGGTGGATGTGGAGAGGATGTTTCCTCTTGTGGGAGAATCTAAAACTAGGGGTCACTGTTTAAAAATAAGGGGTCACTCATTTAAGACACAGATGAGGAGAGATTTTTTCCCTCAGAGGGTTGTGAATCTTTGGAATTCTCTTCCACAAAAGGCGGTGGAAGCAGAGTCTTTGAATATTTTTAAGGCAAAGTTAGATAGATTCTTGATTATCAAGGGAGTGAAAGATTATCAGGGTAGCCAGGAATGTGAGGTTGAGGCTACAATCAGATCAGCCACGATCTTACTGAATGGCGGAGCAAGCCCGAGGGGCCGAATGGGCAAGGGAAACTCCTGCTGATTACCACGTACCACCCTCCCATAGCTGATGAATCAATGCTCCTCCATGTTCAACACCACCTGGAGGAAGCACTGAGGGTGCAGAACGTACTCTGGGTGGGGGACATCATTGTCCACCGCCAAGAGACTCGGTAGCACCACTACTTAACGAGCTGGCCGAGTCCTAAAAGATGTAGCTGCAAGACTGGGTCTGCGACAGGTGGTGAGGGAACCAACAAGAGGAAAAAACATACTTGACCTCATCCTCACCAATCTGCCTGCTGCAGATGCATCTATCTCTGATAGTATCGGAAGGAGTGACCACCACACAGTCATTGTGGCACTACCACCGTGCTAAATGGGATAGATTTCGAACAGATCTAACAACTCAAGACTGGGCTTCCATGAGGTGCTGTGGGCCATCAGCAGCAGCAGAATTGTACTCGAACACAATCTGTAACCTCATGGCCCAGCATATCCCCTACTCTGCCATTACTACCAAGCCGGGGATCAACCCTGGTTCAATGAAGAGTGCAGGAGGGCATGCCAGGAGCAGCACCAGTCATACCTAAAAATAAGGTGTCAACCTGGTGAGGCTATAACACAGGACTACTTGCATGCCAAGCAGCATTAGCAGCAAGTGATAGACAGAGTTAAGCGATCCCACAACCAATGGATCAGATCTAAGCTCTGCAGTTCTGCCACATCCAGCCGTGAATGGTGGTGGACAATTAAACAACTCACTGGAGAAGAAGGCTCCACAAATATCCCCATCCTCAGTGATGGGGGAGCCCAGGACATCAGTGCAAAAGATAAGACTGAAGCATTTGCAACAACCTTCAGCCAGAAGTGTTGAGTGGATGACCCATCTCGGCCTCCTCCGGAAGTCCCTAGCCTCACAAATTCCATTCGCTCCACGTGATATCAAGAAACAGCTGAAGGCAGTGGATACTGCAAAGGCTATGGGCCCTGACAATATTCCGGCAATAGTACTGAAGACTTGTGCTCCTGAACTTGCCGTGCCCTCAGCCAAGCTGTTCCTGTACAGCTACAACACTGGCATCTACCGAGCAATATGGAAAATTGTCCAGGTAAGTCCTGTACACAAAAAGCAGGATAAATCCTACCCGGCCAATTACCGCCGCAACAGTTCTACTCTGCGTCATCAGTAAAGTACTGGAAGGGGTCCTCAATAGTGCTATTAAGTGGCACTTGCTTAGCAATAACCTGCTCACTGATGCCCAGTTTGAGTTCTGCCAGGGCCACTCAGCTCCAGACTTCATTACAGCCTTGATTCAAACATGGACTAAAGAACTGAACTCCCGAGGTGAGGTGAGAGTGACTGCCCTTGACATCAAGGCAGCATTTGACAGAGTGTGGCATCAAGGAGCCCTAGCAAAACTGGAGTCAATGGGAATCAAGGGGAAAACTCTCCACTAGTTGAGTCATACCTAGCACAAAGGAAGATGGTTGTGGTTGTTGGAGGTCAGTCATCTCAGCTCCAGGATATCACTGCAGGAGTTCCTCAGGGTAGTGTCCTCTGCCAACCAACTTCACCTGCTTCATCAATGACCTTCCTTCCATCATAAGGTCAGAAGTGGGGATGTTCACTGATGATTGCACAATGTTCAACACCATTTGTGACTCCTCAGATACTGAAGCAGTCCATATCCAAATGCAGCGGTACCTGGACAATATCCAGGCTTGGGCTGACAAGTGGCAAGTAACGTTCACGTCACACAAGTGTCAGGCAATGACCATTTCTAACCAAGAGAGAATCTAACCATTGCCCCTTGACGTTCAATGACATTACCATTACTGAATCCCACATTATCAACATCCTGGGGGTTACCATTGACCAGAAACTGAACTGGACTAGCCATATAAACACTGTGGCTACAAGAACAGGTCAGAGACCAGGAATCCTGTGACAAGTATCTCACTTCCTGACTCCCAAAGCCTGTCCACCATCTACAAGGCATGAGTCAGGAGTGTGATTGAATACTCCCCACTTGCCCGGATGAGTGCAGCTCCCTCAACACTCAAGAAGCTTGACACCATCCAGGACAAAGCAGCCCACTTGATTGGCACCACATCGACAAACATTCACTGCCTCCACCACCGATGCACC
Organism: Cetorhinus maximus; assembly: GCF_964194155.1. Classification (NCBI taxonomy): domain Eukaryota; kingdom Metazoa; phylum Chordata; class Chondrichthyes; order Lamniformes; family Cetorhinidae; genus Cetorhinus; species Cetorhinus maximus. The sequence goes on along the minus strand of NC_135884.1, from coordinate 25,185,180 downwards.
GTAGCAGCAGTGTGTACCATCTACAAGACGCACTGCAAGAATTCGCCAAGGTCCTTTGACAGCACCTTCCAAACCCACTACCACTGCCATCTAGAAGGACAAGGGCAGCAAATAGATGTGAACACCACCACCTGGAAGTTCCCCTCCAAGTCACTCACCATCCTGACTTGGAACTATATTGCTGTTCCTTCATTGTCAAAATCCTGGAACCCCTTCCCTAACAGCACTGTGGGTGTACCTACACCACATGGACTGCAGCGGTTCAAGCAGGCAGCTCACCACCACCTTCTCAAGGGCAACTAGGGATGAACAATAAATGCTGGCCCAGCCAACAAAGCTCACATCCCATGAATGAATGGAAAAAAAAGGTGGCCTACCCCAGCTCCTAATTTGTATGTTTGTATGTTCATATGACACGCATTCTCCATTACTGTCAGGCAGCTGTCATTGGAGCTGGAGCCTCCATGCCCCAATGAAGGGGCTGCATGCATAAAAGGCCACAATTTGGGCCGCAACCAACTCAGGGGAGGGGTTTCCCCTCCGTTCACATGTCCTAAAGGCCTGGATCCTTTTCATTTGATTTCTGCTTTGCAGGCCAGCAAGGGCGCCTCCATGGTGAAATGCCTTCATGGTCCCCAACATTCCCCAGCACATATCTCTCCCAAAAGGGCTGCCGAGGCTACAGAATTGCCGGCCTTCTGATTGAATCGACAGTCTCGAGACAAGAGCCCGCCCACTGTCCTTAATTCAACGGCAAGTGCAGAGATGGCCAATTAGGGCGCCTCCTCTGGGAAGATAGCTCCATCAGTCTTACTCCTGGCAAATGCAGGCTCTGGACCCCCAGTTGGTTCTGACATCCAGATCCAAAGCCCGTGGCAAAATCCGGCCCTTCCTGATAACCCAAGTTATCTTTTTAAGGCTATTTTATACTACTCCATAAAAAATATTGAATGCTGAAGGAAACACTTTTGGCATTTACTGAATGATACAACGTGTTCACTTAACTTTGATAATTATATAAAGTAGAGCAAATGAAATCTAGCAGACGATACTTTGTCTATTAAATTAAAAGCACGTTCCTAATTATGTCACATGGACCAATTTATATGATTGATGATGAGATTAGTTTTAATCAATTACAAATCACGCTGATATAATGTTAGGTCAAGATTTTCCTTGAAGACTCATGTATATTTGCATCTTCTTCTGCTGGGATACACACAGTTCCAGAAATACCCTCAGTGATACCCTACAGTCTTGATAGAAACCAGAGCATTTAATTACTGGACTGCAAAGGGGCCATATTTTTTATTTATATAAAATTATGGATAAAGGCAGCCATTTGGTCCATGCATTAATCGATTTCTGTTAAGAACTTGCTGATATAAATCCACCATTGCCTTTTACTAGTGTCAGGAAGATATAATAATTTTCATAATGTTATTGGAATTTATTGTAGAGTAATAGTGGGGTCTATGTCTATGGGTCCGTGTGTGTGTGTGCGTGTGTGTGTGTGTGGGACTTAATTGAATTAAAGGCAGCTGGTCTGAAGGCTTTGATGTATCAGAAGATAAGCTAGGTTTGAAATGTTAAGTAGGTAAACATGGGTGAAGTTTTAGAATGTGAGGTGTAAAGGGAACATTTGCATTTTTAAATAAAGCAGACTATCTTGAATTCAAAAGAGGGGGTGAAGTTAAGAAACAGTGCATTTATTTTTCCCAAAGATTACTGGTAAAATTGGTACTATAATAGATTTTATTATTAGAGAGGTAAAGTCCAAAGACATAGTGAAACAATGGGAATTTGCATTCAAAGGCAAAATCTGTATAAAGGAGATGAGGTTGGGTGTAGGAAAGAAGGGATTCTAAGATCTAACAAGTGTGAAAAGCCTCCAGCATCTAAGCCTCAAGCTGCTGCCTACAAGCAACCAAAGCGGAGAAAAACTCACTTTGAATTCAACTGTTCAGGGTATCGTGTTACTTTGCCTGGATCTTTTTAAATCTATGTTGTTTTACTGTTGCCTTAATGGAGGTGTAACTGGGAGTTAGATTAATTAGGGGAGCTAGGAGTTATCATAGTAGTAATTTGTAAGCCTATGTATGTGCTTAAAATCATTTTTTAATTAATTAATAAATGTTTAATTTAGTTTTGTAAGAAACCTACAAGACTCAGTGGTCTTATTACTACTGAATTCAAGGCACACATCTTGAGATTTATACAAATTGCAAAACAATTGTGGCAGTTGTTTCAAGTTTCCCTTTGGGATTTGAGCAGCTCAGCATTTACCATTGGCTGTGCCATAACAATTGTTTAAACTTGGCCTACTCATCAGAGATCAGGAACAGCCTCACACTTGGAATAATTCCCAAAGGTACTCAAAAATCGAGAGGAGAATGGAAGGGTGGAACTTAAATCAATCACCATCACTAGGGAAAATGTGTTGGGAAAACTATTAGACCTAAAGACTGACAAGTCCCCAGGACCAAATGGCTGCACCCTAAAGTCATACAAGAAGTAGCTGCAGAGATGGAAGATGCATTGATTATAATCTTCCAAAATTCATTAGATTCTGGAAAGGTCTCTGGGTTGGAAAATAGCTAATGTAACACCTTTATTCAAGAAAAGAGGGAAACAGAAAGCAGGAAACTACAGGCCAGTTAGCCTAACATCTGTCAAAGGGAAGTTGCTAGAATCCATTATTAAGAAGGTAATAGCAGGATCCTTAGAAAATCTGAATTTGATTAGGCAGAGTCAACATGGGTTTATGAAAGGGAAATCATGTTTAACTAATGTATTAGAGTTTTTGAGGAAGTAACAGCAAAGTGAATAAAGGGGATACTGTAGATGTAGTTTACTTGGATTTCCAGAAGGCATTTGTTATAGAGTTGAATTTCCAGGCGGAAATGGTGGAAACGTTGAGCTTTATTTACAAGACAGCAGCAGCAGCTACATGGGGGCATTTAACTCTATATCTAAAGAAGAACTCCCTCCTAGAGATTCCCTGTGCTACAAACTGATTGGTTTACAAAAATCGTGTGATCTTACAACACAGGATTATTCTTAAAGCTACAGTCTTATGCTTATCAAAACTATAATTACTACAGCATTTGATAAGGTGCCACATCAAAGGTTACTACACAAGATAAAGATTATATGGTGTGGGGGGAGGGGGGTAACATATTACCATGGATAAAGGATTGGTTTGCAAACAGGAAGAGAGTATGGATAAATGGGTCTTTTTCAGGTTGGCAAGCTGTAAGAAGTGGAGTGCCACAGGGATCAGTGCTGAGGCCTCAACTTTTTATAAACTACATCAATGATTTAGTTGAAAGGACCAAATGTATGGTAGCTAAATTTGCCGATGATACCAAGATAGGTAGGAAAATAAGTTGTCAAGAGGAGGCTGAAAAGGGATATAGACTAGTTAAGTGAGTGGACCAAAATTTGGCAGATGGAGTATAATGTGGGAAAATGTGAACTTGTCCACTTTGGCAGGAAGAATAGAAAAGCAGTATTCTATTTAAATGGAGAAAAATTGCAGAACTCAATGGTACAGAGGAATCTGTGTGCCCTGGTATATTGTCACGACTCACTGGGGATAGTGCGCTGTAATATCAAGCCCCACTGTTCCCCGAGCTGGGACAAATGTGAAACATTTGACCAAACCACCAGATTGTCCCAATTCTACATAACATAATTTAGGTTAACAGATTACGAGCACCAGGTTTGTAAACTTAATAAGTAAATAACTGTTTATTGAACAAACTGTCGTTAACCATTGGCAAAAGAAAGAAATATGAATTGCTAAGATCCAACTCTACAACCTAAACTCTACCCCTTCTTAAATCCCTATATAAACGCATACAAGAAACATAAGACACACAAAAAAACATGAATTTTAAGGGTGGGATAAAATTGTTCAATAGCACCAATTCCAGAGTACAGGATTCAGTGGGTTGATTTTGATCGATGTCTTCCAAATTCCTTTCAGTTCTTGTTGATGACACAAGGTGGTCTTCCAGCACTTTCAGTATTTAGTTCACTGTATCAGCACTTGCCTTTAAATGTCTCCAAGTGATTTTCCTCTTTGCCTCTTGGCAGGGGTTTTCAGAGAGAGAGAGCATGTTATAGAGATATGAGGAGAAAAAGCCAGCTAGCTATTATTGTAGGCTTACTGGAATCTTACACACACAAGAGACAGAGGTTTTAGGTCTTGTTCCTTTCAGGTTAGGAGCTATTCTGCTGTACTGCCCTCACACAAAACCTAGTCACTTGGTCAGGAGCCAATTAAAAGGTTGTCACCAGGCAGCTCCCTTGGTCTAGAACTCCTTTCCAGCACTATCCTGTCTTTCATGGCACACTTTGTTCCAGGACTGCAACATTGTATATATCTCTCATCCTGTTCCAGTGAACATGTCTTTCAAACTGCAGCCATTGTCATTTTAATCCACAGTCCAACAGAAAATAAAAGATATAATCTTTGCAACAGTCCAACAGACATAAAAATGTATGTTCCTTACAACATTAATCACAAAAAGTTAGGGTGCAGGTACAGCAAGTGGTTAGGAGGGCAAATGGAATGTTGGCATTTATTGCAAAGGGAATTGAATGGAAGGGAATGCAACAGTTCAAGAATGCAGCTCACCACCACCTTCTCAAAGACAATTGGGGATTGGCAATAAATACTGGCCTAGCCAGTGACGCCTATATTCCATGAAAGGATAAAAATAAATAAATAAATGTAGGGAAGTTTTATTGCAGCTGTACAGGGCCATGGTGAGACCACATCTGGAATACTATGTGCAGCTTTGGTCTCCTTAGTTGAAAAATATATATAATTGCATTAGAAGCAGTTCAGAGAAGGTTCACTCGACTCATTCCTGGGATAAAGGGCTAATCTTATGGAGATGTTGAACAGGTTGGACCTAAACCCATTGAGTTTAAAAACATGAAACATGTAAGATCCTGAGGGGACTTGAGAGGGTAGATACTGGGAGACACTAGAACTAGGGGACACAGTTTAAGAATAAGAGGTCTACCGTTTAAGTTGGAAATGAAGATAATTTATTTCTCTCAGAGGGTCATTGGTATGTGAAATTCTCTTCCCCAGAAAGCAGTGCATAGAATATATTCAAGACAGAGTTGGGGTTTTTGATAGAAAAGGGAATCAAGGGTTAAGGGGAGGCAGATGGCAACGTGGAGTTGAGAACACAACCAAATCAGCCATGATCTCATTGATTGGTGGAGCAGACTCAAAGGGCCTCTTGTTCCTAAGTCCTATGTTGCCATATTCCTATTTCTACTCTACACTGTGCCTAATATGCTTGTCTTCTTTGAATCATGGTGAACAGGCCTGGAACAATAGTTAAGATGTAATCTGACCAAAATACTCTAAAGTTTGATCATGAATTCCTCTGACTTGTTTTGGCTCTATAGTTTAATGCTCTATTGGCTTTGTTAATTGCTGCTCCATATTGTTTGGACATATTGAGCATTAAGTGTCTCTTTCAAATTCATTCCAAGCTATTTCAACCGTTCAATGAGTACTGTAATGCTCATTTTCTTCTAGGTGCTTTATTTTACACTCGTCTACATGTGAACTTCCATTAATCTATCCAGTTAGGTATTTTGCCCTAATATAAACAGAAAATGCTGGAAATACTCAGCAGATCCGGTAGCATCTTTGGAGAGAAACAGAGTTAATGTTTCAGGTCGGGGACATTCTGTTTCTCTCCACAGATGCTGCCTGACCTGTAGCATTTTCTGTTTTTTTCATCTTTTTCAGTCTCTCTCATGCCTGTAAAGAGCTTAGTTTGACCATCAGCATCAGGAAGACAAATGGCATGGTCCAGGATGTTGCCATCCTGCCATCTATCAGCATTGACAATGTGACACTGGAGGTTGTTGATAGCTTCGCATTTCTAGACTCCACTATCACCAGCCATCTATCACTTGATGCTGAAATCAAAACTCATACATTACGAAAAGTGCAGCTGTTATGTCCAAGCTGAGTAAGAGAGTGTGGAACAACAGTAATCTGACTGAGAACATCATATTGTGTCCTCAGCGCACTCTTCTACAGTAGAGAGACCTGGGCAACAATTGCTAGGCAGGAGAAAACACTGAACAGTTTCCTTTGCTGTCTCAGATGTATCCTCATCATTTCTTGGCAGGACAAGATCACCAATTCAGAAGACCTGGAGTATGCTAATTCCATCAGCATACATTCATTGCTAAGCCAATGACATCTACGCTGGCTCAGCCATGTTCATTGGCTGGATGACAGCCGTATACCCAAGGACCTTCTGTACAGTGAACTGAACACTGGTTCATGAACTCCTGGGATGTCCATACCTCTGGCACAGGCAAGATACAAAGATGGCAGACATTGACACTCAACTGCGAGACAGTTGCTGACAGCTGTGACCTCTTGAGGCTAACTGTTTGGAAGGGCACTGGAAGAAGTGAGCAAAATGGAAAAGTTCAGCTGGCCGAGGGCCCAGAAAAAACAGAAGCCGGAGAATCGTGCAAATACAGTAGAGATTACCGTGCTCCTGAGCCCCAACAGGCGACATTTAACTCAGAGTTGACCACCACGGCACAAACCATCATCTAACAAGACAGAAGGCTGCCACACCACAGACCTCCATCTGGTCTGTACTAAACAGGCCAAGATCCTTGAACCAGAATATGAGGTTTGCTAAGTTAGGAATCATTCTTGTAGCTCCCTTCAGAACCTGTCCAAGGCTACTATACTGTGCACCATGTAGAGGGGACCACAACTGGACACAGTACGATAGATGCATTCTGACCAGCAAGCTGTACAGTGCCAAAATGGTGTTGAGCGAATGATTCTATTAATACAACCCAATACCCTGCTAGTCTTAGCTACAGTTTCTCTAAATCGGTCAAGAACCTTCAGTGATTTGTTTCCAATAAAAGGATCTTTTTCTCGCTCAACATTTCGTTCTGGTTCCCTGTAAATGATGTGTATTCTGTGTTGGCCCTGCCAACAAGCATGACACTAATTTATCTAAATGAAATATCCTTTGATCATTGTGTGGCCCACTCCCCTAATACATCTAAATCTTTTTAGATTTGAAAGCACTCATCTAGTACTGGGGGATCACTGAATTTGACAGAGTAGAGAGCATGTTTCTATGAGGATCAACTGTTTTTCTTCTACTATTTTACAATTCTGTTGCAAAATACATCCCCACTGAGCAAAAGTACATATTAGGGTGAAATTGTACAAATAACAGCAGTATTAAAACTAATTTGAAAACAACAATAGGAAACCATTGTTAGAACAAGTTCTTGACACACGCTACACACTAGGGAAAAAGTGCAATTTCATTTAAGTAAAGGCAACAAAGCCATAAAGCATTTAGTAAATCTTATAAAAATAGTAAAAAAATAAAATTGTCCACTTTTTTTGCCCAATTTCTTCCCTTCTATGAATGTGATGACTACTTGCTGGTGCACCAGTCCAAGTGTGCCAAGTCACCAACTGGTAGTTTTCCCAAGTATCAGTTATTCATGTATAAGCCTTGAAGTGAGTGTTGATATCTTATTTGATCCAAAGGGTACATAAAACAGCCTGATCTTCTCAGCTTAATCACACACACTCACTTCCAGCTGGGGCCAATGTTCAGGAATGGCACCCGACCCAGGTTTCCACACCCCAGGCCAACTAAGCTTCCAGCACTGACATCCACTAACTCAGCACAGGGAAGGTACAAAACTTGGGTCCTTTCTGCTCTTATAGGCTCAGTTATTCACCAAGATTTTCGGGATGACCACATCTAGTAATAATACAATTAACAGGTATTAATAATCATTCGCAGGAACATGTTAATAAGATTTTTTGATTGACAGATTTATCAAATCAATCTGATTAGTAACAAAATAGAGTTTTACTTATCCAAAAAAAAGTTTGAAATTTAAAAGAATTCCTTTCTTCATCATTTATTTGGGGTTTGAGCAGTTAGCAGCAGGACTGAGGGAAGTAAGTCACCATAATCATCGAAATGTTATATACAAGGAACAGAGTTCCAAGCAATTGCTTTACGTCAAAGAGAAATCGGCAGGCAGCAGAACCATGGAATACCTTACCACCAACATTTTGTGAGAACTTTTTGTCTGACACAAAATGTTGAGGTGCAGCTACATTAGTGTTTGCATTCCTGGCATAAATATGGAGATCTTGTTTAAATACAGACAACTCTTGTGGAGTTGTTCCAGTAGGTCGGTTGACTATCCGTTCATATCCCTTCATCATCAGAGCACACTTTGACATGGAGTAGCTCATTTCCAGCTCATTAAAATCACAGTCTTTTACTTTCACATTTATTTAAAATGTTTAGTTCAATTGGTATAAAGAGATAACCATTTAATATAAGGAATTTTTTAAAAATTCATTTACAGGATATGAGGCTTCGCTGGCTGGGCCAGCATTTATTGCCCATCCCTAGTTGCCCTTGAGAAGGTGGTAGTGAGCTGCCTTCTTGAACTGCTGCAGTCCATGTGATGTAGGTAAACCCACACTGCTGTTAGGGAGGGAGTTCCAGGATTTTGACCCAGTGACAGTGAAGGAACAGCGATATATTTCCAAGTCAGCAAGTGACTTGGATGGTGTTTCTATCTATCTGCTGCCCTTGTCCTAAATGGTAGCGGTTTGGAAAGTGCTGCCTAAGGAGCCTTGGTGAGTTTCTGCAGGAAGAGATTAAATGACTATTTATTCAGTCTTTCTGAATCTTGACAGTAAACTTTAAAACATCTTTTCAATTGCTAGGCTATTCCTTCTTTCTGTTTTCTATTTTACATTTGGCCATATTTTCTCACCATTCCTCGTCATCCAATTATCAATAATTTGATGTTCAAGGATCGGGGCATAAATTCAAAAGTATGGAGTGGAAGTGAATGGAAGCTCAACTTCTCCCTTTGCCCCCTACTCATTCCTCCACCCTTACAAAGAGTTTCAAAAATGATTTTCTCACAAACCTACCAGATCTAGAGTCTGAAGTTTTAAACATAAAAGCTTAAAGCCATGCCACTCCTCTAAGAAATGATTCAGTTCAATGACTTACTTTGAAATACAAGTTGTACAGTTTCTATTGTGTTAAGTATATAAAAAATGCCCAGATGCATAATCATGAGCATGCATGATTATCTATAAAAGGTCATTTTATTAAAATTAGAAATGACAAATTATTCAATTCACATTAAGTAAAAAAAGTTTGTTATTTACAGAAAGCATTGTCTGGTCTCTACCAGAACCACCACATCACCTGTCAAAATCAGGTATTTCTGGCCACTGTGTAAACATTGTGTATCAAAACAAGGGTTGGAAGTCATATAAGAAGTCGACAATCTATATGAAATTTATATTATTAGTTTTATATAAAATAAGTCCTTGTGAATGAGTTATTAAATATTTTTCTGTTAGAGTCCCAGGAGTCTTTTAGCATCTTCACTTTGAGCCATTAAAGTTTCACTGGCATATTTTTGTAAGAGTTCCATTTTCTTCCGTCGTACAAGAGCCTCCTCAATCTGTAATGATGAAATTAAAAATATTATCAAATTGTTTCATCTAAAAAAGTAATCCAAATTGATAATTAAGTACTAAATAAAATTATATGCTGTAAAGCAGAACAATCCGCCACTGTAAGACCACCTTGAAACAAGACACATTTGAAGTACTCGTGATTCATACTTTCTTAAGAATGGCCTTTGGGCAACATCTGATGCTCATTTTTAGGGCACCATTCCTGCAACCCATATCTATACTCACACAGAGCAACTTAAAATAAAAAATATAAAAGACTTTGCACGATCTATACTTCTTCAAACAGAGTGTAACTGTACTTCAAATTTCTTCAATGTTCTCTTACCTCTTTCTGAGATGGTACAGGAACATGAGCTATAAATTTTTGCTCGTTTTCCTCTCCTTCCATAGGTTCCTCATCTTCGTCGTCAGACTGAACCATGTGAAACATAAATAAATGTAATAAATTAGGAAAAAATCATTGTCCTTATTCTGTATACAAAATTATTTGAAAGCAATTTTTAAAACAAAATTCTAAAAGCTCTGCGTTCATGACGTAACACAAATTTTAGCTGATGAAAGAAACATTAACATTTTGTTTCTTTTCTCTTGCTGCTAAACATTGTTTTCTTCAGCATAGACAGCACAAAGGCTCAAATAATAACGAGCAAAAATTAACGGGAGAAATGGCATTTAATATTTAACAAATACACAGAACAGCATCCATGGAGATTATTGTGTATGGGTGATACCAACAATTTTATGCTGCAAGATTGCTCAAGTCTAGCAGGCATAAAAATACCACACGACAAGAAGTGCTCGAATAATCTTTTGCAACAGTGCACCTTAACACACAAATGATCATCTTTCTATGCCACTGGAAAAATGATTTACAGCCAAAACTATTCCCATGGGTTTCCATCCTTTTGGTTGCATTGTTAGTCCTACTTCTCAGTCGCAACATCACAATGGATGGGATGCTGAGCTTTCCTAAGGATTCCAGCAGTTCTGTTCGCTGGGTGCCTAATAGCAAGTTCGCCTGCTTGACCCAGGTGAGCATACCTTCCAAGACCTATAAATGGACCCCACAATGGAGAGATCAATTATTATTTGGTAGGTGGCAAACCAACAAGGGATCGAGGAGAATGCAAAATTATGACCTTATAGTATTTGTCTGATCGGCATGGGATGGCTTTGAAACCCCACTAGCTCTCTGGGGTGAGAAATCAAGAAACACGGATAATGGCACAGCCATCCACCATTATTATTCAAATGACCTCAGACTTGGGCAATGCACAAGTCCCAGCTTGTCATATATCCAGCAGTGGATTAAGACTTCTAGAGTTTACTTTTCATGGTGTTTCATACAAGCCTGTTGTGTTTATAGTGGTAAGTAGAGGTAATACTTAGCTGGTGGGGTTAGGAGGGATATGGGAGGTTAGATACAGCTCTCCAGTGCGTTTTAAATTTCACTTACATTGAAGTCAAACACACACTGCTTAAACAGCTGGCCACCAAATGGTTCTACACCTCATCAATTCCTAAAATATAAAATTTTAGGAAAATACAAAATGCTGTTTGCAGATTAGATAAAAAAAAATCTTATTGTGAAACTCTGATCCATTAACTGTACTATTGCACTACAGACTAGAAATCACAATTCTGAAATAAAGATGTAAACAAGCTAAATGACAACTTAATTGATCTTCCTATTTATTTGTAATTTAAGTGAACTTACTGATTAACAACTTAAAAATGTTTATCACCTGAAGTGCATTTTCTGCTAAAACTTCTGCCTTATGGAAATCATGTGATCACTGTCAGAGGCGCACGCTCAGAGAGTGGAGACTTCGGCCTGAGTGAGACAGAGGCCGAGTCAGTGTTTTTGGGAATTTGGTTCTCAAGTGGGAATTCAACTGGTAAATCTTTTTCAAGCTCAATTTTGGAATAAAAGTCAGATTCTGACCTAGAACTGACAACCCAGAATTAACAGCCTTTAAGTAAGTTAAGTAGCCTAGTTAAACAGGCAACTGTCTTAGTGGCAGTTAACTGTCAATCAACTGAAAGCCCTTAGACTGAATAGGGCCTAAACTAGGTGTTGATAACCGTAGCAGGAAGCTAGACGAGAAAGGCTCAGATTTATATAAGAAAGGGACTTTTTAAGCGCATGATCAGTAAGAGGTACGCGATCAGTAAGTGGAGACTTAGTCTGAGACTAAGTTTTTAAATTTAAATAAGGAAAATTATGAGAGCATGAAAGCTGAGCTGGTGAAAGTGAATTGGCAAATTATAAGACCATAAGACATAGGAGCAGAAATTAGGCCATTCGGCCCATCGAGTCCTCTCCGCCATTCAATCATGGCTGATAAGTTTCTCAACCCCATTCTCCCGCCTTCTCCCCGTAAACTTTGATCCCCTTACCAATCAAGAACCTATCTATCTCCGTCTTAAATACACTCAATGACCTGGCCTCCACAGCCTTCTGTGGCAATGAATTCCATAGATTCACCACTCTCTGGCTAAAGAAGTTTCTCCTCATCTCTGTTCTAAAAGGTCTTCCCTTTAATCTGAGGCTGTGCCCTCGGGTCCTAGTCTCTCCTACTAATGGAAACATCTTCCCTATGTCCACTCTATCCAGGCCTTTCAGTATTCTGTAAGTTTCAATCAGATCCCCCCCTCACCCTTCTAAACTCCATCGAGTATAGACCCAGAGTCCTCAAACGTTCCTCATATGTTAAGCCTTTCATTCCTGGGATCATTCTCGTGAACCTCCTCTGAACCCTCTCCAGGGCCAGCACATCCTTCCTGAGATACAGGGCCCAAAATTGCTCACAATATTCTAAATGTGCTCTGACCAGAGCCTTATAAAGCCTCAGCAGCACATCCCTGCTTTTATATTCTAGGTTAAATTAGGTTAAAGGAGAGGTTTTTTTTATTCATTCATGGGATGTGGGCTTTGCTGGCTGAGTCAGCATTTATTGCCCATGAGGAGGTGGTGGTGAACTGCCTTCTTGAACTGTGCAGTCCACGTGGTGTAGGTACACCCACAGTGTTGTTAGGGAGGGAATTCCAGGATTTTCACCCAGCGACAGTGAAGGAACAGCGATATATTTCCAAGTCAGGATGATAGGATGATGAATGGCTTGGAGGGGAACTTCCAGGTGATGGTATTCCCATGTAAGTGCTGCCCTTGTCCTTCGAGATAGTAGTGATTGTGGGTTTGGAAGGTGCTGTCTAAGGAGCCTTGGTGAATTCCTTAAGTGCCTCTTGTAGATGGTACACATTGCTGCTACTGTGCGTTTTTGGATGTGGTGCCAATCAAGCAGGGTGTTTTGACCTGGATGGTGTCAAGCTTCAAGTGTTGTGGAAGCTGCACTCATCCAGGCAAATGGGGAGTATTCCATCACATTCCTAACTTGTGCCTTGTAGATGGTGGACAGGCATTGGGAGTCAGGAGGTGAGTTACTCGTTGCACTATTCCTAACCTCTGACCTGCTCTTGTAGCCACAGTATTTATATGGTTAGTCCAGTTCAGTTTCTGGTCAATGGTAACCACTAGGATGTTGATAGTTGGGGATTCAATGATTGTAATGCCATTGAACATCAAGGGGCGATGGTTGAATTCTCTTGTGTTGGAGATGGTCATTGCCTGACACTTGTTTGGTGTGAATGTTACTTGCCACTTGTGAGCCCAAGCTGGGATATTGTTCAGGTCTTGCTGCATTTGGACATGGACTGCTTCAGTAGCTGAGGAGTCGTGAATGGTACTGAACATTGTGCAATCATCAGTGAACATCCCCATTTCTGACCTTATGATGGAAGGTCATTGATGAAGCAGCTGAAAATGGTTGGGCCTAATACACTACCGAGGAACTCCTGCAGTGATGTCCTGCAGCTGAGATGACTGACCTCCAACAACCACAGTCATTTTCCTTTGTGCTGGGTATGACTCCAACCAGCAGAGAGTTTTCCCCCTGATTCACATTGACTCCAGTTTTGCTAGGGCTCCTTGATGGCACATTTGGTCAAATGCTGCCTTGATGTCAAGGGCAGTCAAAATCACCTCACCTTGGGAGTTCAGCTCTTTTGTCCATGTTTGAACCAAGGCTGTAATGAGATCAGGAGCTGAGTGGCCCTGGTGGAACCCAAACTGGGCATCAGTGAACAGGTTATTGTTAAGCAAATGCCACTTGATAGCACTGTTGATGGCCCCTTCCATTGCTTTACTGATGATCGAGAGTAGACTCATGGGGCGGTAATTGGCCATGTTGGATTTGTCCTGCGTTTTGCGTACAGGTCATACCTGAGCAATTTTCCACATGGTCGGTTGATGCCAGTGTTATAGCTGTACTGGAACAGCTTGGCTAGAGGCGTGGCAAGTTCTGGAGCACAAGTCTTCAGTCCTATTGCTGGAATATTGTCAGGGTCCATAACCTTTGCAGTAACCAGTGCCTTCAGCCGTTTCTTGATATCACGTGGAGCGAATCGAATCGACTGAAGACTGGCATCTGAAGACGGGGACCTCCGGAGGAGGCCGAAATGGATCATCCACTCAGCACTTCTGGTTGAAGATTGTTGCAAATGCTTCAGCCTTATCTTTTGCACTGCTGTGTTGGGCTCCTCCATCATTGAGGATGGGGATATTTGTGGAGCCTCTTCCTTCAGTGAGTTGTTTAATTGTTCACCACTGGATATGGCAGGACTGCAGAGCTTAGATCTGACCTGTTGGTTGTGGAATCACTTAGCCCTGTCTATCACTTGCTGCTTTTGCTGTTCGGCATGCAAGTAATCCTGTGTTATAGCTTCACCAGGTTGACACCTCATTTTTAGGTATGCCTGGTGCTGCTCTTGGCATGCCCTCCTACACTCTTCTTTGAACCAGGGTTGATATCCTGGCTTGATGGTAATGATAGAGTGGGGTATTTGCCGGGCCATGAGGTTACAGATTGTGTTCAAGTATAATTCTGCTGCTGCTGATGGCCCAAAGCGCCTCAAGGATGCCCAGTCTTGCGTTGCTAGAGCTGTTCGAAATCTATCCCATTTAGCATAGTGGTAGCGCCACAACATGATCAGTAGAGATGCAGTGGCTAATATTTAAGGGGATATTTCAGAATGCACAGAATAGATACATTCCAACGAGTACGAAAAAGTCCAATGGACGGACATCATCATCCGTGGTTAACTAGAACCATAGAACACTACAGCACAGAAAACAGGCCATTCGGCCCTTCTAGTCTGTGCCGAAATATTATTCCGCTAGTCCCATTGATCTGCACCTATTCCATAACCTCTCCCATCCATGTATCTATCTAATTTATTCTTAAAACTTAAGAGTGAGCCCGCATTTACCACGTCAGATGGTAGCTCGTTCCACACTCTCACCACTCTCTGAGTGAAGAAGTTCCCCCTAGTGTTCCCCCTAAACCTTTCCCCTTTCACCCTAAAGCCATGTCCTCTCATGTTTATTTCTCCTAAGCTAAGTGGAAAGAGCCTACTCGCATTTACTCTGTCTATACCCCTCATAATTTTGTAAACTTCTATCAAATCTCCCCTCATTCTTCTATGCTCCAAGGAATAAAGTCCTAACCTGTTTAATCTTTCCCTGTAACTCAACTCCTTAAGACCTGGCAACATCCTAGTAAATCTTCTCTGCACTCTCTCAATCTCAAACTAGATAGGTTAAAGATAGTATCAAACTTAAAGGAAAAGCATATAATTGTGCAAAGATAGGTGGAAGGCCAGATGATTGGAAAGAATATAAGGAACAGCAAAGAATGACTAAAAGATTAATAAGGAGAGAAAAATGAGTATGGGAGAAAGCTAGCCAGAAATATAAAAATAGATATTAGAGTTTTTATATTTAAAAAAGAGTTAACAAAGTAAGTGTTGGTCCTATAGGAAGCGAGTCTGGAGAATTGATAAGTGGAAAACAAAGAGATGACAGATGAATTAAACAGGTATGTTGCATCAGTTTTCACTATAGAGGATAAAAGTAAAATCCCAGAAGCAACTATAAACCAGATAATGGAAGTGGGGAAGGAAGTCAGGAAAATTACAGTCACCAGAGAAGAGGTGCTGAATAAATTGTTGGAGCTGTGGGCTGCAAGAGCCCTGGTCCTGATGGACTTTATCCTAGGGTCTTTCTTAAAAGAAGTGTCTAGTGAGATAGTTGATGCATTGGTTTTAATTTTCCAAAACTGCTTAGATTCAGAGAAGGTCCCATTAGATTGGAAGCTGGCAAATGCAACTCCATTATTCAAAAAGGGAGGGAGACAGAAAGCGGGAAACTACAGGCCAGTTAGCTTAACATCTGTCATAGGGAAAATGTTAGAAGCTGTTATTAAAGAAGTTATAACAGGGCACTTGGATAAGCTCAAGGTCATCAGGCAGTGTCAACATGGTTTTGTGAAAGGGAAATCATGTTTAATCAACTTATTGGAGTTCTTGAGGAAGTAACATGTGCTGTGGATAAAGGGGAACCAGTGGATGTACTGTACTTACATTTCCGTAAGGCATCTGATAAAGTGCCACATCAAAGGTTATTGCGGAAAATAAAAGCTCATGGTATAGGAGGGAACATATTGGCACGGATAGTAGATCGGCTGACTAACAGGAAGCAGAGAGTAGGCATAAATGGGTTATTTCAGGTTGGCAAGATGTAATGAGTGGTCTGCCACAGGGATCAGTGCTGGGACCTCAACTGTTTACAATTTATATAAATGACTTGGATGAACAGATTGAAGGGATGGTTGCCAGATTTGCTGATGACACAAAGATAGGTAAGGAAAGAAAGTTGCGAAGAAGACATAGGGAGGCTACCAACATATATAGATAGGTTCAGTGAGTGGGCAAGATCTGGCAGATGGAGTTTAATGTGGGAAAATGTGAAATTGTCCATTTTGGCAGGAAGAATAAAAGAGAAGCATATTATCTAAATGGTGAGAGATTGCAGAGCTCTGAGGTGTAGGGGGATCTGGGTGTTCTAATGCATGAATCACAAAAGGCTAATATGCAAATACAGCAAGTAATTAGGAAAGCTAATAGAATGTTATCATTTATTGTGAGGGGAATTGAATATAAAAGTAGGGAGACTATGCTTCAGTTGCACAGGGCATTGGTGAGACCACATTTGGAGTACCATGTACAGCACTGGTCACCTTATTTAAGGAAGGATGTAAACGCTTTTGAAGCAATTCAGAGAAGGTTTACCAGAATAATACCTGGAATGGGTGGGTTGTCTTATGAGGAAAGGTTGGACAGACTAGGCTTGTGTCCGCTGGAGTTTAGAAGAGTAAGAGGCAACTTGATTGAAACATAAGATCCTGAGGGGCCTTGACACGGTGGATGTGGAGAGAATGTTTCCGCTTGTGGGAGAATCTAGAGCTAGGGGTCACTGTTTAAAAATAAGGGGTCACCCATTTAAGATAGATGAGGAGAAATGTTTTCACTCAGAAGGTTGAGTGTCTTTGGAACTCTATTCCTGAAAAGGTGGTGGAAGCAGAGTCCTTGAATATTTTTAAGGTAGAGGTGGATAGGTTCTTGGTAAGCATGTTTGTGATAGGTTATCGGTGGTAGATGGGATGCAGATTTCAGGTTACTATCAGATCAACCACGATCTTATTAAATGGTGGAGCAGGCTCAAGGGGCTGAATGGCCTACTCCTGCTCCTTGTTCATATGTTCATATGTCTTACACTTTTGTATGCCCAGTTCTCTGGAAATCCAAAATAAGCAATAAGCGCAAATAGTAAAAATGAAAGTAATATATATTTTATCAATAATACATAAATCAAAACAATATATGCATAATCATATCTTACAGGTCAAAATCCATACATAATATAGAAAACATTTCTATAGTTTGTAACTTGAGAAATGAATTTTAAAATGTCGGGGGATGTACTTTGCCCAAAAATGTTAACTGGTGTACAGGCTCATTGAGTAGAATGGGCCTATATTCTCTGGAGTTTAGAAGAATGAGAGGTGATTTCATTGAAATGTATAAAATTCTTAAAGGGCTTGACTGGGTAGATGCTGAGAGCCTGTTATCCCAGGCTGCAAAGTCTAGAACTAGGAGTTCATAAGTCTAAGGATGAGTAGACCATTTAAGATTGAGATGAGGAGAAATGTCTTCACTCAGAGCATTTGTGGGTCTTTGGAATTCCCTAACCAAGAGGGTTGAAGATGCTCAGTTAATGAGTACATTCAAGACCGAGATCAATAGATTTATGGAACCTGAGAATTAAGGGATATGGGAATAGGGCAGAAAGGTTTTTAAAAAAAATTTTTTTTGGATGTGGTCATCACTGGCAAGGCCAGCATTTGTTACCCATCCTTAATTGGCCTTGAGAATGCGGTGGTGAGCCACCTTCTTGAACTGCTAGAGTCCATGTGTTGTAGGTTCACCCACAGTGCTGTTAGGAAGGGAGTTCCAGGATTTTGACCCAGTGAGGATGAAGGAATAGTGATATAGTTCCAAGTCAAGATGGTGTGTGGTTTGGAGGGGAACTTGCAGGTGATGTTCCCAGGCATCTGCTTCCCATGTCCTTTTAAGTAGAAGAGGTTGGGGTTTGGAAGATGTTGTTGAAGGAGCCTTTCCGCAGTGCTCTTCTATGTAGTATGCACTGCTGCCACTATGCGTCAGTGGTGGAGGCTGTGAATGTTTAGATTGGTGGATGGGTTGCCAATCAAGCAGGTTGCTTTGTTCTGGATGGTGTCGAGCTTCTTGAGTATTGTTGGAGCCGCACTCAACCAGGTAAGTGGAGAGTATTCCATCAGACTCCTTGTAGATGGTGGACAGGCTTTGGTGAGTCAGGAGGTGAGTTACTTGCCTCAGAATTCCTAGCCTCTGACCTGCTCTTGTAGCCCAAGTATTTATATAGCTGGTAATCCCAGGATTTTGATAGTGAAGGATTCAGTGATGTTAATACCACTGAATGTCAAGAGGAGATGGTTAGATTCTCTCATGTTGGAGACAGCCACTGCCTGGCACTTGTGCTGCGAATGTAACTTACCAGCCTAAGCCTGAATGTTGTACGTGTCTTGCTGCATATGGACACGGACTGCTTTAGTTTCTGAAGAGTCATAAATGGTACTGGACATTATGCAATCATCAGCAAACATCCCCACTTCTGACCTCATGATGGAGCTGAAGATGGTTGGGCCTAGGACGCTACACTGAGGAACTCATTCAGTAATGATCTGGGACTGAGATGACTGGCGTCCAACAACCACAACCATTTTCCTTGGTGCTCGGTATGACTCCAACCAGTTGAGAGCTTCCCCTCATTGACTTCAATTTTGCTAGGCTTCACGGAAACCACACTCAGTCAAATACTGCCTTGATTTGAAGGTCAGTCAATCTCACCTATGGAATTCGGCCCTTTGTCCATGTTTGGACCAAGGGTGTAATGAGATCAGGAGTCGAGTTGCCCTGGCGGAACCCAAAATGAGCAACAGTGAGCAGGTTATAGCTGTCTAGGTGCAACTTGATAGCTTTGTTAATGACACCTCCGATCACTTTACTGATGATCGAAAGAGGCTGATGGAGCAAGAATTGGCCAGATTGGACTTGCCCTCGTTTATGTGGAGGGGATATACTGTGGCAATTTTCCACATTGTCATGTAGATGCCAGTGTTGTAGCTGTACTGGAAAAGTGGGGTTAAGGTAAAAGATCAGCCATGATCTTATTACATGGCAGAACAGGCTTGTGGGATTGTATGGCCAACTGGTGCTCCTGTTTCTTATGTTACATTCATTAGAAATCCTGAAATTTTCCTTTGAATTTTTACCTTCCTGATTTTGACAATGTGAGGTTTGGTTATAAAAACAAACAAATTGTAATTACATTGCAGTAAGCACCTATTCTTTCAAGGATTTACAACTGTTTTAGCCAGGTGTTAACACCTGCTGTGATTTAGGTAAATTATTTTAAATTTGGAAAACTGTATATCTGTGTACAGGAGAAACAAGAGTGATGAAAGAGCAACATTATAACTAAGGCACTGTTTCTTCACTTTTACCCTGCGACAGAAATTGTCCCAAAAATAGACAATTACTAGTTTGATTAAAATTTCTGAGACAGCATTTACCTCATCATCCTTCACTGCATAAATGTTTACTTCTTCTTCCTCCTCCTCTTTGTCACCTCCACTCTCAAGTCTGGCCTCTTTATCTGCCTTCCATTTTTGCACAGCTTCCATTATGACTAAAAAGTGGAAAGAAAGTTGAAATATTTGCAATATTCAATTCAAATGCAAATTTTATTCCCAGTTTATTTGCCTACGCTCAAAATATAAATGCTCATGCTCATCTTGAGATGCAGATCTCTCGGTCACAGTTTCCTCTCAGTGTATTAGCATGTTTCACTTTGATTACATGCCTGGAAAGCTGAGAAACCAGGACAGATATAACTGATGATAAATGAAGACTTCCAGGATTCAGCATCTGGGAAGTGTGGAATCCAATGCTGGTATGTTACATTTATGAAACAAACTATCGTAACACTATAATTCACTTCTGACCTAGGACTTTGGATCTCAGTTTTAAATGCATTCATACATGACGATTGTCTAAGACTTTGATATCTGTTGACATACAAAGTGTTCATAAAACAGTTTGAATCATAAACAACGTGTAAAAGTTGGCAATTAGGTGAGATTGGGAATTCAGTGCAGAGGGAGAAAGAGGTGCTGCTTTTTGCCTAAAATACCTGCAGTGGTTGGTATAAGCTTGAGGCAGTATTTAAAATTTTTAGTATTTTAGTGCTTAGTGCAAGATAGTGTGTATAAAAATAAAAAGAACTTACAATAATCTAAAAAGTAGATATAAATAATATAAATCATCTACATTAAGATGTGGCACAGCAGGTTGCATGTCTGCACTGCAGTTTATGAAAGTTTATGAATGGCAAGTCCAAAGCACATGATGAAATCCCTCATAAGAGGGACTATTAGCTAAAGTTGAAGCTCATGAAATTGAAGGCAAATTATTGACTGGTCAGAAAATTGGCCAAGTGACAGGAGGCGGAGAGTAGGGATAAACTTTATTTGGCAAGATGTAGTGTCCTACAAGGATCGTTACAGGGGCCTCAGCTATTCAGCATATTTATTAACTACTTAGATAATGAAATAGAAAGCCACATATCCAAATTTACTGGTAACACAAATATAGGCAATGTAAGCATTGCAGATGGAAGCATAAAATTAGAGAGAGATATTGATAGAGTAAGTGAATCGGTAAAACTATGGCAAATGGATTTCAATGTAAAGAAGTGTGAGGTCAATCACTTTGGACTTAAAAAAAGGATACAATGGGATACTTTCTAAAGGGCAAGAAGCGAGAAACACTGGAGGTCCAAAGGGACTTGGGAGTCTTGGTATAGAGATCATTAAACCGTCACGAACAGGTACAGAAAATAATCAAAAAGGCTAATGGAATGCGGGCCTTTTATCTAGAGGACTAGAATACAAGGGAGTAGAAGTCATGCTTTGGTTATTCAAAGCACTGATTAGACAACATTTGAAGTATTGTGAGCAGTTCTGAGCACCTCACCATAGGAAACATATATTGCTTGAAGGGAGTGCAGCTTAGATTTACTAGAATGATACCTGGACACCAAGGATAAATTATGAGGTGAGATTATACAAACTAGAGTTGTATTCCACGGAATTTGGATGGCTGAGTGTTGACTTATCAGGGTTTTCAAGAGATTAAGGGGAACAGATAAGGCAAAAAGAGAAACTATTTCCACTGATCAGAAAATCTAGAACTAGGGTCATAGTCTAAAAATTAGAGCCAGACCTTGCAAGTGTGAAATTAAGAAGCACTTCTACTTGCAAAGGATTGTAGCAGTTTGGAACTCTTCTGCAAACTCAAGTTAATGCTAGAACAATTATTCATTTTAAATCTAAGATTGATAGATTTGTGTTAACTAAAATATACTAAGAGATATGGAGCAAGGTCAGGTATATGGAGATTGCAGAATCAACCACAATCTCATTGAATGGCAGAACAAGCTCGAGGGACTAAAAGGTCCTACTCCTGCTCCTATGGTATCAGCATGCAAAATGTTTAGTATTTTTTCTTGCATGTACTGTGTGAGTACTGCCGTTGTACTTTGTAGGGTATTTTTTAAACATGCATTTAGCTTTTGGGAATCTGTCATGGCACAAATTATCAAAATTAATGAAATTACACTGGCAATCACATGCACATAAATAGAAATTTCTTACTACATTAACTAAACTAATCCAATGTCTGATGAGAGGAAGTCACTTATACGCTTCATTAAAATCTAAACCTTTGACATATTGCAATCATGCATTTTGCTGCAGAAGCTCATTAAGCAAGACTCTAAGGATTATGATTGCATAGGCACCATACAGAAGATCAAAAGTTGACAGAAGCAATGTATCCAGTTTAAAAAATAGCAACATTAGAGAAACTAATTTGGGATTTAGTCTGAACGACATCCTTCCATCTGCGAGAGAAGATGGGAATGTAGCCTCAGAATTTAGGTGTGGTCAGTTGAGAGCATTACTGTAATATCATGTAAAATACAGGGAGCATTGTAAAAACACATTTCCCACACTCAAATACATACTTACTACAGAATTCATTCACTTAACATCACCTTAATCAAACACTCATGGCCACTAAACATTTCCCAAAGCATCTCAGCTGAAGTCAGCAGCTAATTTTGCATGTCGGCTTGCCCCCCCCCACCCCTCCTCAATGTGCTACACAATAGAACATTTGTAAGAGTGGCTCTTAAGGAGGACACTGATCGGAATGAATGCCCAATAAAAAAATCGTACTACTGTACTGAAAGAATAAATCAATGCAATAACTTCATCCTAAATGAGATAGCCCTGTTGTTCTTTTTTTAATCTGCATTTACCATGAAGTTTGTAAGAGGTTATTTTGGGTCTGAATAAATGAGGCTGATTCAGAAACGCTAAACAAGCTGCCAATGCTGTAAGCACGTGGAATTTAACTGATTGAGCCATTGATTTGGGACTGAAGGAGAATCACATGATCTACAAAGTGACTGGAAGACAACTATTTTTAAAATCAGAGCATGCAAAAGATAAAAGAAAACCATTCATAAATGGCATTAATAAATTATTTTCCTATTTAACATACTAAACTATATTCTTGAATGTAGTCATTTAAAACAGCTAATAAAAGGTTATAATAAAATAAAAGCAAAATACTGCGGATGCTGGAAATCTGAAATAAAAACAGAAAATGCCGGAGGTCAGCAGGTCTGACAGCATTTGTGGAGAGAGAAACAAGTTAACCTTTCGAGTTTGTATGGCTCTGAAAAGAGTCATATGGACTCGAAATGTATAATAAAAAGTTATTTTCTAGAACCCAATACAATCAAAATAAACAAAAATTTGATTAGTCTGGCAGAGTCAAAAAAACTCTAGTAGGAATAGAACAAGCTGTAAAGATTCAAATAACATAGAATGTTAAGTCTACTGATCAAAACTGAAAAACAAACTTAATAAAATTCAGCTCAGCAATACAGTAACTAGCTGAGCCACGTAGAACATGAAAGTTGCAGATCTGTCCCTGTGATTCAATCTCAGCCAAGATGATGGTACAGGTGCTATAACTGATCTCAATGCTCATTTGATGGAGCTCAAATTATATAATGTTTCCATTTCCACTTCTATTCACTCCCAGCAACTTTGGCTGGAAGAGTGGTGTGTGAGTGCCCATGTGTTTTTTTTTCATTATTCTTTCTTGGGATGTGGGCTTTGCTGACAAGACCAGCAGTTGTTGCCTATCTCTAATTGCCCTTGAACTGAATGGCTTGTGAGTCCATTTCAGAGGGCACACTGATGTGGGTCCGGGAGTCACATGTAGGCCAGGTAAAAATGCCAGATTTCCTTCTCTAAAGGACACTAATGAGCCAGATGGGTTTTTACAACAATTGATGATAGCTTCATCATCACCATAACTGAGACTAGCTTTATACTGCAGATTTATTAATTGAATTCAAATTCCACCAGCTGCCGTGGTGGGATTTGAGTCCATGTCCCCAGAGGCTTGGGCCTCTGCATTACCACTATGGCACTGTCTCCCAATTAGTATGGACAATGGATAAAGACAGAAGTTGTTCCTGAATGCCCACAGTCAGCTACAAATTTCTACAAGGAGAGTCAATAATTCCCTCCCAAGCCCATTAGCTCACATTCACTTTTGAGAATAGTAGGAAATGTTCTCTTTCAAGCCACACACCAAGAGGTGTGAAAAACTGGTTTTATTGGCAGGCCTACTGGTAAATCAGTGACCAGAGAGTAAGTCAGCATCACAGTCCCATTTCTAGCTGGTAACAGAGCAATAAAGGGGAAAAGATGCACACAGGCAGTCAGATTTAAAAAAAGACTGGAAGGTGTTGGTTTACATTTTGGAACTTTAATGATTAAATCAGATTAATGATTCATATTTGGCTTTGTCTCACTGAATATTTAAGTCTACTTTCGGAAAGGCTGGAGAGATGCACAAAAGCACATGCAAATGTTACTCAAGATCTCAGGGGATTCTTATTGTTGCACCCCCCAATGTCATTATTACCATTATTTGGCAACATGATCATTTGCCTAAATGTAAGACACTCAGACTGCTTATGGGAATGGCTAGAACCATGTATGTTTAAAAAAAAATCACTCTTGGGCAGGAGAAGATTATCCATTTGTTTATCAAATTATTGGACTGTGTCACCACAAAACAAGTCTGCTCAATTCAAAAGCGCACAGGTAGTAAATCTTATTAAGTGGCGTATACGCAACACATTACAAGCCCAAAATACGAGTCAATGACAGTGAAACAGTCATTACAATTGTGAAACTGACAGTGACTTCTGGCGACTGCACATTCGTGGTTAAATGCAGAAATCCAGAAGTTTCCGTCAGTGATTTCCTGCTCCTCCACAGAGTGCACTGCTGAAGTCCTGCAGATGGAAATCTTTAGAAATCATTTGAACTTGCATGACCTTCCATTATTTTTTAAGCTCTAACTTCACTACAAAAGCCAATGAAAAAGTTACCCCCTGTTCAATGAGATGCAATTGGGTTTTTTAAGCAGCATAATAAATCATATTTACTGAACAACCTCTCTGGCCCTGAAAAAATTATTTTTTAAAATGTTAATCTCTTTATTAAAAAAATTCCATAGGTTTATAATTTTTTTAAATGTTTCTTTATATTTCAGGTTCCATCTTAATCCTATGTCAATGTTCTATTCTTTATTTTTGCTCTATGTAAAATGATTAAAAGTGAAGGATAATCAGTACATTTTATTTCCTGGTTTGCCATCCGAGACCTCTTCAATGTGATTGGTTACTCAGCCTGTTTGATGACATTGCTATTGCTGGATGTTGGAGATCCCCTATACTGGGTGCCAGAATCAAATTGATGTCAGGAAAAATGAAATCCATGCCACAGAGATCATCAGATCTTTGCAGGCAGCTTTCTTTGAGTGCAGCGGCAAGTGCTATTTTTTGCCACTGACCATAAAATCTGGGTCATCGTTGCTAGAGCTTGTTGTTTTCTGGCTTTTTCACATTTTCTGTGATTTAGCAGTATTAGATGCAAATATTTGTAGTAAATCTAGTTTTAAAAAATGCATAAATTTCTATTTTATTACACAATTGTTTTTCTCACCAAGGCTATCAAATGGCTGTTATGTTCTGGCAAGAATATATTTTTAAATATTCTTTTGGGAAGGCCTCAATATCTGCTTTATTTGCTAAAGAAATCAGAGATGAGCAGCAGTCCTAGACATACAAAGAATAATGGAATGGAATACTTGAAACTGCTTTTATCAATGCTTGCATAGTCATTTAGTATACTTCCAAGATCAGTGAACTCTTTGACTGCATCAATTCAGTTTTCCAAATACTGAACGATGGTCAAACATACAGCCAGGTCCTGGGAAGCCATAAGCCTAGATCTACCAGGAAGCTGTGAGTCTATCCATCATCAGTTGAAGGCCCTCTTTATAATGCATCATATTGGCAGTCGCCAGCATGTAACAGTTCTTGCATAATTTGGGAGTTTTTAAATCAAAGCTCGCAGTCTTGATATAACAAACATTTCCCAATTGTGCAGCTTTGTATACCAATTTCTATCTGAAGTTCTCTCATTGCACCATCCAGCATAACCACATAAAAAAGGGTGAATAAAACAGCTTCACATTATTCGAGATAAGGACTAGTTCAGGCAGAACACCATCAATACGCACTCTGCCTTGCAACTTATCATGGAGTTGTTTCAGGATTGACATGAGCTTTTCCAAACAACCTAATTTCTTCAAAAATCTCTCAAATTTGACTGACATATGAGAAGCTTTCGGTCATCAATAAATGCCACAAATTTTAGTCGCTTAACTTCATGAACTTGCTGAATAACAATGATCAAGTCTGTGGTTCTAGTGGCTGTCCCTAAAGCGCAGTGTGATTTTGAAAGTATTCTGTGCATTATATTCAGCAGCAGGTGATCAAGATGACTAAGAGTCTTCCTAGCTCTAGATAGAACTTAGATGCCCCAAAGATTACTATAGTCAGGCTTCTGATACCTTCCACAATACAGCTCGAACATCACCATCCTTTGGACTATTGTCTCAGAAGTTTTGCAGCTAAAACATGGTGCCTTGGCATCACTAACAAAGGACATCCTAAAGAGTATCATTCAGTGATCTGTCCTGCAGTCAGCACCAAGCATGGAAGATGCTACCCTGACATTGTGAGAATTCCCCGGACGCACAATGACATAAGGCCATCTGGTGCTATTGTCAGGATTTTGGCTGCACCCACAATGCCTTTTACTTACCCACAACATTGTGTTTGCGGTGACCAGTCTACTCCGTAGCATGCAAACCAAGGAGCAGGGAAGCTCCCCAATTTACTCCATCAGTGCCATGCCTACCTAAAAGATACCATCGGATCAAAGCAGCCTTTCATATGTGTACTAAAATCTCCCATAATTATTAGCTCATCAGGAACATGGCTGCAGCTATCGGCTCATCTAGTTCACCACAGAACTTTACCTTTTCCTCCAATAAGCTCATCATAGTCGGTACACAGAAAATAACGACAGCATTGTAACATCCTCATGATAGAGGAAATTGCAAATACAACAGTTGGTCATTTATGCTCAAAGAAGAAAAGTCTCCAGTATTGTATCCATGTCACTATAAATTATGAACTTCACACCAGTAAGATAATATTCTTGTACCAAGCATCCTCACCAGAAGAATATATAACCTACATCTAGCCAGTCTGGAACAAAAACAAAAATAGCTGGAAAAATTCAGCAAGTCTGACAGCATTTGTGGAGAGGAATACAGTTAACGTTTCGAGTCCGTATGACTCTTCATCAGAACTAAGGAAATATAGAAATGTGGTGAAATATAAGCTGGTTGAGGGGGGTGGGACAGGTAGAGCTGGATAGAGGGCCAGTGATAGGTGGAGGCAAAGAAGAGATTGCCGAAGATGTCATAGACAAAAGGACAAAGGGGTGTTGACGGTGGTGATATTATCTAAGGAATGTGCTAATGGTGACATTAAGGGTAGAAAGCAGGACAAGCAAGTGACAGATAGCCCTGGTGGGGTGGGGGGGAAGGGATCAAAATGGGCTAAAAGGTGGAGATAAAACGAAAGATTGAAATAAATTTAAAAATAGGTGGGAAAATAAAAATATATTTTAAAAATTATAAATTATTGGAAAAAGGGGGATCGGTAAGGGGGTGGGGATGGAGGAGAGAGTTCATGATCTGAAGTGGTTGAACTCAATGTTAAGTCCAGAAGGCTGTAGAGTGCTTAGTAGTAAGATGAGGTGCTGTTCCTCCAGTTTGCGTTGAGCTTCACCGGAACATTGCAGCAGGCCAAGGACGGACATGTGGGCATGAGAGCAGGGTGGTGTGTTGAAATGGCAAACGGCAGGGAGGTCATGCTTGCGGACAGACCGATGGTGTTCCGCAAAGCGGTCACCCAGTCTGCGTTTGGTCTCTCCAATGTAGAGGAGACCGCATTGGGAGCAGCGAATGCAGTAGGCTAAATTGAGGGAAGTGCAAGTGAAATGCTGCTTCACTTGAAAGGAGTGTTTGGGCCCTGGACAGTGAGGACAGGGGAAGTAAAGGGGCAGGGGTTACAATTTCTGCGGCTGCATGGGAAGGTGCCGTGGGAGGGGGGTTGAGGTGTAGGGGGTGAAGGAGGAGTGGACCAGGGTGTTCTGGAGGGAACGATCCCTGTGGAATGCCGCCAGGGGGTGAAGGGAAGATGTGTTTGGTGGTGGCATCATGCTGGAGTTGGCGGAAATGGCGGAGGATGATCCTTTGAATGCGGAGGCTGGTGGGGTGATAAGTGAGGACAAGGGGGACCCTATCATGGTTCTGGGAGGGAGAGGAGGGTGTGAGGGCGGATGCGTGGGAGATGGGCCGGACACGGTTGAGGGCCCTATCAACCACCGTAGGTGGAAAACCTCGGTTAAGGAAGAAGGAAGACATGTCAGAGGAACTGTTTTGGAAAGTGGCATCATCAGAACAGATGCGACGGAGGTGAAGGAACTGAGAGAATGGGATGGAGTCCTTACAGGAAGCGGGGTGTGAGGAGCTGTAATCGAGGTAGCTGTGGGAGTTGGTAGGCTTGTAATGAATATTGGTGGACAGTCTATCACCAGAAATTGAGACTGAGAGGTCAAGGAAGGGGAGGGAAGTGTCAGTGACGGACCATGTGAAAATGATGGAGGGGTGGAAACTGGAAGCAAAATTAATAAATTTTTCCAGGTCCAGACGAGAGCATGAAGCAGCACCGAAGCAGTCATTGATGTAACGAAGAAAGAGTTGTGGGAAGGGGCCTGAGTAGGACTGGAACAAGGAATGTTCCACATACCCCATAAAGACGCAGGCATAACTGGGGCCCATATGGGTACCCATAGCCACACCTTTTCACATGGTCCATCACTGACACTTCCCTCCCCTTCCTTGACCTCTTAGTCTCAATTTCTGGTGATAGACTCGAAACGTTAACTGTATTCCTCTCCACAGATGCTGTCAGACCTGCTGAGTTTTCCCAGCTATTTTTGTTTTTGTTTCAGATTTCCAGCATACGCAGTATTTTGCTTTTACCTAGCCAGTCTAGTCTCTACAAGAGCAGTAATGACCACCCCAAATTGAGGCAGAAAGTAAAGTGGTATAGAGGATGATAAGCAAGAACAAATACACATTGTTTTGAAGACTCACTTCATATTTATAAACAGGGACTTCATTTATTCAGTTAATATATTTTTGATGTACCATCTAGTAACAGCAACATGGAGAATGTATTAATTTAAGATAGTCGTGTTACTATGCATTTTTCTTTTGAAAAACAATGAAATACTACAAAATAAAAATACATTGGAATTGGATATATGTGTGAAAACACTATTCTAATTTAAGATATTTGCTCATTATGCCAATAATTTGCATTTGTAATTTCAAAACAGAAAATTAAGTGATACATACTACTATTACCTAATTCTATCGATATGTTATAGCTTCCAAACCATAACAGGATTGCTCTTAAGATTTATGTACCTTGCTTCTCAAGCTCTTGTTCCAGAGGTAAAAGGACCCCATCATCTTCATCTCTGTAACCATAATAGTCTGCATCAATGTCTTTCATTAGCTCAGCACGAGTTTTCCGTGGTGGGGCAGGTGCTGCAAGCAAACACATGATTAAAAGCCATGTTGTAATTTCTTAGAATAATAAAGTATAGATTCTATGGGGAGAATTTTCTCTTCGGCGTGCAGGGGCGGGCCCCACATGCTGACGCGTAAAATGATGCGCAGTGACATCAGGTGTGTCCCCCGATGTCACCGTGCGTCATTCCGATCTTCCGTTCGGCGGGCGCGCACCAGAGTCGGCTGCGCGCCTGCCAAACTGTCAAAGGCCTGTTAAGTCCATTAACAAACCAATTAAAGAAGTTGACACGGCTGCCGTCCAACCTTAAGGTTGGCAGGCAGGCGAAGAGCCCAGGCGGCCTTTGCATTTTGCACTGAAACCTCATCCATGGGCGGGATGAGGTTTCATGAAGGGTTTATTAAATTAATAAATATTTTTCAAACATTTCGAACACTGTCACATGAGGAGACATGTGTAAATGATTTATTCCTTTTTTATTTACAATTCTCAATATGAAATGAATCTCCCTTAGGCAGCTCCGTGCTGAGCACTACTGGGTATCCCTTAATTGGCCTGCCCAGGTAAAATGGTGGCGTGCAGCTGATTGCGGGCGGCGATTGGCTCCCGTGCCCAACCAGCCCGCCCGACGGGGAGAAAATTCTCTTCTATATTACACTACCTATAATTATACACTTAGTTTTAAATTTGCATTTAAATTGTTCATTGTTAACTTATTTTACCAACACTATAAAAATGCAGTGACATGGTGTAGGTAATACTGCTTAAGGTCTAATACGATAATGTGCATTAGCACAATGGGACACTGTATCAGAGCACAAAACATGCAGCGCCATAGTTTGTTCCTGAAATCAGTCATATGGCTGGTGCCATCTATTGGGGATGTAGAAGCCTGACAGCAGGGCTCCTATACACTTGGTTCTATGAGATGTGTGAATCAAGAATACAGATAACAGCAAATTGGAAGCTAGTATACTATAAAAAAGACAAATTATGTTTCATAGAAACATAGAAAATAGGAAGAGTAGGCAATTCAGCCCCTGGAGCCTACTCCGCCATTCAATTTGATCATGGCTGATCCTCTATCTCAATGCCATACTCCGGCTCTCTCAC
The DNA here is from genome assembly GCF_964194155.1 of Cetorhinus maximus. NCBI lineage: Eukaryota > Metazoa > Chordata > Chondrichthyes > Lamniformes > Cetorhinidae > Cetorhinus > Cetorhinus maximus. Next base: position 25,154,824 of record NC_135884.1, on the reverse strand, counting down.
ACTTCATTGCAATATTTAAACCAGATGGATTTTGATAAACGTGTCCACACAGCAGCAAAGTCCTGATGGCAGCAACAGCCTGGAGTAACAGGTTGTTCACATCAGAACTGAGGGGCTACTGTGCAGGTATATTACTTTAACATGCCAATGACTCAAGCACCTTTGACTGTACAACCACAAGTTGATGAATGTCACCTGCCAGCCAACTGGAGAACCCAACACAAGGGTGCAGAGATCTACCAGCAAGGCAGAACAGACACATCCCAAAGATGGATCTAAGGAGCATGACTTTTCTTTAAAAAAAAAACCCTTGATACCTTTAGAGTCTAGAAATCTACCTATTTCCTTCTTAAATATATTCAGTGGCTTGGCCTCCACAGCTTTCTGTGGTAGAGAATTTCACAGGTTCACCACGCTCTGAGTGAAGAAGTTTCTCCTTATCTCAGCATAAGATCCTAAATGACCTACCCCATATCCTGAGACTGTGACCCCTTGTTCTAGACGCACCCCCCCAGCCAGAGGAAACATCATCCCTGCATCCAGTCTGTCCAGCCCTGTCAGAATTTTTTACATTTCAATAAGATCCCCTCTCATTTTTCTAAACTCCAGTGAATACAAGCATAGTCAACTTAATCTCTCCTCATACAACAATCTTGCCATCCCAGGAATCAGTCTGGTGTACCTTCGCTGCACTCCCTCTATGGCAAGTATATCCTTTCTTAGGTAAGGAGACCAAAACTGTACATAATACTCCAGGTGTGGTCTCACCATATTACTTATTGAATAATTTTGATCAGCTTACTAAACAATATCAGTATAATCCTGAAAAAAGATTTAACATTCATTACTTGAATGAGTGCATCTTAACCAGAGCAATTAGTAGGAGTGTGACAACTGGTCTCACCATGGAGATGGATGAAATCGACCAGCAGATCTGATTGTTATCAAGCAACATAACTAACAGGTTGCAGAAGTGCGCATGAATATTAGGTGAGAATAAGATTTGGATTCATTTGTGTGGTCCCTATGATTAAATAGCATGGTAACAATCACCATCAAGGCTCATACGTGAAAGATGGGAACACGAGCAGGGCATCATGAGTGACTGAGGCCCAGTAAACTTTCCAATAGGTTAATGTTTTCAGCATAAGAGGTGGAGAAAACATGGTGAGAAAATGAAAAGATTTTTTTTTTAAAAACATACGTTCTTTTTCAAACAGTTCTCTGACTCCTGGCAAATCTTTAGCTGCTCCAAAATATTTGTATCCTCTGTTGCCTGGAACTTCTTTTCCCTCATGATCCAACATTTTTGGTCCAATTTTCTAAATGTTAAAAAACTGCATCTTATAAAAATGGCATAAAGAACAAATATACAGCAAGGAAAAGAAATTCTCAACAGTTGAAAAAAGTACATCTACATCATGGGTTTGCCCAAACTTTTCAATTAACTAACCATCAGCTCATATTGGTTAAAATGTTGCATTAAAGTTAACAGGTACAACACCACAGGATACTGGATAATCAATGCACAGTGCCAGAGCTGGAGAAAATGCAAGTCAGTTGCATATGTACCCATAGCAGTGTTGACTTCCTGATTTTAGCTGCTTCAGTGAAGGGCAGGGGGTCAACTCCCATTTTTTTGAATTCTTCATAGTGACCAGTTTTAGAATAGCAATGGTAAAAGCCTGAGAGGAGGCCACTCATCTTCTATGCTGGAGATTGTGTGCCATTTAGAGTGTGCCATATGAAATGCAACAGAAGGAATCGCTAAATTAAATTCATAAAATGAAAATCAAAATATAAATTCGATATTACACCTGTACAACATTTTTGAGTTGAGGGATAGGCTGTTCAATGCCATGTACTATACAATATATCACGATGAGGGACACTGGTAGTTAGGTGCAGAAATGTTGGGATGTGAATCCTAGTGACTGTCAACAGCAGGAAGGAACTTGTAGGATGCTGTGCAGAAAAGCGCAATATTGGAGGCTGGCTGGGGTAGTCAGCAATGGCAAGTGGGGGAAAAAGCACTGGTGTTTGATATAGGGTGGGGAAGCAACAGCAGTGATGTGTGGCAGGAAGAAACATAGGAAGTAAAAGTACTTGGGGTGGGTGGGTAGCAGAATGACTGATGAAGTAATGAACACAGAAGCGGTGGAGCAAGGCAGATAGAGGAAGAAAGGAGCAAGGGGCAGGTATATTGCTTGCAGCAGGAACAGGGCTCAAGGGTGAAAGAGATTCCTTATTTTCCCTCCCCTTGAAGATTTAAAAAATGGAAAATTGCTGTTTCAGTAATTAACTGGAAAATCAAATTATTTAAATAGGATAACAAGGGGCCCCCAGCCAACACAAGTAACCTATTTAGAAAGTTAGAAAGGTGATGTTCCTTGTACTGACAGAAACCAGCTTTTTATAGTTAAGCACCTTAATTGCTTTTAAGAAAGTTTTGCCTACCTTGGAGACAGAAGCTAAAAGGATTCAAACAAAGACATATATACATAGACTGGTGGAGTTGCATCTAATAAGCTGAGGTTTTCTAAGCTTGTTTAATTTTTAAAAATTCATTCCATGGGATGTGGGTGTTGCTGGCTAAGCCAGCATTAATTGCCCATCCCTAGTTGCCCTTGAGAAGGTGGTGGTGAGCTGCCTTCTTGAAGTGCTGTAGTCCATGTGGTGTAGGTACACCCACAGTGCTGTAAGGAGGGAGTTCCAGGATTTTGACCCAGCGACAGTGAAGGAATGGTGATATAGTTCCAAGTCAGGATGGTGTGTGACTTAGAGATGAACTTGCAAGTGGTGCTGTTCCCTTGTATCTGCTGCCCTTGTTCTTCCAGATGGTAGTAATCATGGGTTTGAAAGGTGCTGCCTAAGGAGGCTTGGTGAGTTCCTACCGTGCATCTTGTAGATAGTACACACTGCTGCCAATGTGTGTTGGTGGTGGAGGGAATGAATGTTTGTGGGTGGGGTGCCAAATATTCACTCACCTCACACTGACAGCTGAAAGAGTTGCTAATAGATGTAGTGAGCTTCAAATCTTCAATCAAAATATGAAAATGTAAATTTTCTAACAACTACTGCTGCCATTATTCAGAAGACAGGAATGGATATTAACAAAGCTTTCTATGTTACTTACTCCATAGTCAGGGCCTCCTAACTCCTTTATTCTAACTTCCCAGTGGCCTTTCTCTCGTAGCAACTTATTGATTTCATCATTTAGGTCACGTATCCGAAATTCTCCCAAACCAGCTTTAAGTGAAAAAAATGTATTTGCATTATATGAATGCATACTGTAAAAATAAATATTTAAAGTTGGAAGAATTTCAGAAACTTACCATTTTGTATCTGTGCCACTTTTTTTGAAATTTCACTTATGATCTACAAAACAACATAAAGCTTTAGTAATTAAACGCTCACAAACTACAGATACTATGAATACTATTCGCTTACACAATGAGTATATCCTTACAAAGCACAACTAGATGCTTTTATTTCTAGAATCAGTAAAGAGGCAAGATCACATGGAAGAGATGCCCTCAAGTTTAAACAGATTAACATATTCAAGCATCTATATCCCTTAAACTAAACCCTAAAACTGCACTTTCTAATAATGGAGATTACACTGGCAGAACCGTGCAAGTGATCAGTGAAGCTACTTATACAATACTCAGAATTGTTTCAAATGCTACACTGGTGCAGTACACTGCTGACTTGAAATTCAGCAATTTATAACAATACACTTAAATAAATAAAACAATGTTATTTTTCATTAATCAAAATACAAAACTTTCTCCCTAACAAACATATTAGTGAGAATTCATTCTATAGTAAATAGTGTATTATTGAAACAAATGCTGCAAGTATTAGACAGCATTAGAATTCATTACGCTATTTACTTCCCTGCACTGCAAGGCTATAATTTGGTTTTTAAAAGACTTGATTTTTTTTGCTTTTCCATATGTGAATGAAAGCTTATAGTTGCAACTACTACTTGATATAGTTTTTTAAAAATTGAAGAAAAATGTAAGGATGTTCACTGTCATTTCATTGAAGGACACATTATACCAGCTACATTGTGGAATTCCAGTAAAACGAAGGTCAAATTAATGCTAAAATCTGCAATTCTAATGCTTCTGTGATTTGGCTAATGTTGATCAGAGCATGAAGAAATAAAAAACACTGAATAGGATCACACAATTATTTGTCAATTCACAAAATGTTCATTAGTGCTATTTGACAAAAATAATTGTGCTTTACGAAAAGCTTGTGAAATAATGCAAAACATTTGAGCAATAATTAACTAAGGCTTCATTACTTGATACAATTTGCTCATTTTTTAACCAAAGTGGCACAGTGTCTATATTGACAATCATGGTCAATGCAATTATTCTTAGCCCCAAAGCAACTTTTATGGACTACTCATTTGTGCTCAATGATCTAACTAGTTTTGTTGTGGCTGCACTCAATTATGTGCCATTTTAGCATTCATCTTTCTGTATCCACTTAAAGTAGGAAATAGTCACAGAATTTCTAGAGAAACAAAAGAGTAAATATGTATGTGTATATAATTAGCATTGTAAAAATTGCACATTTTAATTACAATAATTAATACAAATACAGTACCCAAAGTTCTATTTTAAAAATTAATTTATTATATTTATTAATAATGTACCCCCATGCGGTGTATATCTATAATGCAAATGTTACTATCAAATATGTAATAAATCACTAAATGGTCAGAGATTTAAGCAAAATGGTTATTAAAATTAAATTGGGTCAGACAATGCAGAACTGTAGTTAACTCATAGGAATTGTGGTCTATTACCAATCCATAATATTCCTCTCAGTTAAAGGAATGGGTAAAAAACCTTGACCATTATTTTCAGTTTGTAGGAAATCAGCTACTAGATTTTAAAATGCCATCCAGCAGACTAAGGAACCTCATCTTCATGCTGTAAAGCTACAACAGTGTGGATGTTAGTTATTTCCACAAACATCTACGTTATTCACTGTGGCTTTGCTGTTTCCTCAGTGTTATCTTTTAGTTTAACACTGGCACATTTTTAGGGACGGAGTTAGAAGCTGTGCAGATTGCCCATGCCCTTTCCCTTTCTCTTCCAACCAACCTGAAATTCTGGTTAAAATAAATTTGAGCACTGGGTAAGAAAGTTTGATATATAGTTAAGGCTTTAATAATGAAATCAAAATATTCTTTTGCTAAATCCTTACAGGAGCTGAAGAGAATTACAGAATCTTACATTTAAACAGAAGGCTTTGCTTACCTGTCTCCTCCATTTCTCTGCTTTATGCAAATCATTACACTCTGATGCAAGGAATGGTCTCCTCTCCTACTGAATAGAGACACAGTAATCAACACAAAGTCAACACCAAAACCACATTAACATCAATTTTATTGCGAAGCAACCAAAATAATGAAGAGATCAGCACTTCAATATTCAACTGCAAACAATGAAGATATTGGAATAAGTCTGTTGCACTAAGAGCTTATTTTGCTAGAAAGTGATCTGCTAGCCAGGCAACTCCCACTGCAGCATAATTTAACAGGTCAATTGTTGAAAAATCTGGTGCATAAGCTGCACATTTGTGCATGTTTCTATGTCTTGTAAATATAAAAGGAGCAATTTATATACTGGAACAACTTGTATACTGAATTTATATTAATTATTTTGTTAGGCAAAATGATCCCCTTTACTGCATCTTGCTTGAAAACAATTACACAATTTACCAACCTTAACCTTTCCATCTTCTAGCTGGGCCTGGCGAAATCTTGCCAGAGCAGTCCTAAAACAAAACAATTACTATAAGTTACTAATCAACCTCTCAAAAATCCACGAGGATGTTGCATTGGAGTCCAAAAAATACTCAAGCCCAGATCGGGCAGCATCTGTGAATAGAAACAGAGTTAACATGGTCCGGAACATTAACTCTGAGCTGGATTTAGTGCAGCCCGGTGCGGCGGCAACCATGGCAGCCAAACTCACTCAATTGTGTAAGGGGTCCCACTTCAGTCTTCCAGTAGTTGGTAAGCCTCCCCGATTAAATCAGAGGGCAGTAGGGACTAACGGGGGACCTCGGATGCCTGTCCTGGGGTTGTCAATTAGGGTCATTGGTGAGCCAACTGACACACAATATCCCTGAGCAACTGCAATTTAATGGTGACTCAGGGATTAAACACAGACCACAAGGATCTCCTGCACCTTTGGAAGGCCATCCAGCAAAGCCTGTCAGGTTTCCCAGTGGTCTCCCAGGAGGGTATTTCCAGCATTTTGTTTTCATTTCAAAATTCCAGCATCTGCAGTATTTTGCTTTTGTACTTGACAATAAATAAGTTACACAAGTCTGAGATCACCTCATCAGGAAGTATAATTCCACGTTGGCTCTTATGGAGCTTAAAGTACAGAGTTCAAAGCATGGAGAATGAAGGTGGCTTATTACTTTTCCAAAACGAGAAACACCAACCCCAACATCTGGGTACTGAAACCACACCACACAGCAAGTTAGAAAGAGATACAAGGGATCGTAAATTGAATTTTGAAAACCAAAAGTAGCTCAAAATCTCAGATGTCAAATCTACAAAATGTTAATCTTCAAAGCTGGGGTTAAAAATACAAAAAATAAAATATTTTCCACCTGGCATGAGCATCAAGTGTAACATGGAATAGATACTGGGTTAAGCTCCAACTGCACTCACCCATCAATGTTCCTTAACTCGGATTTCAAAATAGCAGTCCTATTGCAAGTTCTAAACTTTACACCTCACATCTATGGATTTTTTCTTCAGAAAAATTGACAAATTGTCAAAGGCCACTTTCATGCAATGGATTCAAATATCAAGGAACTGAATTAAAAGACTCAAACACTATTTAGTTCAGTGTGACCTGAATCAAGCATAGCCCAAGAGTACTTTCTAAAGGGCAATCCACAATTAGTATGTTTTATTGACTGATTACTTCCCACACCATCCTAGATGCATGCTGTTAGAAAAGTGTGATGACATCTATGCCTGAACATATCCTAGAAATATTGTTTGCAATCATATGAAAATGAAGGCAACTACAAATCATCCTCAAGACAATCCTATTCTATCACTGTCATTGCAAGTATTAACAAAGCCAAAATACTGCTGGCAATGAGTAAAGTACTGAATTAAGAGTTAAAATTAATTTTCCTGACACTATAAATTGCAATTTGGCCAAATAATTTGCTTATTGCGCTTATGACTTGATCCTGTTCTCAAAATACTTCAAACAACCAAATTTAAATTGGATACCATAAGCCCAATCAGATGAAAAAGTGACCACAGCAAATCCATAAATTCACAAGAGCAGTATTACTTTGTTGAAAGATGTATTTCATTTTTGTCATTAAATGTTAGTGAGAATATGTACTTACATCGCCTTTTCTGCATTTCGAGCCTGTATGAGGAAATAGGCATAATGAATTTTGCATCATTATTTAATTCACTACGAACCTATAGAAAAAGTACCAGAGGTCTACTTAAAATGGCAACAGTTTTATAAACCCATTTCAACCAATTAGCAAATGCACACATCAAGCCGACAGTGTAGTTTATTGAAAACATGCATTGAAATCACAATTATCATGAAGTCATTAATCCACTTCTGTAACAGGAGAATGGGAGGTTTTCTGTAACGTGATTTTATTAAAATAAAGTATTAATAAGTCAATTGTTCACAAGGAGGATATATGAATAGAATACATGATGGATGCACTTCATGCTGAGCTCCTAGATGTTGTGTATAGCCACCCTAAATAAATTCACATTATCATCTCGGATATTAAAGTGTCAAACTTTTACCATATAACTCGGAAGCAGGATTATATTCACACATTAAGGACATTACAAAAATATGCAGAATGTGTAAACATTTCTACATTAATCTTCCACAATTCACTAAAGAACATGCAGTACAAAACCAGTACTGTGTTAAACATATTAATCTTCATAAATATAAAAATTGAAAGAAAACATCTTGGTCTCTTCATTATATCTGAAGAAGTGTTTCATTTTAAATGTCCACCTTTCTTTGTCAAGCTCTCCCAAGTTCACCAAGTGAGCACCTGAACAATACAGACCAGGAAGGACCCAGATTAATCCCTATCTGAGCTAAACTAGCTCATCTTGGTGTTAGTGCTGTTACAATCACCCACAACTTCAGAGGGTATGGTGGGGGGACAAGTGGGAAGAGGGAGAAAGTGGTCTAGGCTCTTCCTACCGGGGAAACAAAAACTTGGAAAGGCCAGGAAAATGGGATTAGAACTGATAGTTGCACTTGGAATGTTAGCATGATGGACCAATTTCTAACCTGCAAATTATACAATGTGTGCTTGAACATGCAATTTTTTTCTACATCGATATATCACCTCAAATATGTGCTAAACCCTAATTCACGTAAACAGCTTAGTACAATAAATATCGCAATAATTATTGCAATATAATATATTGTAGTGGGGGTTTTACCACCTTTATTCATTAGGTCTGTGAATAAATGTTCCATAGCCAACCTAGAAACTGAAAATTGGCGGATACAATTGATTGGGGGGGGGCGGGGAGGTCAGCAGTAGCCATGCAGAGAAGTACAGCAGCAATGTCGCGATTACTTCAACCCAAAGGCACATGTGGAAGATTCGTACACATCTTCCAACCAGAGAGCAGAATCGGGGGGGGGGGTGGGGGGAAGAGAAACATGTTCCACCTCCTCTCTAGTACCATTTTAATTAGTGATTTGATACGTACCATTGTAAATGTTAACAGATAAGATTCCACACAAAATAATTCACAGCGTCTGAAGCCTGTTAAAAAAACAGGAAGTGGGTTTCACAGGTCGTAGGTCAGGGTTCGGATGTCGATAAGGAAGATGCTGATTGGAGAAATGGACGGGGCTGTGCGCTCGCGGTGACGGTTGATGCGTGGAGGCAAGATGGAGAGGGGTTGGGAGGGGGGAGTGACGGGGCTGGTCGCGCGCGGTGACGGTTGGTGCGTGGGGATGAGCAAGCGGGACGTGACGGAGGGAGGGGGCGGGGCTGTCCGCTCGCGGTGACGGTTGGTGCGTGGAGAGGGAGGGAGGGTTTGGAACCGGAGTCACGTGAGTGGGCGGTCAGCGCGTGTGTGACGGCCGCTCTCAGGGGCGGGGTGAGCGTGTTGCCATGGGTAACCCCAGCCCATAATATCAGGCTGGCGCCTCCCTGGGATAGTCACACTGCTGTATACGGTGTGTGCGCACGCGCTTTCGAGTTAAAGCTCTCAGCTGGGTTATCCATCTGTAAATTGACTGAAACCGGAGTGTCTGAACCGTGAATTCTTTAGTTTGTGGTGGCCATCAGAGGTCGTGTGGTCCTTTTCTTGCAGTCAGTGGCTACAGGAGGCAACATTTCCTGCTGAAAGGCTTCAGATATAAATGGAGTAACTCACAATGTATTGAATGGTCTGGTTGGAGTAAGTAAGGAGAAACTGCCTCTACTGGTAGCAAAAGTCGGTAACCAGAAGGCACAGATTTAATGTGATTGACAATAACACACTGCCTGAAAGGAAGCAGATTTAATAATAATTTTCAAACCTGAATTGGGTAAATACTTGAAGGGCTATGCGGGCAGAGGTGGGGAGTGAAATTAATTGGATAGCTCTTTCAAAGAGCTAGCACAGGCACGATGGGCTGAATGGTCTCATGTTGTACAACTCTATGATTCTATAGCGCAGAGAGTCTTCTCCTCCACAAAGCATGAAGTCTTGCGATTTGGACACAGCAGTGAAGACTGATGACTGATAACTTGATTACTTTGCTTGGGGGGGTGGGGTGGGGGTTGGAGGGCTGGTAGTGGTTTTACCATGCTTCAGTCTAGTTACATGTAGTGTGAAATTCGTCAAACAGTAGAAATATAATGGGTAGTGTCCAAATGCATTCCATTTCATTTAGCCTGACATCTGAAGATGACACAGGCTGCCAATGGGAATGCTAAAGTAAAAGTGAAGTCTGCGCAGCTGTCATTTGTCAGTCTTGGAGTGGCAGTGCACGTGTTCAACTTCAGACATTTCACTGTGCATAATCTTTCTTGGACTGTCTTGTCTCAAACTGTGTTTATGGGAGTCACAAAATTATTGCACAAGAATTCCACTCGTACCTAAGCAGGTTGTGTTTTTTTGGGTCCTATGGAAATCTGACCTAACCATGGCAAAATCAAAGAAAAGTGTGCCTGCTAGTGCCTACTGTCCTGCAAGTTAAATTTCATGCTAACCTTTCGCTTAAGTTGTGGGTAAAGGTGAGTTGTATAGATCTTATTTGGAAAGCACAATTATTTCCATATTCAGTAACTTAACACAATAGTTGCTTAAGCTGTAAATGATTAAATATAGTACAAAGATTGGTGATCATGATTTTATTTGTAGTTGGATTGTTGTAAATGTGACAATTACTTTCTGGTATTCTAGATATTAGAAGAATGAAATGTAATTGCTACTAGAAAGTTGTCTCCTCTGCTAACTGCCAAAACAAGAATACTTTATCTTCCTGAACCATTAATTTTAAATACTGAAAATAGAAAATGTTTGATGGAAATTTAGATTATATTGAAACATTTGAAATTTTAAGTGAGTGTTTTTGGAGTGCAGTTTATTAAATTGCCTGTTTCAGGAACAAAAGATGCATAGTTTTTGCACACTAAGTAATGAAATTAGAATTCATAGAATGGTTACAGCACAGAAGGAGGCTGTTTGGCCTGTCATGTCCATGGTAGCTCTCTGCAAGAGCATCTCACTTAGTCCCACTCCCCTGCCTTGCCTAAATAGCTCTGAAGTTTTCACTTCAGATAGTTATCCAATTCTCTTTTGAAGACCTCAGTTGAATCTGCCTCCACCTCACACTTAGTACAGTGCATTCTAGATTCTAACCACTTGCTGTGTTTTTTTAAAATCCTCATGTGGCTGTTGCTTCTTTTGTCAATCAGCTTAAATCTGTATCCTCTGGTTCTTGATCCTTCCACCAATGGAAAAAGCTTCTTCCTGTCTACTTTGACCAGACCCCTCATGATTTTAAACACCTCCTCTCAAATCTTCCTTTTAATCTTCTCCAAGCTCCAACTTCGTCAATCTATCCACGTAACTGAAGTTCCTCAACCCCCAAATCATTCGCGTGAATCTTTTCTACACCCTCTCAATTGCCTTCACATCCTTCCTAAAGCGTGGTGCCCAGAACTAGACACACTGCTCCAGTTGAGGCTGAACTAGTGTGTTAAACTTAGTCAAACACAGCTTGTCCTTAACAAATCCGTGCTGGCTTTTGTTATGACGCAGCAGATGATATGTGCCAGGCAGACCAAATCCATGAAGGAAACTTGGTTGCGCTATCACAACGGTTTTGTAATTTGTATTTCTTACAAGATGTGTGCACTGAATTCAGAAGTAATGAGTCTGCCAAGACCTTTTTTAAAAAAATTTTTTTTAAATTAATTTAATATATTTATTAACAAAATAAAAGATGTCAAGCATATACATAAGACTACAATTACTACTTTAATAATTCCTAAAATTCCTAATTAACCTGACCTCCAGTTACATTCCCTTTAAGGCAACAGTCTGAAATAGATTTTAGATTTAAAACAAACTGAGAAAGCTAACACTACCCTGGACAGTGGAATTCTAAATGGCTTTTCTCCCAGCTTCATTTTAGTTAGCCAGCAGAATTATGTTGGAGGCTTCATTAAGGCTTTTCACACATTACTGTTAGATCTTGCATGGTCACCTCCTTTCACATAGCCCTTCATTCTCCTTTTATGTATGTATCTCTTTTTTAATAAGTGAATTCTATTGCTTCTATTGCCTTTGAAACTGTATCTTCATCATAACATAACTTTCATGATGCCAATATTGCCAGTAACCTTTGGGGGAAAAATAAACACATTCCTTAGCCTTGCTTATCTAGATAATTGTAAACAGACTGAGATCCCTTTGAAATCCAAATATTCCTTCATTTATCTAAAAATGCAAATTCCCTTCACACTTCTGTTGCTAAGCCATCATCCATGTTTCCTCATTAGCATGTCAAGTGCCTAGCTTCTTTTGATGATTTGAACTTGCAGTCTACTTGACTGCAAAAGTAATTAACCCACACACAGACACAGCTCTACTTACCCCATAAACCTACTTCACAATAAACCAGACAAATATTCTGAAAATTGTTATACTTTCATGGCACTATTAAACAATCTGCATTTGCTCCAGTGATAATTTGTTCCAAATTATCATTTCTAAAAGTGTCTCCACCACTGAGGTTTCACTGACTGGCCTGTAGTTGCTGGGCTTATCCTTACACCCTTAAATGTAACATTTGCAATTCTGCAGTCCTCTGGCACCACCCCTGTATCTAAGGAGGATTAGAAAATTATGACCAGTGCCTCCCCAATTTCCTTTCTTTCTTCCCTCAGTATCCTTAGATGCAGCTCATGCAGTCCTGGTGACTTATCAACTTTAAGTACAACCAGCCTATATAATAATTCTTATCATTTTCTAGCCCACCAAGTGTCTCACTACCTCCTCTTTCACTATGACTTGGGCAGCAAGCAATTCTGTACTTCAATGTTGTGATGTTTTTACCCTGAGTTTATGTTTGTTTTTCTTTGCTTTTATTAGTCTTTTTCAATATGTAAAATGCATGAATAACTGTGCACTTGATCTCATTGTTTCAATTTTCTCTTCTACCCTGCTACCCCCCACTATCCCAAAGGTACTGATGCCTATTAGGATATAGTTGTTGTTTCTTTGCTGAATTAACCATTCTTCATATGAGCCCATTGAGTTATTCAACTGGTATTACATGAGACTAATTATGTCTCCTCAAAGTTAATGCCGTTTGTAGCTTGGAGGATCAAGGGATAGCAATAAGATGAAAACCCTTGCTTTTTCACCACCTTGCCAAAGGCACCGAAGCCAATTGCAGCCCTCTTGCAGTGTTGAGATTGGCTAAGTCAGTAGAAGCTGTGAATCGAATGGGAGCTTTGCTAAATGCTATCTCTTAATAATTGAGGGGACTTCAGTATTTCAGACTTCTCAGAAATTTTGCTTTTTTTATATATTTTTTTTAAAAAGGAGGCGTAGTGGTATTGTCACTGGACTAATAATCCAGAAACCCAGAGTGATGCTCTGGAGACCCAGGTTTGAATCACACCACGGCAGATGATGGAATTTGAATTCAATAAAAATTAAAAGTCTAATGATAACCATGAAACCATTGTCGATTGTTGTAAAAAAAACCCATCTGGTTCACTAATGTCCTTTAGGGAAGGAAATCTGTCATCCTTACCTGGTCTGGCCTACATGTGACTCCAGACCCACAGCAATGTGGTTGACTCTTAAAAGCCCTCGCAACTAGGGGGCAACTAAGGATGGTTAATAAGTGCTGGCCTGGCCAGTGACCCCCCCCACACCCCATGAACGAATAATTTTTTTTAAAAAATCATCAAAGCTTTTATCAAAGGCAGTGTTACTCCTGCTGAGAGGAGTAGAATCAAGTCTGGTCAAGAGGCCAAAGGAGAGAGTGATGCACAAAATGACTAGGATATAAAATTCTCAAAATTATTGGATTTTGCAAAGTGCAGCAAGTGTGGGGTTGAAGTTCAAAAATAGTCTGAACTATTTTTTTATTCAGATGGCTACTGTATGTTATTGCATATAATTCTTGAAATAAACTTGCTCTGAAGTAATATCTTGCATATATTTGGACTATGTTTTGCATCTGAGGAACTCTGCTGATGGATATGTTAACCACAATAAATGTTCATAACTTTCTTTCTAAGCAGTTAATTATTTTGAACAATCTATTTTGTGAAATACTAACCAATGGAATTATTTTTCAGATTACTACTTTGAGAACAAGCTGGCCAATTTTCTCCTGAAGAGAGATGTCAGAAAGAGTAAATACATAGAAAAACATTATTATTAAACAAGACAAAATGTCAATGCATCTTCATTGTGTACTCCCACATATTAGACAATTCATGGCTTAAAACCTGATACCGCCAGATGGCTCTGTACTAAATTAGTGACATTAATGTGACAATTGTTATATACTACTGTATGTGGTTATTAACAATGGTAGGCTATTACAGAATCTTATAAAGATTTATGTTGACAGTAAATTATATGCTGACACTCTTTTGCTTTATTTTATTATAGATGCGGTTGATTTAGTGCATGTAACAGTTGGTATTGGCCAATAAAATAGCACTAAACTAATCTCTTCTGTGTAAATTGGTGATATTGCTAAGGATCTTTTGTTTGAGTTTGCACTCTGAATGTGAGAAATTCCTGGACTGATTTTTTTTTCTTAAATGGAAGTAGATGGATAACATGATAGATGGTTATGGGATTTATTTTCTGGATGCTGCTTATTGACTGGTTGAGTTGGATCTGTTTATATAACACTGCACAGGAAACACTTCTTGAAAAATGAAGGAGACAGTGTACAGCTAATTTGCTTGAATTGTTCCTTGTGTTGGTTTCCATGGACCATACCTGGTGAAATGTAGAAGTTCTGTATATGTTTCTGGAGAGAATTTGGGGTAAAACAAAAGGAACCAGAAACAAGTTGCTTCTAAGATGGGAACTAGGGAAAGGGGACTGAAAGGATGAGTATGACTTGAGACATTTTTTTTTTTATTTTAGGGCCTTTTTTAAAAAAAAAACACCTTTATTCCTGTTGCAAATTCCGTAAATTCACTTTTGTTTCCATTTCTGTGGCTGGTTAAGGCCTAATTTTTTTTAAAAATCGGAATCCTCAATTACAATATTATTGATCTTTGTTTTAATCAAAAAGTTGTGGCTGAATTTTATAGTGTTCCTTTCAGAATTGTCTATTTTGCATATTTGATTTTTATATGCCTACCTGCAACAAGGTACCGTTAAAAATCAACAAACTCGTACTGACCTTGCTTCAAACAAAATAGGCCTGGTTTTACAGTAGGAGGATATCTAATAATTTCTGTAGTTAAATCTCATTGAATATCCAGGGTTTTCATTTTCTGTATGGCAAGTTGGTGAAAATGTGAACAGATAGTGGCACAGCAAGTGAAACAGGGCAAGCAGTTGTCTTTGTCCTTAATCAAATTAAAGGGTTGTGAAATTAGAGTGCAGGACTGAGAAGGAAATGTAAACCAGAGTGTGTGAATTCAATGTCAAATCAGCTACAGAAAGAGAAGGACAGAGATTAGATTAAGATGGCAAGGAGAAAAGAAAATAAATTAAATATAAAACTAATTAATGTTACATTTTCAAAATTTTTCAACAGCAATTCAAACTTGAAGGAATGAAACTCCACACTTGAAATAATTAATTTTGTGCCAGAGAGGTTAGTTGACAGTAATTTAATATTTATAACAACATTAAAAGGGTAAAAGCAAAATACTGTGGATGCTGGAAATCTGAAACAAAAACAAAAATAGCTGGAAAAACTCAGCAGGTCTGACAGCATCTGCGGAGAAGAATACAGTTAACGTTTCGAGACTGTATGACTCTTCATCAGAACTAAGAAATATAGAAATGAGGTGAAATATAAGCTGTTTGAGGTTGTTGGGACAGGTAGAGCTGGATAGAGGGCCAGTGATAGGTGGAGGCAAAGAAGAGGTTGCCAAAGATGTCATAGACAAAAGGACAAAGGAGTGTTGACGGTGGTGATATTAGCTGAGGAATGTGTTAATGGTGACATTAAGGGTAGAAAGCAGGATGAGCAAGTGACAGATAGCCCTAATGGGGGTGGGGTGGGGGGAAGGGATCGAAATGGGCTAAAAGGTAGAGATTAAACAATGGATGAAAATACATTTGAAAACAATGGAAATAGGTGGGAAAAGAAAAATATATATAAGAAAATATAAATATATATAAGAAATAATAAATTATCGGAAAGGGGATGGAGGAGAAGTTCATGATCTGAAGTTGTTGAACTCAATGTTAAGTCCAGAAAGCTGTAAAGTGCCTATTCGGAAGATGAGGTGCTGTTCCTCCAGTTTGCGTTGAGCTTCACTGGAACGTTGCAATAGGCCATGGATGTTCATGTGGGCATGAGAGCAGGGTGGTGTGTTGAAATGGCAAGTGACAGGAAGGTCTGGGTTATGCTTGCGGACAGATCGAAGGTGTTCCGCAAAGCGGTCACCCAGTCTGCGTTTGGTCTCTCCAATGTGGAGGAGACCGCATTGGGAGCAACAAATGCAGTAGACTAAGTTAAGGGAAGTGCAATTGAAATGCTGCTTCACTTGAAAGGAGTGTTTGGGCCCTTGGAGAGTGAGGAGGGGGGAAGTAAAGGGGCAGGTGTTGCACCTTCTGTGGTTGCATGGGAAGGGTACTTTGACTGGAATGGACAAAGCTTAACTTTCTGTGGCAAGCTTAGTTTGTATCTACTGCATAAATACAGCAGCACAAATCAATGCATTTCTGTTGTCTGTTGAGGCAGGTAGCAAGATGCTGTTTTTCTGAAGTTAATGGTGACTCACACATCTTGGACAGTGACCTTTAGGTATTTGACTTTAGGTTCAGGGCAGATGTGCATTTAAAGGTGCTATGCTGTTTGCACATAAATGTTGGTGAGTGGCATTAACCTCAAGTTATTTTGATGGCAAAATCTGTGCCATTCTTTAGTCAGCAATATGTATTCTGTGGAGCCTTTGAAGTCATAATTACAGTTGCTTGAAAAAGAATACCTGTCAAGTTATGAGTGTTCCATAGCAGGAAAGCTAATGTATAGAAAGATGTAACACCAAGTGTAGAAAAGACTTGAATTTCTTCTTGGGAGCAGAGGGAGGTCCAGTATAGTGGAAGTTGAATATAGACTGTTGTTTTCCATTCTACCTGAACTAGAAGCTGTTGAATGTTACTTTGACAGTGCTATGTTTGATTCCTGGGGAGGGGAAGCCCTGCTTGCAGTGCTACAATAGAGCTTTACTCTCACTGAATGAGTGTACCCTTCTGGATTTCATCTCTGTATTCAAAGATTGGAAATCCTGACTTTATATTACAGAACTAGAAATAGTTGAAATAAATTTGGGTCATATTGATGTCACAATTCAACAATTGGAATTTCAAAACATGCTTTTCTCAGTGGGTGACAGCCAGGTTCTTCTGTTCATCTGGCCTTCCTTTGTTTCATGAAAGATGCTAGTTTAATAGTTAATGTTCTTGACCCCTATTCTATTGTATTGCTTCTGTGATAGGACATTGACTGTACACCTATGGTGATTTTTTTTTTTATATTGTTGGCAGCCACAATTTATTCAATCTAACTGCCATTATCCTCATTTTGGAAATTCATATGGCTGTGACTCTTCTGCTTGATGCTTACACTGGTTTCTACTTTTCTTACTTATAAGCCGAAGCACTATGTTCTACAACTTTGTAATGTTTTCCTTTTTGTTTTCAGTGCATACAGTTCCATTCCTGATACATTGGTTTCACTGTGGGCGTGTCTGAATACTGCCTTTTTGATGCAAAAGAAAACTAATTGATCATAGACTAGTAAGGATAGTGGATTGCACTTTAGATTTGATGCAGAGATCTATTGATTCTTGAATGTAGTCTTAGTGAGAGTTAACATCATATAACTGCATAAGGTTGTGCTATTGCATACCCTTCAAGGCTTTGGGGTGACTAAGGTAATGACAAGTAATTTACCAAAGTGTCCCAGAGCGACATGAGAGAAGTCCATAACCTAAGGAATAAGATCACCATGGAAGACCTGCAGAAAACCATCTTTCTTGCAGATGAAATTACATAAACAAATTTCCAAAAAGTGAACTGGGAATAAAGGATTAAGAGATGGCAAAGAACATGGCTTTCACCTGCTTGATAAAGCATATGTATTGGAATTCCAACTGATGAATTGTGACATTAATTGGACACTTAAATTTGTCAATTATTCCTGGTACTGTAATACAAATGGAGGACTTCCAATCTCTGAGATGACATCCAGAAAGGTACTCTCGTTCAATGGGAGCAGAGTGGCTCCATTGTAGCTCTCGAGTTGCACAAGTCAAGGATGATGGGAAGAATGCTAGCGTAGGGCAGTAATGTTTTTTTTAAACAGTAAACTTTTAGTCCTTGAAGTTGAGGGGAAACCAATGGACTTGCATAAAATTCTAAAATCCATGTACTAGAAAAAACTATGCAAACCTTATTTGGGAACATATACATACAGCAATCACAGAAAGTAAGGCATTGGTGTTCCAAAGAGAAGGGATAAGACTTTGAAAAGAATGATCTCTTGAGAAGGTGTTGATCCAAATTCTTTATTTTTTTTTCTGAAGCCCAGTTTAGGTTATCTGTTTGTTCAGCCTACAAATGAACTAGGAGCAGGAGTAGGCTACTTGGCCCGTCAAATTTGCTCCGCCATTCAATAAGATCATGGCTGACCTGATTGTAACCTTCTGCCTTACCCCACTAACCTTTCACCCCCTTGTTAATCAGTAGTCTATCTAGCTCTGCTTTAAAAATATTAAAAGACTCTGCTTCCACTGTCTTTTTGAGGAAGAGGGTTTTCAAAGACTCATGACCCTCAGAAAAAAAGTTCTCCTCATCTCTGTCTTAAATGAGCAGCCCTTTTATTTTTAAACAGTGACCCCTCCTAGTTCTAGATTCTCCCACAAGACAAAACATCCTCTCCACATCCACTCTATCAAGACAACTCAGGATCTTAAAGGTTTCAATCAAGTTGTCTCTTACTCTTCTAAACTCCAGTGGATATGAGCCTAACCTGTCCAACCTTTCCTCATAAAACAATCAGCCCATTCCTGGTATTAGCCTAGTAAACCTTCTTCTTTGAATATATAATGCAATCTTTTGTGGGCTGTTTAAATGAAGCTGCACTCTGATCTAAGTATTGTCACTGCCTGCACAGACACAGAGACTGTGCTGACAGAGCTGTTCTGATGACCTACATGAATTCTAATTCCAATTGTTCAGCCAAGAAACTTTATATGTTCATACTGTGGTTGCATTCAAAGCTTGCAACTTAAATTACTGAGAGATTGCTATCACTAGCCTTTCTAGAACTTGACTCATTTAAAAACCCATTAAAATGTAAAAACTTTCTTCAATTTAATGTACCAGTTTTTAGGTTTTTTCTGTTCACGGGATGTGGGTGTTGCTGGCCAGGGCAGCTTTTATTGTACATCCTGAATTGCCCTTGAGAAGGGCAACTTTTATACCCACGCAATCAACAGCATGAGAGACTGTTAAATAATATTGATCTTGAAGAGAATCTACAATATAACATCTATAGTCATATTAACACAAGTGTGATAAACTAATTACAAAAGTCAGATGAGTTGTTTTATGCCCCATTTAAATGAATAATTTATTTATCTTTTGAGGAGGAAAAAACACCGCTATTAATATTATTGAAGTAATCAAGATGGTAATGCATACTTCATTGAAAAATACCAATCTCATGTTCTTCAGTTAGACAATTAAATTGTTAGAAAGAAATCATTCCTAGCTGCTACCAAATGTAGAATCTTTATGTTAAACAATTATTAAAATTGAATCTCTCTCTAAAACTGAATCTATATATTAAAAAAATCTAAAGAACTCTAATCTTGGATTTCTGACCTCAGCAAAACTGAAAAAGTGAGACATTTTTGAATCCTTATATAATAAAATAATTCATCCAAGAGTTTGAAGTCCATAATACAATTGTGATAGCATTGATGATGTGAGAAAGAGAAGGGCCCTAAGAAGTAAAGTGATACAGTGTTGTTCTCTCTCTCTTTCTCTTTCTGACCCCCCAACGCCTCACACACACACACACACACACGCATGGCATAATCAGTTGTTACTCTATATTTGGGCAGAATTTTCCGCGTTAGTTCAATTTTTCCAAACTCATAATGTGCAGAAGTCGAACCATCAGAGGGAATGTCAGCCAACTGGAGGGGTGCATTAGAAGCAAAACTTTTGAATGTCATTAGGTTATGGTGTGTGATTTACATAGGACTTAGGAGCAGGAGTAGGCCATTCAGTCCTTTGAGCCTGTTCCACCATTCAATAAGACGATGGCTGATCGGGTTGTCGTCTCAGCTGCACTTACCTAACAAAAATCTAACTTGGCCTTGAATGAATTTTAAACTCAACCTCCTCTACCTTCACACTCTACCTTAACGACCCTAGGAGAGAAAAAATTCTTTTCTTTCTCTGTCTTAAAAGGGAGGCCTCTTATTCTTAAACTATCTCCCTGTGTTCTAGTTTCCCCCACACTTTCTCCCCCACCCCATGCAATCCCCTCAAGATTTTGTATGTTTCAATAAGATCACCCCTCATTCTTCTAAACTCCAGTATGCATAGGCCTAATCTGTTCAACCTTCTTAAAATAAGCCCTTCATCCCAGGAATGAGTCGAGTGAACCTGCTCTGAACTATTTCTAAAGCAATTATATCTTTTTTCTAATAAGAAGACCAAAACTGTACACAGGCTACAGATATGATCTCACCAAGGCCATGTATAGCTGCAGTAAAACATCCCCACTTTTATATTCTGTTCCTCTTGCAATAAAAGCTAAAATTCCTTTTACCTTCCTAATCACTTGCTATACCTGCACACTAACTTTGAGAGTCATATACCAGGACACCCAGATCCCTTTGTACCACCGAGTCCTGCAATCTTTCTCCATTTAAACAATATACTGTTGTTCTATCCCTCCTAGCAAAATGGACAAGTTCACATTTACCCATGTTATACACCATCTGCCAATTTTTTGCCCACTCACTCAACCTGTCTATATCCCTTTGCAGACTTTATTTCCTCTTGATAACTTACTTTCCTACCTATCTTGGTGTCATCAGCAAATTTAGCTACCTTGCATTCGGTCCCTTCATCCAAGTCTTTAAGGCATATAAAGACTGTAGAAATGATAAATTGAGATTTTACTGTATCATTTGTCTTATCTAGCTGATATAATATCATATGTAAATGGAAAGTGACTACGCTTTTTTTATTCTAATTGAAGACTGAGCATGTCTGTACCTTTTTAAGTGGTTAGGGAACTATTGCAGGACAAGTTACATGCAGCAGAATTTTGGAAGTTAAATTCATGGAGAATATGAACCTAGCAAGGAGAACATTGGAGTAGTTGAACCTAAAGATGATGAATATATGTATTGAGAGTTTCAGCAGCAAAATGTCTGCTGTAGAAGTGGAAGTGGATAATATTGAGGAGGTGGAAGCAAGCTGTTTTTGTAATACAGAGTCCGAAGTTCAGCTCTGGATGAACAGATTTCCAATTTATTGAACACTCGCGTCCAATCTGCGATGATGGCTGTGCAGGTGGATGAAATGAGTGTTAATGGAATTTCTAAAAGATGCAGATTGGACTTTGTGATAGAAGCTGAAGATGATGGCTTTGTTCTTTGATGTTGAGGTGAAGGAAGTTATGACTCAAAAAAACTGAATGCCTTGGTGTGTCAGGCAATGTGGTAGAAATGTAGAGTTTGATGTTATCAGAACAGCTTGACCCAGTTCATATGGATGATGTTGAGGGGTAGTATGTAGATGAGGAAGAGAAGGGGGTCAACAATAGATTTTTGAGGTACTCCAGGGAACTTTTCAGAGCAGGGAAGGAAGCTATGATGATGATGATGATGATGCACTGGTTAGAATTTTGTAGCTGGACGATGGAAGAAATGTTAGGAGAGAGATTAATGAAGATGAGGGATAATGCAACAAGGCAACGATGTAACAACTTTTATAACTGGATAGTGCTGATCTTAATTCTGCAAAATGCAGAAACTGGAATGGAGAGATTTCAACAGGGTTTTACAGGAGCAATAGGCATAGAGCTGGCAAGTGGCAAGGCATTGGAGGATCGCAAAACTGGAGTTTGGAAATGAGCAATAGTTGTTGAGGATGGAAGAGTTAAGGGCAGAGACAACAAGAACATTCTGGGGCCCCTTCACACCCACCACCTAATCTGTTCATATAAAAACTCTGTCCCTTTCTGACTACTTTAAAATACTGGAATATTGTGATCCTGAGACCGAATGGGTGCACCATATTAGTTTGGGACCCATTTGTAAATCCACCCTTGGTCCAGGGTAGAAATTTTCAGGAGGAGCTTAATGATGATGGTTTTGAAGGGAATTGTTCCTTGGGAGCTCGATCTTTTGACAATGTAAGCTAACGTGGAGGGGACAGGAAGGAGAATTGGGTGATCTGAGGTGGCTGGGAATGGGTTTTAAAAGAATTCCAGGATAGTGCTTTGTTGTCGGACTTGATTGACACCCCTTCCACAAACATTCACTCCCTCGACCACCGAAGAACAGTGGCAGCAGTGTGTACCACTTACAAGATGCACTGCAGAAACTCTCCAAGGCTCCTTGGGCAGCATCTTCCAAACCCATAACTGCTACCAGCTAGAAAGACAAGGGCAGCAGATACATGGAACACCAACACCTGGAAGTTTCCCTCCAAGCCACTCACCATCCTGACTTGGAAATATATCGTCGTTCCTTCATTGTCGCTGGGTCAAAATCCTGGAGTTCTTTTCCTAAAAGCGCAATGGGTGTACCTACAGCACTGGGATTGCAGCAGTTCAAGAAGACAACTCACCACCCCTTTTAAGAGCAATTAGGGATGGGCAATAAAAGCTGGCCTAGCCAGCGACACCCACATCTCGTAAATTAATAACTTTGAGATTTACATAGGAACATAGGACTTGAGAGCAGGAGTGGGCCATTCAGCCTTGCTCAGCAATAACTTGTTCACTGACGCCCAGTTTGGGTTCCACCAGGGCCACTCGGCTCCTGACCTCATTACAGCCTTGGTTCATACATGGACAAAAGAGCTGAACTCCCGAGGTGAGGTGAGACTGCCCTTGACATCAAGTCTGCATTTGACAGAGTGTGGCATCAAGGAGCCCTAGCAAAACTGGACTAAATGGGAATTGGGGAGGCGGGTGGGGGGTGGGGGGGTGGGAAACTCTCCACTAGTTGGAGTCATACCCAGCACAAAGGAAAATGGTTATGGTTGGTGGAGGTCAGTCATCTCAGCTCCAGGACTTCACTGCAGGAGTTCCTCAGGGTAGTGTCCTCGGCCCAACCATCTTCAGCTGCTTCATCAATGACCTTCCTTCCTTCCATCATAAGGTCAGAAGTGGGGATGTTCGCTGCTGATGATTGCACAATGTTCAGCACCATTCGCGACTCCTCAGATACTGAAGCAGTCCATGTCCAAATGCAGCAAGACCTGGACAATATCCAGGCTTGGGCTGACAATTGGCAAGTAACATTTGCACAACACAAGTGTCAGGCAATGACCATCTCCAACAAGAGAGAACCCAACCATTGTCTCTTGATGTTCAATGGCATTACCATCACTGAATCCCCCAGTATCAACATCCTGGGGCTTACCATTGACCAGAAACTGAACTGGACTAGCCATATAAATACTGTAGCTATAAGAGCAGGTCAGAGGCTAGGAATCGTGCGACAAGTAACTCGCCTCCTGATTCCCCACAGCCTGTCCACCATCTACAAGGCACAAGTCAGGAGTGTGATGGAATACTCCTCACTTGCCTGGATGAGTGCAGCTTGCACAACACTCAGAAGCTTGACACTATACAGGGCAAAGCAGCCCATTTGATTGGCGCCACATCCACAAACATTCACTCCCTCCACCACCAACGCACATTAGCAGCAGTGTGTACCATCTACAAGATGCACTGCAGGAATTCACCAAGGCTCCTGAGACAGCACCTTCCAAACCCATGACCAATACCATCTGAAAGGACAAGGGCAGCAGATACATGGGAACACCACCACCTGGAAGTTCCCCTCCAAGTCACTCACCATCCTGACTTGATATATATCGCCGTTCCATCACTGTTGTTGGGTCAAAATCCTGAAACTACCTTCCTAACAGCACTGTGGGTGTAGCTACACCACAGGGACTGCAGCGGTTGAAGAAGGCAACTCACTACCACCTATCAAGGGCAATTGGGGATGGACAATAAATGCTGGCCCAGCCAGCGAAGCCTACATCCCATGAATGAATTTTTAAAAATTTTAAAAGGCTGACCTAGTACAATGTTTCGGCAGAACTGAGTATAGTTAGGAGAGGGGTGAGAGGTTCTCACCTCTCTCCTAACTATACTCAGTTCTGCCGAAGGGCCGTGAGGACTCGAAACGTCAACTGATTTCTTCTCCACCGATGCTGCCAGACCTGCTGAGATTTTCCAGTTAATTCTGTTTTTGTTTTGGATTTCCAGCATCCGCAGTAGCTTTTAGCTTTTTGTTTTGACCTAGTACAATGTTGTTTATGTATTACTAAGTAAGACTAAATTTAAAAGGACAGAATTCTGAATTGCTTAACCGCTAGTGTTTTACAAAGCTGTCTAAATATATTTTGTGATATGATAACAATAGTGATACATTGATTTAGGCGGGAGTTAGGTTACATGGAAAGTAAGTAGCAGCTACTCGAAGGGGGTTTAAAGGTGACAGACCCGCTCCAGAATCGTGGTTTTGTCCTTTTCACAAAGATAATACAACAGCAATGGTAATATTCAACCTGCAAATAGAATTTGTTTGTGTTGGGAAGATTGTGCATAAATAATTTGAATGGCAGCCTAATGCACACACTATTTTGGAATTTTACAAATGGTTGGAAGGTTTCTGAAGAAATCTGTCCTAACAACAACCAAGAAAATAAAATGGGATCCTGATAACAAATGCAATGCTGGAAATTTGGCATGGGTGGTCCATATATTTCTACTTTTGCCTTTCCGTGGATATAGATGAGCGGATAAGTCCATTGGCAACAGTCCTTTCAGACAACACTAAAGCACTATCCTGGAATTCTTTTAAAACACCTTTGTCAAACAATGTAACTGTCAAGCATTTTAATACAAATTCAAACTTCATTATATCTTGAAATTTGAAGTGTTAGAAAGGCAGGCTGCACTTAAAGCTGATAAGTCAAAAGGATCGGATGGGATGCATCAGAAGGTGCTGAAGAAAGTAAGGGTGGAAATTGCGGAGGCACTGGCCAAAATCTTCCAGTCCATAAATACAGAGTTGGTGCCAGAGAAATAGAGAATTGCAAATATTGCATCATTGTTCAAAAAGGGTGCAAGGATAAACCCAGCAATTACAAACAAGTCAATTTAACCTCAGTGGTGGGAAAACCTTTAGAGAGGATAAGCTGGGATAAAATTAGTTTCTCAGATCAGTGTAGATTAAATAGGGAAAGACAGCACAGATTTGTTAAAGACAAAAAGTGCTTAACTAACTTGATTTGAGTTTTTTTAATGAGGTGACAGAAATAATTGAAGATAATGCAATTGATGTGGTGTATATGTACTTTCAAAAGGTAATTGATAAAGTGCCCACCTAACAAACTTGCCAACAAAGTTTAAGACCATGGATTAAAATGGAATCTTGTAGCATGAATATGAAGTTGACTGAGACAAGAAACAGTCTTTTTTTATTCATTCACTGGATGTGGGCTTCACTGGCTGGGCCTGCATTTATTGCTCATCCCTAGTTGCTCTTAAGAAGGTGCTGGTGAGCTGTGTTCTTGAGCCGCTGCAGACCATGTGGTGTAGGTAGTTACAGGATTTTGACCCAGTGACAGTGAAGGAATGGCGGTAGATTTCCAAGTCAGGATGGTGAGTGACTTGGAGGGGAACTTCCAGGTGGTGGTGTTCCCATGTGCCTGCTAACTTTGTCCTTCTAGATGGTAGTGGTTGTGGGTTTGGAAGGTGCTGCCTAAGAAGCCTTGGTGAATTCCTGCAGTGCATCTTGTAGATGGTACACACTGCTGCTACTGTGCGTCGGTGGTGGAGGGAGTGAATGTTTGTTTGTGAATGTGGTGCCAATCAAGCAGACTGCTTTGTCCTGGACAGTGTCCAGCATCTTCAGTGTTGTAGGAGCTGCACTCATCCAGGCAAGTGAGGAGTATTCCATCACATTCCTGACTTGTACCTTGTAGATGGTGGACAGGCTTTGGGGAGTCAGGAGGTGAGTTACATGTCACAGGATTCCTAGGCTCTGACCTGCTTTTGTAGCCACAGTATTTATATGGCTAGTCCAGTTCAGTTTCTGGTCAATGGTAACCCCCAGGATGTTGATACTGGGGGCTTCAGTGATGATGATAATGCCATTGAACATCAAGGGGCGATGGTTGGATTCCCTCTTGTTGGAGATGGTCATTGCCTGACACTTGTGTGGTGCGAATGTTACTTGCTACTTGTCAGCCCAAGCCTGGATATTGTCCAGGTCTTGCTGCATTTGGACATGGACTGCTTCAGTATCTGAGGAGTCGCGAATGGTGCTGAACATTGTGCAATCATCAGCAGCGAACATCCCCACTTCTGACCTTATGATGGAAGGAAGGAAGGTCATTGATGAAGCAGCTGAAGATGGTTGGGCCGAGGACACTACCCTGAGGACCTCTTGCAGTGGTATCCTGGAGCTGAGATGACTGACCTCCACCAACCACAACCATCTTCCTTTGTGCTAGGTATGACTCCAACCAGCGGTGAGTTTTTCCCCTGATTCCCATTTAGTCCAGTTTTGCTAGGGCTCCTTGATGTCACACTCTGTCAAATGCCGCCTTGATGTCAAGGGCAGTCACTCTCACCTCACCTCAGGAGGTCAGTGGGGATGTTCGCTGCTGATGATTGCACAATGTTCAGCACCATTCGCGACTCCTCAGATACTGAAGCAGTCCATGTCCAAATGCAGCAAGACCTGGACAATATCCAGGCTTGGGCTGACAAGTAGCAAGTAACATTCGCACCACACAAGTGTCAGGCAATGACCATCTCCAACAAGAGGGAATCCAACCATCGCCCCTTGATGTTCAATGGCATTATCATCATCACTGAAGCCCCCAGTATCAACATCCTGGGGGTTACCATTGACCAGAAACTGAACTGGACTAGCCATATAAATACTGTGGCTACAAAAGCAGGTCAGAGCCTAGGAATCCTGTGACATGTAACTCACCTCCTGACTCCCCACCTCACCTCTCTTTTGTCCATGTTTGAACCAAGGCTGTAATGAGGTCAGGAGCTGAGTGGCCCTGGTGGAACCCAAACTGGGCATCAGTGAACAGGTTATTGCTAAGCAAGTGCCGCCTGATAGCACTGTTAATGACCCCTTCCATTATTTTACTGATGATCGAGAGTAGACTGATGGGGCAGTAACTCGCCAGGTTGGATTTGTCCTGCTTTTTGTGTACAGGACATACCTGGGCAATTTTCTACATAGTCGGGTAGATGCCAGTGTTGTAGCTGTACTGGAACAGCTTGGCTAGGGGCGCGGCAAGTTCTGGAGCACAAGTCTTCAGTACTATTGCCGGAAAGTTGTCAGGGCACATAGTGCAAACGCTATCCAGTGTCACTAGCCATTTCTTGATATCACGTGGAGTGAATCGAATTGGCTGAAGACTGGCATCTGTGATGCTGGGGACATCCAGAGGCTGAGATGGATCATCCACTCGGCACTCCTGGCAGAAGATTGTTGCAAATGCTCAGCCTTGTCTTATGCGCTGCTCCTCCATCAGTGAGGATGGGGATATTTGTGGAGCCACCTCCTCCAGTGAGTTGTTTAATTGTCCACCACCATTCACGACTGGATGTGGCAGGACTGCACAGCTTAGATCTGATCCGTTGGTTGTGGGATTGCTTAGCTCTGTCTATCACTTGCTGCTTATGCTGTTTGGCATACAAGTAGTCCTGTTTTATAGCTTCACCAGGTTGACACTTCATTTTTTGGTATGCCTGGTGCTGCTCCTGGCATGCCCTCTTGCACTCTTCATTGAATCAACCCTTGGCTTGATGGTAATGATAGAGTTGGGGATATGCCAGGCCATGAGGCTACAGATTGTTTTTGAGTACAATGCTGCTGCTGATGGCCCACAGCGCCTCATGGATGCCCAGTCTTGAGTGGCTAGATCTGTTAGAAATCTATCCCATTTAGCACAGTGATAGTGCCACACAACATGATGGAGGGTATCCTCCATGTGAAGGCAGGACTTCGTCTCCACAATGACTGTGTGGTGGTCACTCCTACCAATACTGTCATGGACAGATGCAGCTGCAGCAGGCAGGTTGGTGAGGATGAGGTCAAGTATGTTTTTCCCTCTTGGTTCTCTTACCACCTGCTGCAAACCCAGTCTAGCAGCGATGTCATTTAGGACTCAGCCAGCTTGGTCAGTAGTGGTGCTACCGAGCCACTCTTGGTGATGTACATTGAAGTCCCCCACCCAGAGTACATTTTGTCCCCTTGCCAACCTCAGTGCTTCCTCCAAGTGATGTTCAACATGGAGGAGCACTGATTCATCAGCTGAGGGAGGGCGATATGCGGTAATCAGCAGGAGGTTTCCTTGACCATGTTTGACCTGATGTCACAAGACTTCATGGGCGAGCCATTGTTTTTTGAACTGGAGTGGGTTTACAGTGGGGTTCCCCAGAGGTCAGTTCAAGAAACACTGCTTTTCTTTATGTATTGATTACCAAGTTTAAGATGCAGGACACAATTTCAAAATTTGTAGCTAACACAAAACTTGAAATACTGTGATCCGTGAGAAGGATAGTGACAGACTTCAAGAGGACATAGAATGGGTGTATATGTGGCAGATGAAATTTAATGCAGAGAAGCGCAAAGTGGCACATTTTGATGAGAAGAACAAGAAAAGGCAGTGTAAAATAAAGGGCACAATTCTAAAGGGGTGCATGAACAGAGAGACCTTGGGTATATGTACACAAATTGTTGACGGTGGCATGGCAGGGGTAAATTGAAAAAGTGGGTTAAAAGGGCATACTGGATCCTGCGCTTTACAAATAGAGTGCAAAAGCAAGAAAGTTATGACAAATCTTTAGAGAACACTGGTTTAGTGTGTCCAATTCTGGGCACTGCACTTTAGGAAGGACATGAAGGCATTAAGGAGGGTCGGAAAAGATGTACGATAATGGTTTGAGGGATGAGGGGCTTAATTTACAGGATAGATTGGAGAAGGTAGGTAGTTCTCTTCAGAGAAAAGGTTGAGAGGAGATTTGATGATTGAGATTTTGAGGGTTCAAAATCATGGGTGTTCTCAACAGAGTAAAGTGAGAAAAACTGTTTCAGTTGCTGGAAGGGTTGAGAACCAGAGGACATTGATTTAAGGTCGTCAGCAAAAGAACCAACGGTGACATGAGGAAAAGCTTTTCTATGCAGCAAGTGGTTAGGATCTGGAATACACCATCTGAGTATGTGGTGGAGGCAGATACAATCATGGTTTTCAAAACAGGATTGGAAAATCACCTGAAGAGAATTTGCAGGACCAAGGGATAGGGTGGTGAAATGGGATTAGCTGAGTTGCTCTTGCTGAGAGCTGGCATGAACACAACTCTGACAATGAATGACCTCTTTGTGTTGTAATCATTCTATGATTTTTTTATGAAATTATGGTTGAATATTAATATGGTGTTTGTAGCAGCAACTTGGTCAAAGCTGGAACAGAAATTAATATGATATGGTCAAACGCTACACTAGATTTGGGGGGGTGGGGGTGGTTTGTGGCAGTGGTGTGAATCTAGATGAAATTTCCTCAATTGTTACATTTTATACACTGAAGGTAACAGTGCGTCTAGTTATAAAAATAACTCTGCTCCTTTGTAATTAGTTGGACTGGAAAAGTCCCAGGTTTAAAACCCAATACCTGATCTTATTTGGAGCATATTAAGAGATGTGAGAATTTGCTACAACAACCCAGGCTAGGAACAGACAAACCAGCCAGGGCCTTGTTGCGGATTATTATTGTGGTCCTAGCTGAAATTGTAACAATATTTAGCTCAGCTATGTTATACCTGTGATTGAAAAGCCTGTCAGCACATGCTGTTAAGGCTCACACATATGGGTATTTGCACAAGGCACCAGAGGGCAACTGGTGCCTATGGAACAGTATCCAGCAAGGGAAGAAGAAAATTAATGGATCGAAGAACCATCATTGCTTCACTCAGCTTTTAAAAATAAAACCACATTTTATGGGCAGAGCATTTGGGTTAACGTTTAGTGTCCTGAAATTTAACCTGAAACCCAACTTCCTGGCTTTGCTTTTGCTTGGACATAAAGTACAGTAAATTGGATTTGAGCTGTAGCTGAAGTCACCAATGCTTGTAAATTATTTTCTGACTTTGTTTTGCTGATATCTGAATACTTACTGACAACTTTAGAAAGACAGGTTTAGATCGAATGACTATCATATTACTGCCTGACCATCTGCAAAGTATAAACCACTAATAGCTCTGCTGTCATGAGAGAAACCTTACACTCCTGAAAGACTAGAGAAGACACCCACTTAGGTTAAGTACACTTATATGCTATCATATTTTAGACAGAACTAAAGTGTTTAAATTAAATGGTAGATTGAAAGCAATCCAATTTAAAATGTTCTAAATTAATCATTTAATTTTATGAATGAAATTAATTAAATATGGTCTCAGGAAAAAAATCTAAGTTATTAAAAGAACTGATGTTTAATAAAACCCTGTTCCTTTCAACAAATATGTCTAGAAACAACTTGAACACTTTTTAGAGTAGCTTGTACTTACCAACAGATGCAATACTACATTACCAGATTTGATAATTTACAAACTAATTAATCAGAAACCTATTAGGCAAAATGTAATATTGTAAAATATTACACTTTGTGTTTGGGAGATGTTGGATGCTAATGATGTCTGTTATAAACAAAGTGGTTTGTTTGAGTTTCAGTAGGTTTTTTTTTAATTTGGTCATGGAATGTGGGCATCACTGGCAAAGTGTCATTTATTGCTCTTGCCAAATGCCTTTGAGAAGGTTGTAGTGAGCAGCTTTCTTGAACTGCTGCAGTCTGTGTGGTGGACAGTAGTTATACCCACAGTGCTGTTAAGGTGGAAGTGTCAGGATTTAGACCCAGCAAAGATGAAGACAAAATATTTCCAAGCCAGATCTGTATGTGACTTGGTGTTCATATGCACCTGCTGTCCTTGTTTTGGGTGATAGAGGTCACTGGTTTGAAAGGTGCTGTCAAAGGAGTCTTAACAAATTGCTGCGGTGCATCTTGTAGATGGTACAGACTGTTGCCACAATGCACCAATGGTGGATAGATTGCCAATAAAGCAGACTGTTTTGTCCTGGATGATTTGGAGCTTCTTGAATGGAGCTGCACTCACCAGGCAAGTGGGCAGTACTCCATCACACCCCTGACTTGTGCCTTGTAGATGTGATGGAAAAGCTTTCGGGAGTCAGGAGGTGAGTTGCTCACTGCAGAATTCCCAGCCTCTGACCTGCTCTTGTAGCTATAGTATTTATGTGGCCGGGGGAGCCTCTAAAGGAGGTGTAGGAACTGACGGATCTCGGTGTATTTGTACATAGGTCATTGAACATGGCAGGGCATGTTGAGAGAGCAGTTAATAAAGTATATAGTATCTTAGGCTTTTTTAATAGGGGCATTGAGTACAAGAGTAAGGAGATCATGTTGAACTCTACTTAGGCCTCATCTGGGGTACTGCGTCCAGTTCTGGGCACCATACTTGAGGAAGGATGTGAAGGCATTGGAGAGAATACAGAGGCGATTCACAAGAATGATTCCATGGATAAAGAACTGTAGCTATGAGGATAGATTGGAGAGGTTGGGACTCTTTTCCTTGGAGAAAAGAAGGCAGAGAGGAGACTTGATAGAGGTATTCAAGATTCTGAAGAGTATGGACAGGGTTAATAGTGAGAAACTGTTCCCACTCAAGAGAACATCAAGAAATAGAGGGCTCAGATTCAAAATAATTGGCAAAATGAGTAAACGTGTTGAGGAAAAATGTTTTCACTCAGAGGGTGGTTGGAGCCTGGAACAAACTTCCTGAGAGGGTGGTGGAGGCAGATTCCATTGAGGTATTCAAAAGGAAATTGGATTGCTACCTGAAAAGAGAGAATGTGCAAGGTTATGGGGATAAGGCAGGGGAGTGGGACTTGGTGGATTGGTTTTTCAGAGAGCTGGTGCAGACTCGATGGGCCGAATGGCTTCCTTCTGCACTGTAAAGCTACTGTGAGACTGTGGTCCAGTTAAGTTTCTGGTCAATGGTGACCCCCAGGATGTTGATGGTGAGGGATTCAGTGATGGTAATGCTTTGGAGTGTCAAGGCAAGATGGTTAGATTCTCTCTTCTTAGAGATGGTCATTACCTGGCACGTTTGTGCCATAAATGTTATTTGCCACCTAGCCACTGAAGCCTGAACATATTCCAGTTCTTGCTGCATGTGCAAAGGAGTTGCAAATGGCACTAAACACTATGGATTCATTAGTGAACATACCCATTTCTGCACTTATGGATGAGGGAAGGTTATTGATGGTTGGGACCTAGGACACAGACGTGAGGATCTCCTGCAGTGATTTCCTGGGGCTGCAATAATTAACTCCAACCACCACAAGCATCTATCTTAATGCTAAGTGACTCCAGCCAGTGGAGTTTTTTCCCCCCGATTCCCACTGTCTTCAATTTTACAAGGGCTCCTTGATCAAATGCTACCTTGATACGAAGGGCAGTCACCCTCATTTCATCTCTGGCATTCAGTTCTTTTGTCCATGTTTGGACCAAAGCTGCAATAAGGTCTGGAGCTGAGTGGTCCTGGTGTAACCTAAACTGAGCATTGGCAAACTGATTATTGGTGAGCAAGTGTCACTTGAAAGCACAGTCGGCAGCATCTTCTTTTACTTTGTTGATGATTGAGAGTGGACTGATGGTGTGGTACTTGGCCAGGTTGGATTTGTCTTGCTTTTTTTGAATAGGATGTTCCTGTGCAATTTTCCACAGCATGTAGATGCTGGTGCTGTAGGTGCACTGGAACAGCTTGGCTAGGGCCACAGCTGATCAAATGGAGAAATCGTGCTGACTGTACAGCTGTTAGTTCATGTTTAAATCTATTTTTGCATAATGCAGCTTAATATTTGATCATTTCACTTATTAGTGACTGCCCAGAAAAACTGGGAAATAAGAATATTGGCTAGGGATGTTGTGATAGACATGGAGTTACAGGAGAAGCAAAGTTTAAAAAGTGTCCAGCAAGGGAAATTGACGGGGTTAAACTGTTTATACTTCAATGCAAGGAGTATTACAAACAAGGTAGATGAGTTAAGGACACAGGTAGACACATGGCAGCAGGATGTCATTGCTATAACGGAGACCTGGCTAAAGGAGGGACAAAACTGACAGCTAAATATTCCTGATTATAGAGTCTTCAGACATGATAGTGTAGGAGATAAAAAAGGAGGGGGGCTAGCACTAATGGTTAAAGAATCAATTCCAGTTGTGAGAAGGGAAGATATACTAAATGGGTCAACAAACAAGGCTTTATGGATTGAGCTTAGAAATAAAAAAGGGGCAGTCACACTACTGGGAGTATACTACAGACCCCCAAATAGTGAAAGGGAGATAGAAGAACAAATATATAGGCAAATTTCTGCTTCTAAGAACAAGAGGGCAATAATAGTAGGAGACTTCAATTATCCTAATATCAACTGGGATTCAAACAATATAAGGGGCACTGAGGGAGAAAAATTCATGTAGTGTCCAGGAAAATTTTTTCAACCAATTAGTGACAAACCCAACGAGAGGAGATGCAATTCTAGACCTAGTCTTGGGGGACGAAGAAGGGCAAGTGAGTGAAGTGACAATTGGCGACCATTTCGGGGACAGTGATCACAATTCAGTTAGATTTAGCATTACCATGGAAAAGGACAGAGATA
Source organism: Cetorhinus maximus (assembly GCF_964194155.1). Classification (NCBI taxonomy): domain Eukaryota; kingdom Metazoa; phylum Chordata; class Chondrichthyes; order Lamniformes; family Cetorhinidae; genus Cetorhinus; species Cetorhinus maximus. The sequence goes on along the minus strand of NC_135884.1, from coordinate 25,121,053 downwards.
AGGCACAAGTCTTGAACTGGGGGAAGGCAAATTTTGCAGAAATGAGAAGGGACTTGGATGAGGGGGACTGGACAGCACTGCTGGAGGATAAAACAGTGGAAAACCAGTGGGAAGCACTAAAAAGTGAGATCCTAATTGTACAAAGTAGACATGCCCCCTACAAAAATAAGAGTGGCACTGCCAAATCTAGATCTCCCTGGTTGCCTAGGAATACAGGGGAAGATCAAACAGAAAAAGAAAGCGTATGATAGGCACAAAGAACTAAGCACTGCAGGTAGCCTAGATGAATACAGGAAGTGCAGGGACGAAGTAAAAAAGGAAATAAGGAAATCAAAGAGAGGGCATGAAGAAAGATTAGCAAGTAAAGTTAAAGATAACCCAAAGATGTTTTACCAATATATTAATGCTAAAAGGTTAGTTAAGGAAAACGTGGGACTTATCAGAGATGAAGATGGAAACTTGTTTGTACATGCAGAGGCAGTGGGAAGGAATTGGAGTGAATATTTTGTCTCCGTGTTTATAAAGGAAAAGGAGGACGTAGATATAGTAGTCCAGGAGGAACACTGCGAGATATTAGACGGCATAGTCATAAAGAGAGAGGAAGTACTCGAAAGGTTGAAATCCTTGAAAGTTGATAAGTCGCCAGGGCCAGATGGATTGTTTCCGAGGCTGCTGAAGGAAGCCAGGGAGGAGATAGCAGATGCTCTGAGGATGATTTTCCAATCTTCACTAGATACAGGGGTGGTACCGGAGGACTGGAGAAATGCAAACGTAGTTCCGTTGTTTAAAAAGGGATCAAAGGAAATGCCAAACAATTATAGGCCAGTTAGTCTTACATCGGTGGTGAGCAAATTAGTAGAATCAATCCTGAGAGATAGGATTAACTGTCATGCGGAAAGGCATGGACTAGTCAGGGATGGTCAGCATGGATTTGTTAAAGGAAGGTCATGCCTCACAAATTTGATTGAATTCTTTGAGGAAGTGACAAGAAGGGTTGATGAAGGTAGTGCACAACAGATGTTGTGTACATGGATTTTAGCAAGGCATTTGACAAGGTCTCACATGGCAGACTGGTCAGGAAAGTAAAAGCCCATGGGATTCAGGGTAATGTGGCAAACTGGATAAAAGGTTGGCTTTGTAACAGGAAACAAAGAGTAATGGTTGACGGATGCCCTTGTGAATGGAAAGTTGTCTCAGGTGGTGTTCCACAGGGCTCGGTGTTGGGACCCTTGCTGTTTGTTTTATATGTTAACGATTTGGACGTGAACGTTGGCGGCATGATTGGGAAATTTGCAGATGAGACAAAGATTGGCTGAGTAGTGGATAGTGTAGAGGATAGCCATAATCTCCAAAACGATTTAGATGGGTTGGTGGAGTGGGCGGTAAAGTGGCAGATGGATTTTAACATAGAGAAGTGTGAGATCATATATTTAGGGAGGTCAGTTACAGGGATTACAAAATAAATGGGAATATACTAAGAGGGGTAGATGAAGTGAGAGATCTTGTAGTACAAGTACACAGGTTCTTGAAGGCAGCAGTTCAGTAGACAAGGTTGTAAAGAAGGCATATGGAATGCTCTCCTTCATTGGCAGAGGTATAGAATATATAAGTAAGGATATAATGTTGGAATTGTATAAAACACTGGTGAGGCCACAACTGGAGTATTTTGTGCAGTTCTGGTCACCACATTACAGGGAGGACGTAATAGCTCTGGAAAGAGTGCAGAGGAGGTTTACAAGAATGTTGCCAGGGTTAGAAAAGTGTAGCTATGAGGAGAGATTGGATAGGTTGGGGTTATTCTCCTTAGAACAAAGAAGGCTGAGAGGTGACTTGATTGAGGTGTACAAAATTATGAGGGGAATAGATAGAGTGGACAGGATAAAATTGTTTCCCTTGATGGAGAATTCTAGAACCAGGGGACGTAGATTCAAGATAAGTGGCAGAAGGTGTAGGGGGGACATGAGGAAGAACTTTTTTACGCAGAGGGTAATGGGTGTCTGGAATTCGCTACCCAAGTTGGTGTTAGAGGCAGAAACTTTAAATTCTTTTAAAAAGTACCTGGATCTGCACCTAAAGTGCTGTAAGCTGCAGGGCTATGGGCCGGGTGCAGGAAGGTGGGATTAGAAAGGGCACCTGGGCTGGCATGGACAAGATGGGCTGAATGGCCTCCTTCTCTGCTGTAACTTTTCTATGGTCCGAACTGATCTTGTATACCTTAAAATGGAACGCCAGTAAAAACTGGGAAATAAGAGTACTGGTCCAAACTGATTTTTTTTCCTTCTGGGTGCTGCTTTTACCAGTTAATGTACCTCTGCACATTATGATTAATTGAAATATGTACATAATAGACATTTGTGGGTTCACAATCTTGTGCAAGCAAAGTTATTGCAGCAGCGTAAATTATTGTGTGTATCTGAGGTGCTCAATAGTTGGTTGACCAAATGCATCTCCACTAAAATTTGGGTGATTCTCAATGGGAAGGGTGAGTTGGACATTGCTCTGGAGGAGGCTACAGATGGGAGGGGGTGAGGTAATGGAGGTATTCAAACAAGGAGGAGAATTTTAAATGTGGGATGTTGGAACCAGGTGCCAATGTAAATGAGTGATGATAAACATTATGGATGAGTGGGACTTCATGTATGATAGGATATGAGCAGCAGAGTTTTTGATTAGCTGACTTTTTTTCATTTCCACAGGAAGGACAGTGTTTGTAGTGTAAAACCATGGGCTGAATTTTCCCCCCATCGGGGAGCGAGCGTGAACCCAATCGGCGCCCCTGATCGAGTGCGCGCCGCCATTTTACATGGCCGGGCCAATTAAGACCCACCCAGCGTGACGCACACCCAGAAACACTGTGCACTTCCTGTGCAGGCGGTGGGGTATTCCCTGAGTTGAGGTCTGCGCTCTTTTGTGCATGCGTGCGAAAGAGCACAGAAATCTCCGAAGCACAGAGGTGCCTCAGGGAGATTAGTTTAAGTTCTGAAAAATTTAATAAAGGGAAAAAAAATTTTAAGGACATGTCCCCTCATGTGAAACTGTCACATAAGCTGGGACATGTCCATTAATTTTTTCAAAAATTTTTATTTAACTAATAAGCCCATCATGAAACCTCATCCCGCCTGTGGATGAGGTTTCATGAAAACTGCGAAGGCCACCTGGGCTCTTCGCCTGCCCACCAACCTTAAGGTTGGACGGGCAGCATTCTCAACAACTTTAATTACTTTCTTAATGACCTTAATAGGCCTTTGACAGTTCGGCGGGTGCACAGCCGACACGCTGCACGCCTGCCGAACTGACAGTCTAAATGACGAGCGGTGATGTCGGGACGCCCGCCTGATATCACCGTGCGTCATTTTACGCGTTAGCAAGTGGGCCCCGCCCCCGCTCGCCGACCGGAAAATTCTTCCCCATAGGTCTGTTGAACTTACATACTTAGTTTCAAGCTGATAGCAATGCTATGAGATGCTGTGGGGTCATTAGCAACAAATGTGTAGTTCCACAACCTGTAACAACAACAACTTATATTTATATAGTGCTTTTCAGTATAATAAAATATCCCAAGGCACTTCACAGGAATATTATAAAACAAAATATGACACCAAGCCACATAAGGAGATATTAGGGCAGTTGACCAAAAGTTTGATCAAAGAGGTAGGTTTTAAGGAGTGTCTTAAAGGAGGAAAGCAAGATAGGGAGGTTAAAAAGTGTAGGGAGGGAACTCCAGAGCTTGGGGCCTAGGCAACTGAAGACATGGTCTCCAATGGGAGCAAGAATTATAGGGGCACAGATATCTTGGAAGGTTGTTGGGTTCAAGAAGTTTACAGAGATAGGAAGGAGTGAGGCCATGGAGGAGTTTGAAAACAAGGATGGGAATTTTAAAATCAAGGTGTTGCTTTGACCATGAGCCAATGTGGTCAGCGAGCAGAGGGATGACAAGGGAACAGGACTTGATGTGAGTTGACACGTGGACAGCAGTGTTTTGGATGACGAGCTGGGAGTAACCTCAGTCTGGTACATCCTTTACTACTTGATCACATCAAGTCAGGAGACCAACCTTGGTTAAATGAGGAATATCAAAGGGCATGCTAGTAGCAACTACATGGGAAAACCTGCAAAATGAAATATCAAAAGCTGCAGGGTATAGTCAGAGTTAGACAGTTCCAGAACCAAGATTTAACCCTACACTACAATGTGTACAACCAGACAACTAACAGGAAGAGGAGGCTCCATCAACATCTGCATCTTAACCATCATTCAATCCAGAAATCAATTGAGATCAGGCTGAAATATTTGCAAGCAACTTCAGCCAAAAAAGTTTCAGTGGACAAATCCTACTTTGTGTCTGAGATCCCCACCATCATAGGTGCCACCGACCAGCCAATTCAGTTCACTCCAAATTACATTGTAATGGCTGAGTACACTGGACATGGCAAAGGCCATGGCTCCCAACAACATTCCAGTTGAGGTGCTATTGACCTGTATACAAGTACTAGTTTTTTCCCTAGCCAGGCTGTTCCAATATAACTATGATGTGTGTATCTGCCAAAAAATGTTGAAGATTGCCCAGGTAAGTCTGATCCACAAAAAAACAGGATAAATCTAACCTGGCCAATTGCTGCTCCATTGGCCGCTTCCTAATCATCAGGACATTGACAGTATGAGCTATCATTGCTGCTTGATCATCAATAAACTGCATGCTCATGCTTCGTTCCATTAGAATCACTTTGTTTCTGATCTCATCATAGTTTTGATTATATAGATGAGAGACTGGGAGGAGACATTGGCCAGGATCAGATAGGTAAAGCTAGAACCAAGTGAGGTTGGTTTTACTAAGATAGACAGTGGAGGCAGATAATGTGGCAAATGATGTCAAAGACTACAGAGGTATTGGAAGGATAATACACCATGGTTATTGATACTGTAAACAAATTATACATCAAAATGACCAATCTCTGAGCAATTGATTATAAAAGTTCAAGAGGAGAGACATATTCAAGTTTTTAGAATTTTAATTTCTATAAAATTAAAGATCTTGAGAGAATCAAGCCAGCCATAATAATTTCAGCAGTTGCTACAATGATAAAATTGCAAAAAAATATATACAAGATTGGAAAGTTAAATCATTTACAATTATTCAGTTTCACTATCTAGGATCAGAAAAAGGGAAAGAAATCCTTGGTTATCAAATTTCCAAAAGTTAAATTTAAAAGCTTCAACATCAAGCACCCAAGTAGCTGTAACAGTAGAATGATGAATTCTCTTACTCCAAAGTTCAGCTTTGACTGACTGAATGAACTCAGCTTTATGGATATGCATTCAGTTTTCGCCAGCTCAGGACAGGATAGCAAATCCGACTAAGAAAATAGCAAGTATTATTATGGGGTTTATCCCACTCCACAAAATAGTCCATTTGTCCCATAGTACAGAGCAGCATTGATGGCATCCAGCTACAACAGTCATCCACTTTTCCATCTGAAAAACGAAAGCACATATTTAGAAAGGCAGAGAAGCGACAGATATATAAGAGGAGAGATGTGTAATTTAAAAAGAATTGGCATGGTCTTATACTTTGAATGTAGCATTTGTCTTTAAGTATTTACAATGTGGAATTATGTTTCTTGTACAAAAAGTGACAAAATGGTATTGAGTCCAATTCAGTAACATCAATATTACTCTAATTGGACCAAATGAAGTAATTGTCACCATTGTAGGACTGAACCAAGATCTTCTGACTCAAGTGCTACCAATTGAGCCAAGTTGGTATTTTAAAGCTTGAAATGTAATGACATTGAAAGTTCGAAGTACAATAACTGTAAATGTCCATGTACAATTGAATTTACTTTGTTTTCTTCCAGTCATAGAATGATGCAGACTTTTGATGTATTTGTAGCTGGTGGACTGGAATGGGAAACATTCTTTCTCTGGTGATTTATGGGTTCATTTTGTGTGTGGACTATCTGTTCTCTCATTCTGCTGAGAGACTGATGGTTTAACAGCTCTTCCTGCTGCTTCTCCATTTCATTTTTTGTCTCAGTAGTTTTCATACATTGGGACAGTTGATCCATCAGCTCTTTTATCCTTTGTTCTTTAGTGGCTTGCTGAAATTCTAACTCTGTAATTCTCTTCCTTAAATGAATTGCAGTCTCTTTGGATTCCTGAAACTAGAGAGAAAAAAACAATTACCACTAAGTGCGGTTTGCTTAACTTGAAAAGGTTTACTCCTGTGATTTGTTGCAAGCTTTGCTTTCTGGCTGGCAAAACCTACTGTTTTCCCTCCCTAGAAACTATGCCAATATTAACTTCCATATGTTGTCAAATCTTCCACAATCGCAGAAATACAAGTAGATCTGAGGAAAGGTCATTAATCTGAAACGCTATTTTTATATATTACCAGAATTTTTATTCTGGTGTCAGGACCATGGCGGGAGACTGGCAGGTTGGCAGGCACTGGGGAATTCTCACCCCACTTGCCTCGGGTACTGCCTTCTCAGCAGAACGAAAATTCTGCCCCACTATCTGTCCCTCACTCCACAGATACTGCTAGACTTGATTGAGAATTTCCAACGTTTTCTGTCCTTGTTTCAAACAAGTATCTTTATTGGTATTAAAGAAAAAAATATTGTGGATGCTGAAAATCTGATGTATAAACATAAAATGTTGGAAAAACTCACTCACTAACTCAAACTTTATAGCATTGTACAAACAATATTCTCCATGTAATAGATACAATATTATATTATTCATAAAGATTTGAGACACAAACACACCAGCCCAAAATGACGAACTTTGAACATGCAGCCAGTACTCTTAGAAGGGTGAAGGACAGCTCAGCAATTTCAATCAAAATGCTGCTTTGTTTACATGTGGGTGTTTGAACAAAAACTAGTGAACAGTTAGGCCAGAATTTTACATTCAGCATACGGGTGCGCACCCGACGCGCTGGAACGTAAAATGGTGCGCGATGACATTGCCGTCACTGCGCACTGTCACAATATTTTGTTTGGCAGGTGCGTGCCGGAGTCGGCTGCCTACCCGCCAATAATTGAAAGGCCTATTAAGGCCATTAACAAGGTAATTAAGTTGAATTTTACGTGCCCATCCAACCTTACAGTTGGCGGGCAGGCGAAAAGGCCAAGTGGCCTTTGCATTTTTTAGGAAACCTCATCCACAAGCGGGATGAGCTTTCCTAAAGCCAATACAAATTACATAAAACTTTTTTTTGCCATTTAAAAACATGTCCCATCTCATGTGACACAGTCACATGAGGGGACGTGTTTCATTAAATTTGTAATGCCATTATTCATGTTTTTAAAAAGTGCTTCAATCTCCCTGAAGCAGCTCCGTGCCTCAGGGAGATTGAAGCGCTCCTTCGTGCGCTTGCGCGAACTGCGCGCTAGACCCAACTCTCCCCCCCGCCCTCCCGCACAGGCAGCACTCAGTGCTACTGCTCGCGATCCATGCAGGGTGGGCCTTAATTGGCTGCCTGACCGCCCCTGCCCACCATGCCCACACACAGAATGTAAAATTCTGGCCTTAGAGTTCAAGATTTGGAAACCGAATTCCTGAGCTGTCCGGGTTAAATTTTAGTAAGAAAAAATGAAGATTAATATCTTCCTCAGTGCAGGAATTCTTCAAATCTTTACAGTTATTGATGGTTACCTTTTTGAACATTTTAAAATCCTGACTTTACTACTTAAAGTTAACAAAACGATCTTGTGTCCTTTTTTAATTTGAACAAAACTTTGTCATGAACAAATTCAAGATGAATACGTAGAGAACTCTACAAGATCTTTGGAACTCATAAAATTTTTAGAAGCTTCTTAAAGACTTAAGACTTTGCATCTTTATTTCAAAAAGAGCCCCTTTCAGATAAGTAGAAAACACAAATTGGAGTATTGTTAACAATTAACAATCAACGCTTTTGGGAGTCATTAAATGCCTTCTACTGTTACACAAGTGATCCAACAGTAACATACAAACATATGAATTAGGAGCAGGAGTAGGCCACTCGGCCCCTCGAGCCTGCTCTCCCATTCAATAAGATCATGGCTGATTTGAAAGTAACCTCAACCCCACATTCCTGCCTACCCTAGAAAACCTTTCGCCCCCTTGTTAATCAAGAATCTAACTCTGTCATAAAAATATTCAAAGACTCTGCTTCCACCGCCTTTTGAGGAAGAGAGTTCCAAAGACTCTCAACACTCAGAGAAAACATTTCTCTTTATCTCTGTCTTAAATGAGCAACCCCTTATTTTTAAACAGTGACCTCTAGTTCTAGATTCTCCCACAAGAGGAAACATCCTCTCCACATCCACCCTGTCAAGACCCTTCAGGATCTTAAAGGTTTTCATTAAGTCACCTCTTTACTCTTCTAAATTCCAGTGGAAAGAAGCCTAACCTGTCCAGCCTTTCCTCATAAGACAACCTACCCATTCCTGGTATTAGTCTAGTAAAGCTTCTCTGAACTGCTAATGTACTTACTTTTTTTAAAATAAGGAAACCAGTACTGTACGCAATACTCCAGATGTGTTCTCACCAATGCCCTGTACAACTGAAGCATAACCTCCCTACTTTTGTCATCAATTCCCCTCACAATAAATGATAACATTCAATTAGCTTTCCTAATTACCTGCTGTACCTGCATACTAACCTTTTATGATCCATGCACTAGGACACCAAGATCCCTCTGAATCTCAGAGCTCTGCAATCTCTCACCATTTAGATAATGAGTTTCGTTTTTATTCTTGAACAATTTCACATTTGCCCACATTATAATCCATTTGCCAGATCTTTGCCTACTCACTTAACCTACCTGTCACTTTGTAGCCTCCTTACATCCTCTTCACAATTTATTTTCCTACCTATCTTTGTCATCAGCAAATTTAGCAACCATTCCTTCAGCACCAACAATTTGCTCAATACCACTTCCCTGGTGATTGTAATTTGCCCAAGTTCCTCCCTCCCTTCCATTTCCTAACTTACAGCTATTTCCAGGATGTTACTTGTGTCCTCAATAGTGGAGTCTGATGCAAAATACCTGTTTAATTAATCTGCCATCTCCCTACTTTTCATTACCAATTCCCCAGATGCACTCTCTATAGGGCCAACGGTCACTTTGTTAACTCTTTTCTTATTTAAATATCTATAGAAACTCTTACTATCTGCCTTTATATTACTAGCTAACTTTCTCTCAGACTCTATTTTTTCTCTCCTCATTAATCTTTGTAATTTTTTGCTGTTCTTGATATTCTTTCCAATCTTCTGTCCTGCCACCCGTCTTTGCATAATTATATGCTTTATCTTTTAAGTTTGATACTGTTTTTAATTTTTTTAGTTAACCACAGATGGTGGGCCCTCCCCTTGGAATTTTTCTTCCTCATTGGAATGTATATATTCTGTGTAATCTGAAATATCCCTTTAAATGTCTGCCACTGAACTTCTATTGACCTATCCCTTAACCTCATTTGCCAGTTCACTTTAGCTAGCTCTGCTTTCATGCCCTCATAATTGCCGATATTTAAGTTTAAAATACTAGTCTTGGATGCACTCGTTTCTCCTTCAAAATGTATGTAAAATTCAATCATATTATGATCACTGCTATCTAGGGATGCCTTCACTAGGAGGTTATCAATTAATCCTATCTCATTGCTCAATACCAGGTCATAGCCTGCTCCCTGGTTGGCTCCAGAATGTGCTGTTCTAAGAAACTATCCTGAAAACATTCTATGAACTCTTCATCTATGCTACCTGTGCCCATCTAATTTTTTCCAGTCTATATGTAGATTAAAATCCCCCATGATTATTGCTGCACCTTTCTGGCAAGCTCCCATTATCTCTTCTTTTATACTCTGTCATACTGTGTAGTTACAATTAGGGGATGTGTACGCCACTCCCACAAGTGACTTCTTGCCATCATCATTCCTTATCTCTACCCAACCGCTTCTACATCCTGGTTTCTAGAACTTAGGTCATCTCTTTCTAATGTGCTAATACCATTATTAATTAATGGGGCTATGCCTCCATCTTTTCCTAACTTCCTGTCCTTCCTAAATGTCACATACCCTTCAATATTCAGGTCCCAATCTATGTCATCCTGTAGCCATGTCTCTGTAATGGCTATCAGCACAAATAAAAATAAATAAGTATGATCTATCAGTTCATCTGTTTTGTTTTGAATGCTACGTGTGTTTATATATAGAGCCTTTGGTTTTGTCCTTTTTTTATTATTTTTGTAGCCTTATCTGCTGATTTACTCTTAGATTTGTACTCTCTGACCCTTCCTGTCTGTTTATCATTTCCCAGAAAAGTAATTTCTCTCTTGCCTTGTCTCTACTCTTTGGCTTACCACATCTTCCCAAATTTGACCCCTTGCCCCCACAATTCAGTTTAAAACCTTCTCTACCTCCCTAATTAGGTGGTTTATAAGGACACCAGCCCCAGCACAGTTCAGGCGAAGACCGTCCCAATGGTACAGATCCCACTTTCCCCAATACTGGTGGCAGTGCCCCACAAACCAGAACCCACTTCTCCCACACCAGTCTCTTGCTCTTTGCTACAGAGAACAGTGTCAATCCCCCTTACTATACTGCCCCTTACTACCACTACATTCCTTTTTGCTCCCCCCACTTGGATGGCTTCTTGTACCACGATGTTATGTTGGACAATTGCAGAGGGTCACACTCCTGCCCTCTGGATCCCCTTACCTGCCTCACTCGTAGTCCCTGCCCACTCCTGTCCCTGCCCACTGACCAAACCAGAAGACCCTATCTTAAGTGGTGTGACTGCCTCCTAGTATAAAACAGCAAGGTAACTTCCCCCTCCCTGATGTATCACCGAACCTGCAGCTCAATGACTCTGGGCTGAAGTTCCTCAAGCTGCAAACACTTACTGCAGACGTGTTTGCCCTGGATCACAATGTTATCCAAGAGCTCCCACATGCTACAGCCTTGACACATCACCTATCCTGCCATCCTTAATGTGTTTTAAATAATTACTTAATTATATTTATCACTTATTTATGTTGCTTTCTTATATATCTTATTAATTTTACCATCAAATTGTGTACTATTTTGAACCTTGGGGATAGAATAGAATTTACCAGATACTCACCAAACAGCTAGCTCCTTTCCCTGTAGTAGAACAAGAACTAATTTCTATAGGGTGAGAAACATAGAAAGAGGAGATGAACAGCTCCTTCTCCCCTTCACTGAACTCCCTTCTCACTAAACTCATTCTCCAATCAGTAAGTCATATTATTCAGTAAAATTATTCAGATTCCCATTGATGTACATTGATTGACAAATATGCCAGTTGTCATACTGTAATCTCAGTTCATGTCACAGAATCACAGTGCAGAAGAGGCCCTTCGGCCCATCCAGTCTGCACCGACATGTGAGAAACACCTGACCAACCTACCTAATCCCATTTACCAGCACTTGGCCTTGAATGTTATGACGTGCCAAGTGCTCATCCAGGTACTTTTTAAAGGATGTGAGGCAACCCACCTCTACCACCCTCCCAGGCAGTGCATTCGAGACCGTCACCACCCTCTGGGTGAAAAAGTTTTTCCTCACATCCCCCCTAAACCTCCTGCCCCTCAACTTGAACTTGTGTCCCCTTGTGACTGACCCTTCAACTAAGGGGAACAGCTGCTCCCTATCCACCCTGTCCATGCCCCTCAATCTTGTACACCTCGATCAGGTCACCCCTCAGTCTTCTCTGCTCCAACGAAAACAACCCAAGTCTATCCAACCTCTCTTCATAACTTCAATGTTTCATCCCAGGCAACATCCTGGTGAATCTCCTCTGCACCCCCTCCAGTGCAATCACATCCTTCCTATAATGTGGTGACCAGAACTGCACACACTACTCCAGCTGTGGCCTCACTAAAGTTCTATACAACTCCAACATGACCTCCCTACTTTTGTAATCTATGCCTCGAATGATAAAGGCAAGTGTCCCATATGCCTTTTTCACCACCCCACTAACGTGCCCCCCTCGCCTTCAGAGATCTATGAATACATACGCCAAGGTCCCTTTGTTCCTGAGAATTTCCTAGTGCCATGCCGTTCATTGAATACTTCCTTGTCAAATTACTCCTTCCAAAGTGTATCACCTCACACTTTCCAGGGTTAAATTCCATCTGCCAGTTATCTGCCCATTTGACCATCCTGTCTATATCTTCCTGTAACCCAAGACACTCAACCTCACTGTTAACCACCCGGCCAATCTTTGTGTCATCCGCAAACTTACTAATCCTACCCCCCACATAGTCATCTATGTTGTTTATATAAATGACAATGTCAGACTGGAGCACAGCAGACAACTAGCAACCTTATCACAATTTACCATTGCTTTCTGCATATATTACCGATGGCCATTTCAAAGTGATATAGCAGCCTCAATCAATTTTAAAATGAATAGATTATCAGATATTCCCAAGATGTTGACAAGCTATTTAATATGAGGTCTACATTTGATCACAGAGCTCAATGTCAAATCCTATGTTTTGTTTTTTTAGATTAAAGTTTAAGATTGAAAGAATTTTGTAACATTATCAAATCTTTGTGTGATTAACCTCGGTTGTAGCTGAACAGCTAAAGTGAAGCATGGTTGAGATGTAATCCATAATTTCATTCATGAAGGAAATAGTCAAGAATAGCAATACAAAATGCATTTTTTTTAAACTTCTGCTACTCCAAATAGACAATTTTTAATTTTGTATTTTATTGTCACAGATGAATTCAGAGACTTTATCAGGGAAATTGGCTTGAGGTTGAATAATATTGCAAAATATTTACCATTTAAACAAGCACATTGAAATAGTTTAAAATAGGTTGCTATTTCTTCAGTTTCTTTGCAATCTTTCAAAATCGACAATTGATTGGCATAAAGCTTACTTGTTCAGTTTCAGCCCAAAGGGGTGACAATCTTAAATATTCCGATAATGGCCTCCTTTGGTCCAATGTCTTAAATGTAAGAGAAATCGTTTCAGCTGATTGATATCTGATGGCTTATTTTGGACTAAGACCATAGTTAAAATGATTTCTACAATATATTTAAGTAATTTTAAACTCTGAATGATCAGTTTCCAAAGATTATAAGGAAACGGTTATTGTATAATTCATTTCAATGTGACAAAATGAAAAGCCTGTGAAGAAGAACCCTGCAAATTCTTGAACATAATCAGTGTTTCTGTAATTTTATCAATGACCCTAGATCATGATTTTTTTTCAGTACAGATGTAAATCGAAACAAAAATGATAGGCTCAACTTTTTTTTTAAAAACAGCTGGGCAAAAGGTTCACAACTTTTTGAAAAGTATAAAGTAAAAATAATAATGGTTTTGGAATAAAACAATATTTTGGCAACAAAACATCTGTAATATAGAAGTGTTTTTTTTTTCCTAAGGAAATTCAACTGGTTGAGAATATGCCCCATGCCACTTTTTCCCCAGAAACATTCTTTACATATGAAGTTAACAGGTTTTAAAATTTAGCAGATGGTATTACAGGTATTGACTTCAATATTTCATTTTATTCAAGGTTGTTCACTGACTTAATGAAGACCCAAATGGATACATGTCTTTTTTAAAAATTTTTTTGTAGTACTTAATTCTTAGACTAATATCTATGTTATACAATTCATAAAAGCAATATCAGTGTTATTTTATAAAGGCCTGATAGAAAAATCTGCAGAAACACAAATAAGTCATAGTGATAAAGAATACATGATCCTAACAACAACAAAAATAGTTATTTATCTTGTCTAACCTTTTGACCCACTCAATCATTTTCATTTCCTCCAAACTTGGTACCTAAACTATATCTTTCTACTCACTTTGAGACGGATCAGTTGTTATTATCTCTTTCTACCTTGATGCCAGCCCTATCGCTCCCCACTCCCCATGTATCAGAATGTCCACATTTCTTTTTTGAATGTTTCAATCAAAATGCACAATTTAAGGTTGCATGAGTGAAACAACCATTAAAGGCAAAATTGCTTAATTAATGTTGCGATTTTCCACACCGCTGCGCCCCCACACACACACACGCGCGCACACACACACACACACACACACACACACACACCCCCCCCCCCCCCCACCCCCAACCCATACTGCACTCTCCATAAATTGTTTCTCCAAGCCCTGCTGCCGACATCCTATCCTGAACTTAGTCTGGCTGACCCATCATCCCCTGACCTGTATTAAAAAGGATGTGTCTCCTCATCCTGTGAAAATTTGGCAGCTTCTTTGCTTTCTTCAAAAGACTTTGAAATAAACTAGAGGTTGAATTCTCAAAGCTTTTATTTCAAGTAAGTGGTTGTTACGTAGGTAAATTACAATTGTGTTTCAATTAATATATATCTGTTCATGGTCAAGGCCAGCATTTATTGCTGAGGCAGAAGTGAGGCAGCATGTGAGAACATGACTATAAATGGCAACCTGAACAGGACCGAGACTGATGTCCTAGGGGGAATATTTGCTACAGTGGTTGGGGAGGGTTTAAACTAAAATGGCAAGGAGTCAGAGGAGGGGGAATCAAGCACAAGAACAAAAGACAGAAACGGGAATAAGAAAAGTGATAGGCAGAGAAATCAAAGGCAAGAATCAAACAGGGCCTCAGTGAAAATTAGTGGGAACAGGACATGTAATGTTAAAGAGACAAGCCTTAAGGCTTTGTGCCTTAATGTGAGGAGCATTCGCAATAAAGTGGATGAATTAACCGCGCAAATAGATGTAAACAAGTATGATATAGTCGGGATTACGGAGACATGGCTGCAGTGTGACCAGGGATGGGAACTGAACATCCAGGGGTATTCAGTGTTTAGAAAGGACAAACAAAAAGGAAAAGGCGGTGGAGTTGCATTGCTGGTTAAAGAGGAAATTAACGTAATAGTGAGGAAAGATATTAGCTCCGACGATGTGGAATCTATATGGGTAGAACTCAGAAACGCCAAGGGGCAAAAAACATTAGTGGGGGTTGTATATAGACCCCCGAACTGTAGTGGTGATATTGGGAATGGCATTAAACAGGAAATTAGAGACACATGCAATAAAGGAACATCTGTAATTATGAGTGACTTTAATCTGCATATAGATTGGGCAAATCAAATTAGCAACAATACCGTAGAGGAGGAATTCCTGAAGTGTATACAGGATGGTTTTCTGGACCAATACGTTGAGGAACCAACTAGAGAACAGGCCATCCTAGACTGGGGATTGTACAATGAGAAAGGAATAATTGGCAATCTAGTTGTGCGAGGCCCCTTGGGGCTGAGCAAACATAATATGATAGAACTCTTCGTCAAGATGGAATGTGACGTGGTTGATTCTGAGACTAAATTCCTGAATCTTAATAAAGGAAACTACGATGGTATGAGGCGTGAGTTGTCTGTGATGGATTGGGAAACTTTACTTAAAGGGATGACGGTGGATAGACAATGGCAAACGTTCAAAAAGCACATGGGTGAACTGCAACAATTATTTATTCCTGTCTGGCGCAAAAGTAAAATAGGAAAGGTGGCCAAACCATGGCTTAGAAGGGAAATTAGAGATAGTATTAGATCCAAGGAAGAGGCATACAAATTGGTCAGAAAAAACAACAGACCTGAGGATTGGGAGCAGTTTAGAATTCAGCAAAGGAGGACCAAGGGAATGATTAAGAAGGGGAAAATAGAGTACGAGAGTAAGCTTGCAGGGAATATTAGAAACTTTCACAGTCAGTTTTTTAGGTATGTGAAGAGAAAAAGATTGGTGAAGACAAATGTAGGTCCCTTACGGTCAGAAACAGGGGAATTTATAATGGGGAACAAAGAAATGGCTGACCAACTAAATATACACTTTGGTTCTGTCTTCACAAAGGAGGACACAAATAACATACCAGAAATGTTGGGGAACGCGGTTTAGTAAGAGGGAGGAACTGAAAGAAATCAGTATTAGTAGGGAAATGGTGTTGGAGAAATTGATGGGATTGAAGGCCGACAAATCCCCAGGGCCTGATAACCTACATCCCAGAGTACTTAAGGAAGTGGCCCTAGAAATAGTGGATGCATTGGTGGTCATCTTCCGAGATTCTATAGACTCTGGAACAGTTCCTACAGATTGGAGGGTAGCTAATGTAACCCCACTATTGAAAAAGGGAGGTAGAGAGAAAACAGGGAATTATAGACCAGTCAGCCTGACATCGGCAGTGGGGAAAATTCTAGAGTCCATAATAAATGATTTAATAGCTGAGCACTTGGAAAATAGTGGCAGAATCAGACAGAGTCAGCATGGATTTATGAAAGGGAAATCATGCTTGACCAATCCACTGGAATTTTGAGGATGTAACTAGTAGAGTTGATGAGCGGGAGCCAGTGGATGTGGTTTATTTGGACTTTCAGAAGGCTTTCGACAAAGTCCCACATGAGATTGGTGTGTAAAATTAAAGCGCGTGGGATTGGGGGTGGTGTATTGAGATGGATAGAAAATTGGTTGGCAGACAGGAAACAATGAGTAGGAATAAACTGGTCTTTTTCCGAATGGCAGGCAGTGACTAATGGGGTACCGCTGGGACCCCAGCTATTCACAATGTATATTATTGATTTAAATGAGGGAACTAAATGTAATATCTCCAAATTTGCAGATGACACAAAGCTGGGTGGGAGGGTGAGCTGTGAGGAGGATGCAGAGATGCTTCAGTGTGATTTAGACAAGCTGAGTGAGTGGGCAAATGAATAGCAGATGCCGTATAATGTGGATAAATGTGAGGTTATCCATTTTGGTAGCAAAAACAGGAAGGCAGATTATTATCTGATTGGCTATAAATTGAGAAAGGAGAACATGCAACGAGACCTGGATGTCCTCGTACACCAGTCGCTGAAGGTAAGCATGCAGGTGCAACAGGCGGTAAAGAAGGCAAATGGTATGCTGGCCTTCATATCAAGAGGATTTGAGTACAGGAGCAGGGACATCTTGCTGCAATTATACAGGGCCTTGGTGAGACCACACTTGGAATATTGTGTGCAGTTTTGGTCTCCTTACCTGAGGAAGGATGTTCTTGCTATAGAGGGAGTGCAGTGAAGGTTTACCAAACTGATTCCTGGGATGGTGGGACTGACATATGAGGAGAGATTGAGCCAGTTAGGATTATATTCGCTGGAGTTCAGAAGAATTAGGGGGGATATCCTAGAAACCTATAAAATTCTAACAGGGTAGATGCAGGAAGGATGTTCCCGATGGTGGGGGAGTCCAGAACCAGGAGTCACAGTCTGAGGATACGGGGTCGACCATTTAGGACTGAGATGAGGAGAAATTTCTTCACCCAGAGAGTGGTGATCCTGTGGAGTTCACTAGCACAGAAAGTAGTTGAGGCCAAAACATTGTATGTTTTCAAGAAGGAGTTAGATATAGCTCTTGGGGCAAAAGGGATCAAAGGATATGGGGAAAAAGCAGGAGCAGGATATTGAGTTGGATGATCAGCCATGATCATAATGAATGGCGGAGCAGGTTCGAAGGGCTGAATGGCCTACTCCTGCTCCTATTTTCTATGTTTCTATGTTTACATGACAACAGGTATTTGCATCTATAGAGATTGGATTTTTAAAAATTCAATTGGCTGTATAAAGAAATTTGTAAAAACCTATCAAACTACTGGATCCTTCATTAACTGTGGACTTGATGTTTTGGGGGTAATCAGCAAACAAATTTCCATATAAGCTAAAGACTTTCGAAAACTCATTAATAGATTGCTGCCACTCTGCATCGTCAAGATGTTATGTATGTTTTCACCAGGATTTTCTGTTCATTGAATTTTAAACAAGAAGAAACTGAGGGCAGAAACAAAGATGGAGACCAAGTGACAACAGGGAAATGTTGCTGGAAGTTGGGAACCTGATGGTACCAAAGGTTCAACACTGCATAGGATGGTAGAGGTCCAAGAAAGAAAAGTTAACCAGAAGACCCAGAGAGGACAGCTGGAACAAAGACAGAGGATGCAGGCCACAGAGATTATGGTCACTGGTGACTCTGCTCAGGAAAACGACGTGTGTGTGTCAGAATTATACTACTTACAGGGTGGTGAGCTGTTTAACTGGAGTTGTTCATATTAAGGAATGTTAAGACAGGAATAGAAAATCATTGAAGTTAGACAGGTGAAGGTAGGAGGGTGGGAAGGAAACAAGATCTTGAATGAGGCACGTTGTAGGGTACAAGGTAATCAAGCAGGTGATAATGCAAATTCATGTCAAGACCAGCTATAAGCAGATGATGAGAAATGAGGGGAGGAAAATCTATTATATGAATGCTAGGAACATTTGAAATAAGATGCCAGAACTGATGTGGCATTCAGAAACTACAATGCGGTGGATGGATCAGTAATGTGGCTAAATCGAGGATAGAAGTTACTGTAGTGCTTGGAAGGAGAGGGAGTCCTATATGTCAGTTCCACCTTGGAGGCAAAATATAACTTTAAGTTGAACTGAAAGTAGAGCTAGGGAAGACAGGTTCAATTCGGAAAAGATATTAGCAACCAAATTCTTCTTCAAACAACTTGATCAAACTTGCAGAATAAACTTTCAGATAAAGTCGTTGAGGGCAAAATCTGGAGTCGTTTAAGAATCAACTGAACGTTACAATGATAAAAACAAAAAGCTAAAAGCTACTGCGGATGCTGGAAATCCAAAACAAAAACAGAATTACCTGGAAAAACTCAGCAGGTCTGGCAGCATCGGCGGAGAAGAAATCAGTTAACGTTTCGAGCCTTCATGGCCCTTCGGCAGAACTGAAGCATAGTTAGAAGAAGGGAGAAATATAAATTGGTTTAAGGTGGGGGGGTGGGGGGGTTGGTGGGGGGGGAGAGAGACATTGAGGGTGTGGTGATTGTGGAGATGAGCAGATAATCAAAAGATGTCACAGACAAAAGGGTCAAAGAGGTATTTTGTCTGAGAAAAGTGCTAATTAAGAATGGAGGACAGGATATTCAAAGTACAGCTCTAGTGGGGGTGGGGTGGAAAGGCTAACAAGGTTTTAGTTTTAGATTTAAAAATAATGGAAATAGGTGGGGAAAGAAGAATCTATATAAATTATTGAAAAAAAAAGCGGGGGGTGGGGGGGGGGGGGAAGAAACGGGGTGGGGATGGGGGGAGGGGGAGTTTAAGATCTAAAGTTGTTGAATTCAATATTCAGCCCGGAAGGCTGTAAAGTGCCTAGTCGGAAGATGAGGTGCTGTTCCTCCAGTTTGCGTTGGGCTTCACTGGAACAATGCAGCAAGCCAAGGACAGACATGTGGGCGAGAGAACAGGGTGGAGTGTTAAAATGGCAAGCGACAGGGAGGTTTGGGTCTTTCTTGCGGACAGACCGCAGGTGTTCCGCAAAACGGTCGCCCAGTTTGCGTTTGGTCTCTCCAATGTAGAGGAGACCGCATTGGGAGCAACGAATGCAGTAGACTAAGTTAGGGGAAATGCAAGTGAAATGCTGCTTCACTTGAAAGGAGTGTTTGGGCCCTTGGACGGTGAGGAGAGAGGAAGTGAAGGGGCAGGTGTTGCATCTTCTGCATGGGCACGGGGAGGTGCCATAAGTGGGGGTTGAGGAGTAGGGGGTGATGGAGGAGTGGACCAGGGTGTCCCGGAGGGAACGATCCCTACGGAATGCCGTCGGGGGGGTGAAGGGAAGATGTGTTTGGTGGTGGCATCATGCTGGAGTTGGCAGAAATGGCGGAGGATGATCCTTTGAATGCGGAGGCTGGTGGGGTGATAAGTGAGGACAAGGGGTACCCTATCATGTTTCTGGGAAGGAGAAGGCATGAGGGAGGATGCGCGGGATATGGGCCGGACACGGTTGAGGGCCCTGTCAACGACTGTGGATGGAAAACCTCGGTTAAGGAAGAAGGAGGACATGTCAGAGGAGCTGTTTTTGAAGGATCATCCTCCGCCATTTCCGCCAACTCCAGCATGATGCCACCACCAAACACATCTTCCCTTCACCCCCCCGACGGCATTCCGTAGGGATCGTTCCCTCCGGGACACCCTGGTCCACTCCTCCATCACCCCCTACTCCTCAACCCCCACTTATGGCACCTCCCCATGCCCATGCAGAAGATGCAACACCTGCCCCTTCACTTCCTCTCTCCTCACCGTCCAAGGGCCCAAACACTCCTTTCAAGTGAAGCAGCATTTCACTTGCATTTCCCCTAACTTAGTCTACTGCATTCGTTGCTCCCAATGCGGTCTCCTCTACATTGGAGAGACCAAACGCAAACTGGGCGACCGTTTTGCGGAACACCTGCGGTCTGTCCGCAAGAAAGACCCAAACCTCCCTGTCGCTTGCCATTTTAACACTCCACCCTGTTCTCTTGCCCACATGTCTGTCCTTGGCTTGCTGCATTGTTCCAGTGAAGCCCAACGCAAACTGGAGGAACAGCACCTCATCTTCCGACTAGGCACTTTACAGCCTTCCGGGCTGAATATTGAATTCAACAACTTTAGATCTTAAACTCCCCCTCCCCCCATCCCCACCCCGTTTCTTCCCCCCCCCCGCTTTTTTTTTCAATAATTTATACAGATTCTTCTTTCCCCACCTATTTCCATTATTTTTAAATCTAAAACTAAAACCTTGTTAGTCTTTCCACCCCACCCCCACTAGAGCTGTACTTTGAATATCCTGTCCTCCATTCTTAATTAGCACTTTTCTCAGACAAAATACCTCTTTGACCCTTTTGTCTGTGACATCTTTTGATTATCTGCTCATCTCCACAATCACCACACCCTCAATGTCTCTCTCTCCCCCCACCAACCCCCCCACCCCCCCACCTTAAACCAATTTATATTTCTCCTTTCTTCTAACTATGCTTCAGTTCTGCCGAAGGGCCATGAGGACTCGAAACGTTAACTGATTTCTTCTCCGCCGATGCTGCCAGACCTGCTGAGTTTTTCCAGGTAATTCTGTTTTTGTTTTGAACGTTACAATGAGGTGACTTCAGAAACTGTTTGTTTGGTGAATTAAAATGGGCCAATTAGCTTTCTGTATATGTAATTATACTGAAATAAAAACAGGAAAAGCTCAGCACGTCTGGCTGCACCTGTGGAGAGAGGAAAGGAGTTAATGTTTCGAGTCCGTATGACTGCGGAATTCTGCTGTTATGTGAACACTGTTATTGTTAAAAAGCGACGCCACATAATAGTATAAGTAAAAAGCATGGATTTCAAAAGTTGTAACTGACAGATAAGCAAGAATAAATGTAAATATGAACTTGTATAGGGGAATTAAATATGTAAGTGTCAGTAAAGTGAAAACCAGCTGCAGCTGTGATGGAGATTGAATTCGCAGGTTTCATTTATGGTGCGTTGTGCCCAGTTTGCACTATCACGTATTCCAATAGTAATCACTTAGTTCTCTACTACTTACTTTAAATTGCAGTTCTTGTGATGATTGTTTTAGTTCCTCTAACTGTTCCACTTTGCTTTTGCAGTCAGAGAGAACTCCGATCAGAGCAAAATTACTTCTCAGCTCCTTCTCCAACTTGTCAATCCTGCGTGTTTGCTGCTGGTTCCGTTCCTTTGCAGCGTCTAGTTCCAGTTCCAGCAACTCAACCTTACAGTGAGAACAATTTAACTTGTCAGTCAGCTGTCCGATTTCAGCCTGGCTGGATGCATATTTGACTCTGATGTTCTTTATTTCCGCCTCAAGTTCCTCGGTTGTCAGATTGCAAGAATTGGAGACCCCCTCCCCCTCTCGGAGTTCGTCACCTTGAAGTGGTTCCGAATCTTGACCCGCTTCGCCTTCAAGCAACAGGCTCCCGATTCCATCACCTGTCTTTCCCGATTTAAATGCATGGACACCAGCAATAATTTCAACTCCTGGGCGCGTCCTGCTGCACATGGGCTGTTGGGGAAGTTCTTCAAAGATGTTCCCTCGATCTTCACCACATGTCTCCCCAAATTCGCCGCCCCCGCCTAGTGAAACTGCGCCAGTAGCGGGGGGTTTCGCTCGCTGTTGGGGAGCACCAACATTGATCAGGGGGATCTCGCTGCGCCTTGATATCCCCGCCGCTTCCAGACAGCTGATCAGCTTCACAGGTTCTCCGGCATCCAGGGAGGAGCGTTCACATCCCCCCTCCGCCTGCTGGCCGGGATACTGTCCACCCTGCATGTCTTGAGCAGCACGGCGGGCTCCCTCAGCTCAAGGCAATTCAGCCCATTTATTTCTCCAGCTGTACCACGCCCCCGGTCACTCACTCCGCTCCCTCCTGTTAAAGGAACGATTCCCATGAGTGTGGCGCGACCCACAGTCTCATGAATTATTGTTGGCGGGGTCAGCTAAACACCCTGTTCCGGTGACAAAAACAGAATTACCTGGAAAAACTCAGCAGGTCTGGCAGCATCGGTGGAGAAGAAAAGAGTCGACGTTTCGGGTCCACGTGACCCTTCAACAGAACTGAGTATAGTTAGGAGAGGGGTGAAATATAAGCTGGTTTAAGGTGGGGGGTGGGGGAGAGAGAAGTTGAGGGTGGGGTGGTTGTAGGGACAAGCAAGCAGTGATAGGAGCAGATAATCAAAAGATGTCACAGACAAAAGGATCAAAGAGGTGTTGAAGGTGGTGATATTACCACCCTGTTCCGGTGACTGTAATCGGTTGTGAGGAATCTCGTTTTTTGTTCCCTGCGATTTTCCCAGTTGTTTCTGTAAAGCTCCTGTCCCCACACACTTGCAATTGGGCCGGGTTTTCCTGCCAGCTTCCTATCAGTGCCTTCATTCACCAGATCTGCTATTCCCAAGAGGCCCTTCTCTCATTTCCATCATCTCATTTGCCTCTGTGTCAAAAGTTCGACTTAACTAACTTGCAGCCCAAGGGGCGACTTCGTCCTTTTGCAAGCTCTGCACAAATACCTATTTTGCAACCGGAAACATTCCGATTCAAGCATAACGTAAGGATATAAAACAAGCTCTTAAGAACAGGTTATTTTCAGAAGACTTGAAGTCCGAGATTTCGGTGGTGTGTAGTAACCTGGCATTCAGCAATGAAGTTAAAAGATGATTATGTAAACACTCTGTCGCCTTTTCTATTACATGTATTAACATTTTTGAGATATTGGAAAGGCACAACCAATGCTGCACATGGCCGAGGAGTCGAAGTGGCGGATTATCATCTTAAACTCAACAAATGAGGCTATCGCTCGGCTTCGGGGATTTGCATTCTCTAAATAAATAAGGTATTGTAATTATTACTTCAAAGCAAGATTTTCCGATAACAATGTTAGTAAGCTGGTACGATCCACAATAAAACAGTGAGTATAATCAATAGCTTTGGTATCAACCTTAAACAGAAGCGAACATGAAGAACGTGAATATTTAGTTAGAGAGTTGGAGGCGAGCACATATTTTAATGAAATTGCACCAAGCGTAAAAAAGAAATGTAAGATATAATTAAAGTGACTTGTGAGTTGATTTAGTTTACAAAATATCATCTTCAGAGCCTTCTCGTGGACTTTGTTCATTTTGCCCTTTATTGCCCTTTGGTTTTCGACACGAATCAGGAGAGGCAAACTTGTTCTTTGCAAAGGACTTAGTTTCATACCCTTACGCCCTCATCTCAATGAATTTCGGGCTCGGCACGATGCTGAACTCTTCATCTGCCGCCTTTGTCTCCGTGCTCACTTCTTCGGGCAGGAGTCCTCTCCCCGTTCAACAGATCCTTTTACCCGCCTCCAATATTCTCCCTCCACCTGGACCCCTCCCTCTGGATTCTTACCTTCTCTTGATCTTTTCATTGAGAACTGTCGTGACATTAGTCGTCTCAATTTCTCTGCTCCTCTCACCCACTCTAACCTGTCTCTCTCTGAACTTGCTGCACTCCATTCTCTGAGGTCCAACCCTGACATTGTCATCAAACCTGCTGACATGGGTGGTGCTGTTGTTGTCTGGTGCACTGACCTCTACCTCGCAGAGGCTGAGCATCTACTTGCAGACACTTCCTCCTACTTCCCCCTGGACCATGACTCCACCACTGAACATTAAGCCATTGTTTCCAGGACTGTTACTGACCTCATCTTCTCTGGAGATCTTTCTTCCACAGCTTCCAACCTGATAGTCTCCCAGCCTCGGACGGCCCGCTTCTACCTCCTATCCAAAATCCACAAACAGGACTGTCCCGGCAGACCGATCGTGTCAGCCTGTTCCTGCCCCACGGAACTCATTTCTTGCTAACTTGACTCCGTTCTCTCTCCCCTTGTCCAGTCCCTTCCCACCTACATCCGTGATTCCTCTGACAACCTAATTCATATCAACAATTTCCAGTTCCCTGGCCCCAACCGCCTCCTCTTCACCACGGACTTCCAATCCCTCTATACCTCATCCCCCACCGGGATGGTCTGATGGCTCTCCGCTTCTTCCTCGAACAGAGGCCTGAACAATCCCCATCCACCACTACTCTCCTCCGTCTGGCTGAACTTGTTCTCACACTGAACAATTTCTCCTTTAACTCTTCTCACTTCCCCCAAATAAAAGGTGTGGCTATGGGTACCCGCATGGGCCCCAATTATGCCTGTCTCTTTATGGGGTATGTGGAACATTCCTTGTTCCAGTCCTACTCCGGCCCCCTCCCACAACTCTTTCTCCAGTACATTGATGATTGCTTCGGAGCTGCTTCATGCTCTCGTCTGGACCTGGAAAAATTTATTAATTTTGCTTCCAAATTCCACCCCTCCATCATTTTCACATGGTCCATCTCTGACACTTCCCTTCCCTTCCTTGATCTCTCTGTCTCAACTTCTGGTGATAGACTGTCCACCAATATTCATTACAAGCCTACCGACTCCCACAGCTACCTCGACTACAGCTCCTCACACCCCGCTTCCTGTAAGGACTCCATCCCATTCCCTTTCTCAGTTCCTTTGCCTCCGTCGCATCTGTTCTGATGATGCCACTTTCAAAAACAGTTCCTCTGACATGTCTCCCTTCCTCCTTAACCAAGGTTTTCCACCCACGGTGGTTGACAGGGCCCTCAACCATGTCCGGCCCATCTCCCACGCATCCGCCCTCACACCTTCCTCTCCCTCCCAGACCAATGATAGGGTCCCCCTTGTCCTCACTTATCACCCCACCAGCCTCCACATTCAAAGGACCATCCTCCGCCATTTCCGCCAACTCCAGCATGATGCCACCACCAAACACATCTTCCCTTCACCCCTCCTGGTGGCATTCCGCAGGGATCGTTCCCTCCAGGACACCCTGGTCCACTCCTCCATCACCCCCTACACCTCAACCCCCTCCCACAGCACCTTCCCATGCAACCGCAGAAGGTGCAACACCTGCCCCTTTACTTCCCCTCTCCTCACCGTCCAAAGGCCCAACCACTCCTTTCAAGTGAAGCAGCATTTCACTTGCACTTCCCTCAATTTAGTCTACTGCATTCGTTGTTCCCAATGCGGTTTCCTCTACATTGGAGAGACCAAACGCAGACTGGGTGACCGCTTTGCAGAACACCTTTGGTTTGTCTGCAAGCATGACCCAGACCTCCCTGTCGCTTGCCATTTCAACACACCACCCTGCTCTCATGCCCACATGTCCGTCCTTGGCTTGCTGCATTGTTCCAATGAAGCTCAATGCAAACTGGAGGAACAGCACCTCATCTTCTGACTAGGCACTTTACAGCCTTCCGGACTGAATATTGAGTTCAACAATTTTAGATCATGAACTCTCTCCTCCATCCCCACCTCCTTTCCGATTTCCCGCCCACCTACCCCCCCCTCCCCCGCCCCGCTTTTTTTTCCAATAATTTATATAGATTTTTTTTCCCACCTATTTCCATTATTTTTAAATGTATTTCCATCCATTGTTTTATCTCTACCTTTTAGCCTATTTCAATCCCTTCCCTTCACCTCACCCCACCCCCGCTAGGGCTATCTGTACTTTGCTTGTCCTGCTTTCTACCCTTAATTAGCACATTCCTTAGATAATATCACCACCTTCAACACCTCTTTGTCATTTTGTCTATGAGATCTTTTGGCAATCTCCACCTATCACTGGCCCTCTATCCAGCCCACCCCCCCACCCCCCCCAAACCAGCTTATATTTCACCTCATTTCTATTTTTACTTAGTTCTGTTGAAGAGTCATACGGACTCGAAACGTTAACTGTGTTCCTCTCCGCAGATGCTGCCAGACCTGCTGAGTTTTTCCAGGTATTTTTATTTTTGTTTTGTTCTTTGTTGATGTTGTAGGGTCGTGTGATTTTTGTGACTTCCATGGCTTCAGTCAAGCAGATGCAAAATTAATTTACAATGCAGCTGTTACCTTTAAACTATTGAGCAAAATTACACTGAGTTATCGCCCTTCATTCTAAAACCTTCTAACTAAAACCATAGCAGGTGCAGAGCAACAAAACGAGTGCAGCATTTCCAGCCTCGGATTCAGAAGGTGAATACTTGATATCAAATTTGGGTAGTATGCTGTTGTCTGGGCGGAAACAGTCCATCTTTTTATCTACAGACTGCGGAATGTCCTCCTCCACCTTTAATCTCCACTTCCTCGCTCAGGTCTCCTGTCTGGACAGGTCCTGGTGTTCCCTCTTGCCATCCGTCGGGAGCCTCCACTGGAAAGCTTTAGAGTCATAGAGATCTACAGCACAGAAAAAGGCCCTTCGGCCCATCGAGTCTGCTCCGGTCAAACAAGTACCTAACTATTCTAATCCCATTTTCCAGCACTAGGCCCATAGCCTTGTAAGCCATGGCATCGCAAGTGCACATCCAAATACTTCTTAAATGTTATGAGGGTTTCTGCCTCTATCACCCTTTTCAGGCAGTGAGTTTCAGATTCCCACCACGCTCTGGGTGAAAAAATTCTTCCTCACATCCCCTCTAAACCTCCTGCCCCTTATCTTAAATCTATGCCCCCTGGTTATTGATCCCTCCACCAAGGGGAAAAATTCCTTCCTGTCTACCCCATCTATGCCCCTCATAATTTTATACACCTCAATCATGTCCCTCTTCAATCTCCTCTGCTCCAGAGAAAATTACCCCAGTCTATCCAATCTCTCCTCATAACTAAAACTCTCCAGCCCAGGCAACATCCTGGTAAATCTCCTCTGCACTCTCTCTCTAGTGCAATCACATCCTTTCTACAATGCAGATTCCAGAACTGCACGCAGTACTCAAGCTGTGGTCTAACAGCGTTTTATACCAGCAGAACCTCCCTGACCTTGTATTCTATGCCTCGGCTAATAAAGGCAAGTATCCCATATGCTTTCTTAACCACCTTATTTACCTGTCCCGCTGCCTTAAGGGACCGGTGGACATGCACACTTTCTAGGGTGGAATCCTTTCCCATGCTACTGGGGATCCGGGGTGGGGATTGTTATCTGGAGAAATGTTATGAAATATGACACCCAGTGGGCCTCCTGTAACTTCTGCAGCTGCAGGAAGCCATTATACCTGGAGCGTGAGAAGTTGCAGCCATTATTTTATTGTTTAAAGGGACTGGTTCTCAGCTTTTGGGCCCAACGATAGCCTCCTCCTGATCTCTGGGTACATGGATGTCGGGGTGAAAGGACCTTCTCATTGATCGTCTCCTGGGCCAGGCAAAAACAGGCATTCACAGATCCAGGCTGAGTGTGACCCTTTGGAGGGGCGGTGTGGCTGTCTGGCTTCCGGGGTCTTATCCATGCTCAGGTGGCCCAGGAGAGGGAATGTCTCGTTCACCTGAGACCTTCTGCAACCCACTTCTGCAAGTGGGCACTGCAGGAAATTCACTACCTCTAATTGATATGGATAATATTATAATTTGACCAGCTCACTTATTATTTATTTAAGAATAAACAATACAAACCAGCTTTCACAACTGAAGAAGGATGTGATTGTTTTTCATATTTTGGGAATATGGTGGTATTCTGTAAAGAAGCATATGTGCGTGTGTCAATGGTTAATTAAACTGGGGAGAAGATTAGTTAAGATGGCTTGTCTGTGGGAACTGAGAGATGAAAGGTAAAGACTCTAGGTGCATGCATTTGTAACGAGGGGCTCTGGTGAAGTGGCTTTACAAGTAAATAGGTTGGGTTTTAAAATTTGCATTAAGTGATAGGTAGGCACTTGCCTTTTCAGCTGTTAAATTTCAAAGGGGAGTTTGGAAGTGACAAGTGACTTTCACAACTAACAAAGGTTTCATAAGTAAACAAGGGAAGGTTATTAAATTTTATTTTGACCGAAAGTAGAGGCAATAGGAAAACATGAAAGATTTTTATATTTTGGAAAAGTTGAGTTCAAAGTGGTGCTTGGGACAATGGAATCTAAGATGAAAGGGGAAAAAGATATTTAAGGAAAGATGTTTAGTTGAGTTATGGTGGCTGTGTGGGGAAGATGCCCTGACACCAGATCTGTGCATTGTTGGACCTAATTCTGGGGAATGAAGCCGGACAGGTGGCTGAGGTGGTGGTGGGCGAGCATTTTAGCGATAGCGACCACAACATGGTACAGTTTAAGTTTGTTATGGACAAAGAAATTGACAAGTTGCAAAAAGATGTTTTGGATTGGGCAAGAGTGGATTTTAGTAAAATAAGGCAGGATCTGGCCAAGGTAGACTGGGAACAGTTACTTGTGGGGAAATCTACAGAGGAACAGTGGGGGGTGTTCAAAAAGGAAATGGGGAGGGTACAGGCTCAACATGTTCCCTCTAGGGTGATAGGAAGGAGTAACAAGCCCAGAGAACCATGGATGACCAGAGATATTCAGGTTACGGTGAGAAGGAAAAGAGAGGCTTTTAGCAGGTACAAGGGAAGTAAATCAGCAGAGGCATTAGTGGAGTACAGAAAGTGCAGGGTGGAGCTTAAGAAAGCAATTAGGAGAGCAAAGAGGGGATATGAGAAAGCTCTGGCTGGTAATAGTAGGGAAAATCCCAAGATATTCTATAAGTATGTCAATGAGAAGAGGATAACCAGGGAAAGAGTAGGGCCCATAAGGGACCAAGGGGGCAATCTATGGGTGGAGCCAGAGGACATCGCTAGAGTGTTGAATGAATACTTCACATCCGTCTTCACCCAAGAGAATGAGGATGAAGGTATTGAACTCGGGGAGAGAGACTGCGAGGTTCTTAAGCAAATTGATATAGGGAGTGACAAGGTATTGGGGGTGTTGGCAGGCTTAAAAGTGGACAAATCTCCAGGTCCGGATGATTTGTGTCCCAGACTGCTGAGAGAGGCAAGGGAGGAGATCGCAGGGGCTCTGACCCAAATTTTTAATTCCTCTCTGGCCATGGGGGAGGTGCCAGAGGACTGGAGAACAGCTAATGTGGTTCCACTATTTAAGAAGGGTTGTAGAGATAAGCCAGGGAACTACAGGCCAGTGAGTCTCATGTCAGTGTTAGGGAAACTATTGGAGAAAGTTCTGAAGGAGAGTATCTATCTCCACTTGGAGAGGCAAGTTTTGATTAGGGATAGTCAGCATGGCTTTGTCAGAGGGAGGTCATGCCTAACAAATTTGATTGAATTTTTTGAGGAGGTGACCAGGTGTGTAGATGAGGGTAGTGCAGTTGATGTAGTTTATATGGATTTCAGCAAAGCCTTTGACAAGGTCCCACATGGGAGATTTATAAAGAAGGCAAATGCACGTAGGATACAGGGTAATTTGATAAGGTGGATTCAAAATTGGCTTAGTTGTAGGTGGCAGAGTGTGATGACAGAAGGATGCTTTAGTGACTGGAAGCCAGTGTCCAGTGGCGTACCACAGGGATTTGTGCTTGGTCCCCTATTATTTATCATTTATATAAACGACATAGATGACTATGTAGGAGGTAGGATTAGTAAGTTTGCGGATGACACAAAGATTGGCCGGGTGATTAACAGTGAGGTTGAGTGTCTTGGGCTACAGGAAGATATAGACGGGATGGTCAAATGGGCAGATAAGTGGCAGATGGAATTTAACCCTGAAAAGTGTGAGGTGATACACTTTGGAAGGAGTATTTTGAAAAGGAAGTATTCAATGAACGGCATAACACTAGGAAGTTCTGAGGAACAAAGGGACCTTGGTGTGTGTGTGTCCATAGATCTCTGAAGGCGGAGGGGCACATTAGTGGGGTGGTGAAAAAGGCATGTGGGACACTTGCCTTTATCAATCGAGGCATAGATTACAAAAGTAGGGATGTCATGTTGGAGTTGTATAGAACCTTGGTGAGGCCACAGCTGGAGCATTGTGCGCAGTTCTGGTCGCCACATTATAGGAAGGATGTGATTGCACTGGAGGGGGTGCAGAGGAGATTCACCAGGATGTTGCCTGGGATGAAACATTGAAGTTATGAAGAGAGGTTGAATAGACTTGGGTTGTTTTCGTTGGAGTAGAGAAGACTGAGGGGCAACCTGATCGAGGTGTACAAGATTGAGGGGCATGGACAGGGTGGTTAGGGAGCAGCTGTTACCCTTAGTTGAAGGGTCAGTCACAAGGGGACATAAGTTCAAGTTGAGGGGCAGGAGGTTTAGGGGGGATGTGAGGAAAAACTTTTTCACCCAGAGGGTGGTGACGGTCTGGAATGCACTGCCTGAGAGGGTGTTGGAGGCGGGTTGCCTCACATCCTTTAAAAAGTACCTGGATGAGCACTTGGCACATCAACATTCAAGGCTGTGGGCGAAGTGCTGGTAAATGGGAGGTCAGGTGTTTCTCACATGTCGGTGCAGACTCGATGGGCCGAAGGACCGCTTCTGCGCTGTGTGATTCTGAGTCTGTGCTGAGAGAAGGTGTGAAAGTTGTGAATTTGAAGCAGCCATCGAGTTTTCAACTAGAGAAGTCTTTATGTTCAGAAAGCAGCCTGTTTATGGATTTATAAAATCTATAAGGGAGCTATTGCCAAGTAGTCGTGTGTTCTGACCAAGTGGGTTTTTTGGGGACATGTTTGGTAAAACTGTTATAACTGTATAATTTTAATGTGTGCTTAATTTTTTTTCTTCTTGTTAATAAATCTTTTAATTTTAAAACCCTACAAGTGTTACTGGGATTCTATGCTTCTGGAATCAGTAGTTGTCCCCTCATTTTCAAAATACAAAAGAAGGTTATGAACAGTAAGACAAGTTTCCCTCTGGGATTTGACTTGCTCAGCAAATAACATCAACTGTGGTTGTAACACAATGTAAACCTATTTTTATTATTTGCTGTTACATACTCCATGATTTGAAGACATGGAGCAAAGATGTATACACACCTTGATGGACACATTAGTTCTTTTTTCTGTCCTGCAGCTGTCTTGGTGCTGCTGCACAGGAGTAGGCTTTCCAGAAAAAATGAAACCTTACTTAAAAATGTAGTGAGTGATATGCCTTTGATGCTTGTCATCTAGTGCTCCCCTTATTTTGTCATGCAAATAAATAAGAGGAATGAGCATAGATTACACCTTTAGTGCACACTGATATTTGAAATGAGTTGGGTTGTAAAAAGACAACACTAAAAGTAAATTTGTTCAATCCTATTTATTTAATGAATGAAGGAGACCAACTATGACTTAGACAAAAACAGAAAGTGCTGGGAAAACTCAGCAGGTCTAACAGCATTTGTGGAGAGAGAGACAGAGTTAACATTTCGTATGACTTCTTCAGAGCTAAAGAGAAGTAAAAATATGATGAAATTTATACTGTTTAAGGAGGGTGGAGCAGGTGAAGCTGGATAGAAGGCCAGTGATAGGTTGAGGCAAAGGAGAGATTGACAAAGATGTCATGAACAAAAAGACAAAGGGGTGTTTATGGTAGTGGCACTGGCTAAAGGAGGTGCTGATGGTGGCATTAAAATCTGAAAGCAGAATGTGGTAATAGCAGGACAATCTATTGTTCTGCTATTACCACATTCTGCTTTCTGAGTTTAATGTCACCATCAAATCCAGTTTGTCAATAACTGAAAAATATCTAAAGATCTAAAATTTGGAATAATTTACAAATACAATGAATTGCCTTCTCCCCTAGGCCAGCAGAAAAGATTGTCATATCAGGGTATTCACTATAATAGGATTTGCGAATTTGCTGCATCAGAAAAATAAACTAATTTGAACTGGCTATAATTTATTAAGTTAAAAACGTAATACATTTATTATATTGTTTATTATTTGTACTTTGCTCATTGAATACTGGTTCTATCTTTTCTAGTCATCCAAAAAGATCCTCAAATACAGAAAATGACTGAAGTTTTGAATAATGGTGATTTCCTTTCTGAAGTTGTCCAGTGAAACGTTAACTGGTCCTGTGCCATCCATACCCATGTCAGCAGAATTTTCCTCATTCTTTTCCCAACTCAATATCGCCAATTCAATAATGTCCCAATTGTTCATAGTTGTTCACGTAAGGGATTTATTTTCTTAATTTCCTATCATTTCGTTTCTGAAAGTCCTAGTATATTATTCCTCTGTAACAGACGGCATCTCCTTTTGACCACCATTTTCTGCACACCAGTTAAATCTTTGCGTGCGAAGTGCATGACTTGCAGAATGTCCATGTAGGTACTTTTTGGTTTCTTAGACTGTCGTTATGCAGTAGTGGAAAAACATTTGCCAGCCTTCCGCTATTCCCTCCCATGTTACTATCACCCTTTTCACAACTGACTACCTTAAATTTTAAATTGTACCACTGCTTAAAGTGACCCAGTCTTCAAGTTCGACACCTAAAGGACAGAGAAATTTGTTGGCCCAAGTCATTCTGGGCTCGAGCATGAAAAAACCTAGTCATCATAGGTTAGGAAAATAGACCATTCTGAGAACGTTATGTACTTCGAGGTTAAAACAGGCAAAGGATCCATTCATTGTCCCTCTGGATATCATGGGGCAGAGCAGCTATAGCACTTTCAGTACGAAGAATCGATCAAAACCTACCGAGTTGTAAAAGCAATGCCAGTATAGAGCTGAACTGTGTACTGACTGTTTGCTATCTGATTTATGTTGAGTAAGCAGATTGTAGGGGAATAATTGGCATCAATGGCACTGGAATAGAGAGGGGGTAAAATCTGTCAGGACAGTCACCTGATTATTAGTTAATGATTCCTGTTGGAAAGTACACAGATGTGAACGTCCATTTGCCTCAGCTGCAATACTTCCGATAGAAAAAAAGAAATAAAGTATTTGCAATTATTTAAGGTCTTTCACATCCACGTGCTTTTTGTCCAATCCTAATTGCCCTCAAAGGTGGTGGTGAGCTACCTTCTTGAGCCACTGCAGTCCATGTGCAGTAAGTACACCCACAGTGCTGTAAGGGAGTACAGTAACAGTGAAGGAATGTCAATATAGTCCATATCAGGGTGTTGTGTTCCCATGCAGCTGCTGCCCTTGTTCTTCTAGGTGGTAGAGGTCACGTGTTCAGAAGGTGTTGCGGAAGGAGGCTTGGCGATTGCTATAGTGCATCTAGTAGATAGCAAACACTGTCACTCTCTTAGTGGCGAAGGTAATGAATATTGGGGGGTGGGGGGTGTTGACAGGGTACCCATCAAGCAGGCTGCTTTATCCTGGATGGTGTCAAGCTTCTTGAGTGCTGTTGGAACGACACTCATCTAGGTAAGTGGAGAGCATTCCATTACACTCGACTTGTGCCCTGTAAATTACAGATGGCCTTTGGCCTGCTCTTGGTAACCATAAATGGTTTTTAAAAATTCATTCATGAGATGTGGGTTTCACTGGCTGGGGCAGCATTTATTGCCCATCCCTAGTTGCTCTTGAAGGTCGTGGTGAGCTGTCTTCTTGAACCGCTGCAGTCCATGTGGTGTACGTACACCAACAGTGCTGTTAGGAAAGAAGTGCCAGGATGTTGACCCAGCGACAGTGAAGGAATGGCGATATATTTCCAAGTCAGGATGGTAACTGACTTGGAGGGAAACCTCCAGGTGGTGGTGTTCCCATCTATCTGCTGCCCTTGTTCTTCTAGGTGGTAGTCGTCGTGGGTTTGGAAGGTGCTGTCTCAGGCCCCTTGGTGAATTCCTGTAGTGCACTTTGTAGATGGTACACGCTGCTGCTACTGTGCGTTGGTGATGGAGGGAGTGAATGTTTGTGGCTGTGGTGCCAATCAAGTGGTCTACTTTGTCCTGGATGGTGTTCAGCTTCTTTAGTGCTGTGGGAGCTACACTCTTCCAGGCAAATGGGGAGTATTCCATCACACCCCTGACTTGTGCCTTAAAGATGGATAGGCTTCGGGGAGTCAGGAAGTGAGTTACTTGTCATAGGATTCCTAGCCTCTGATCTGCTCTAGTAGCCCAGTATTTATATGGTTAGTCCAGTTCAGTTAATGGTAACCCCCAGGATGTTGATAGTGGGGGATTCAATGATGGTAATGCCATTGAACATCAAGGAGTGATGGCTGGATTCTATCTTGTTGGAGATGGTCATTGCCTGGCACTTGTGTGGTGCGAATGTTACTTACTACTTGTCAGCTTGGATATTGTCCAGGTCTTGCTGCATTTGAACATGGACTGCTTCAGTATTTGCGGAGTCACGAATGGTGCTGAACATTGCACGATCAGCAAACATTCCCACTTCTGACTTTCTGATGGAAGGTGGAGGGGGTGGGGTTGTTTTGTTAGTAAGAAATGAAATGAAATCGATAGCAAGAAATGACGTAGGGTCAGATGATATAGAATCTGTGTGGGTAGAGTTGAGGAACCGCAAAAGTAAAAAAAAACCATAATGGGAGTTATGTACAGGCCTCCGAACAGTAGTCAGGGTGTGGGGCACAAGATACACCAGGAGATAGAAAAGGCATGTAAGAAAGGCAAGGTTACAGTGATCATGGGGGATTTCAATATGCAGGTAGACTGGGAAAATCAGGTTGATAGTGGATCCCAAGAAAAGGAATTTGTGGAATGTCTACGAGATAGCTTTTTTGGAGCCGCTTGTGGTGGAGCCCACTAGGGAACAGGCAATTCTAGATTTAGTGATGTGTAATGAGGCAGATTTGATAAGGGAGCTTAAGGTGAAGGAACCTTTAAGAGGAAGTGACCATAATATGATTGAATTTACACTGCAATTTGAGAGGAAAAAGCTGGAATCAGATGTAACGGTATTAGTTGAATAAAGGCAACTACAAAGGCATGAGCTGGCCAGAATTGACTGGGAGATGAGCCTAACAGGAAAGACAGTGGAACAGCAATGGCAGGAGTTTCTGGGAGACACAGCAAAAATTCATCCCTAGGAAGAAGCAGCATACTAAAGGGAGGATGAGGCAACCATGGCTGACAAGGGAAGTCAGGGACAGCATAAAAGCTAAAGAGAAAGCATACAATGTGGCGAACAGCAGTGGAAAACCAGGGGATTGGGAAGCCTACAAAGACCAACAGAGGAAAACTCAAAAAGAAATGAGGGAGAAGATTAAATATGAGGGTAAACTAGCCAGTAATATAAAAGAAGATTGCAAGAGTATTTTTTAGATATATAAAGGGTGAGAGAGAGGCAAAAGTGAACATTGGGCCACTGGAAAATCACGCTGGAGAAATAGTAGTGGGGAACAAAGAAATGGCAGAGGAACTGAATAGGTACTTTGCGTCAGTCTTCACGGTGGAAGACACGAGTAACATCCCCAAAGTTCAAGAGAGTCGGGGGGCAGAGGTGAGTATGGTGGCCATTACCAAGGAGAAGGTGCTAGGAAAACTGAAAGGTCTGAAGGTGGATAAATCACCTGGACCAAATGGATTACACCCCAGAGTGCTGAAGAGATAGTGGAGGCGTTAGTGGTGATCTTTCAGGAATCACTGGAGTCAGGGAGGGTCCCAGAGGACTGGAAAATCGCTAATGTAAACCCCGTTTAAGAAGGGAGTGAGGCAAAAGACAGGAAATTACAGGCCGATTAGCCTGACCTCGGTCGTTGGTAAGATTTTAGAGTCCGTTATTAAGGATGAGATTTCAGAATACTTGGAAGTGCGTGGTAAAATAGGGCAAAGTCAGCAAGGTTTCATCAAGGGGAGGTCATGCCTGACAAATCTGTTAGAATTCTTTGAGGTGGTAATGAGTAGGTTAGACAAAGGAGAGCCAATGTATGTTATCTACCTGGACTTCCAGAAGGCCTTTGACAAGGTGCCGCACAGGAGGCTGTTCAGTAAGATAAGAGCCCATGGTGTTAGAGGCAAGGTACTAGCATGGATAGAAGATTGGCTGTCTGGCAGGAGGCAGAGAGTGGGGATAAGGGGATCCTTCTCAGGATGGCGGCTGGTGACTAGTGGAGTTCCGCAGGGGTCAGTGTTGGGACCACAACTTTTCACTTTATACATTAATGATCTAGATGAAGGAACTGAGGGCATCCTGGCTAAGTTTGCAGATGATACAAAGATAGGTGGAGAGACAGGTAGTATTGAGGAATCGGGAAGACTGCAGAAGGATTTGGACAGGTTAGGAGAATGGGCAAAGAAGTGGCAGATGGAATACAACGTGGGGAAGTGTGAGGTCATGCACTTTGACAGTAAGAATAGAGGCATAGACTATTTTCTAAATGGGGAGAGAATTCAGAAATCTGGAGTGCAAAGGGACTTGGGAGTCCTAGTCCAGGATTCTCTTAAAGTTAACTTGCAGGTTGAGTTGGTAGTTGGGAAGGCAAATGCAATGTTGGCATTTATTTTGAGAGGACTAGAATATAAAAGCAGGGATGTGCTGCTGAGGCTTTATAAGGCTCTGGTCAGACCACATTTAGAATATTGTGAGCAATTTATAGCCCTGTATCTCAGGAAGGATGTGCTGTCCCTGGAGAGGGTCCAGAGGAGGTTCATGAAAACAATCCCAGGAATGAAAGGCTTAACATATGAGGAATGTTTGAGGACTCTAGGTCTATACTCGATGGAGTTTAGAAGGATGAGGGGGGGGGGGATCTGATTGAAACTTCCAGAATCCTGAAAGGCCTGGATAGTGTGGACGTGGGGAAGATGTTTCCATTAGGAGAGACTAGGACCCAAGGGCACAGCCTCAGAGCAAAGGGAAGACCTTTTAGAACAGAGATGAGGAGAAACTTCTTTAGCCAGAGAGTGGTGAATCTATGGAATTTATTGCCACAGAAGGCTGTGGAAGCCAGGTCATTGAGTGTATTTAAGATGGAGATAGATAGGTTCTTGATTGGTATGGGGAATCAAAGGTTACAGGGAGAAGGTGGGAGAATGGGGTTGAGAAACTTATCAGCCATGATGGGCTGAATGGCCTAATTTCTGCTCCTATGTCTTATGGTCATTGATGAAGCAGCTGAAGATGGTTGCGCCTTGAGGAACTCTACAGTGATGTCCTAGAGCTGAGACAACTATCTTCCTTTATGCTAGTTATGACTCTAACCAGCAGAGTTCTCTTCTCCCTCCCCCTCTTCCCATTGACTCGAGTCAAATGCGGCCTTGATGTCAAGGGCGGTCACTCTCACCTCAGGAGCTCAGCTGGTTTGTCCATGTTTGAACTAAGGCTGTAATGAAGTCTGGAGCCAAGTGCCCATGGTGGAAACCAAACAACAATGAGCAGACTATTGCTGAGTAAATGCTATTTGATAGCACTACCAATGATACCTTGCAGATGATTGAGAAAAGATAGATGGGGCAGGAATTGGGCCCAATTGAACCCGTCCTACTTCTAGAGCATAAGTCTTCAGTACTACAGTTGGATGTTGTCCAGAGCCGTAGCCTTTGCAGTATCTAGTCTTCTGCAGTTCTTTGCCATCACATGGAGTGAATATAATTTGCTGAGGTCTGGCAGCTGGGTTGCTGGTCACATCAGGGGGTTGAGCTGAGGACAGTTGCAAATATTTTATATTGGTCTTTGTGCTGGACACCCCCTCAGTGAGGACAAGAATATTTGTGGAACCCCATGTTTAATTGCCCACCATTCAAATCTGGATGTGGCAAGACTGCAAATTTGACCTAATCTGTTGAATGTAGGATCTCTTCACCTGTGTTTAGCACGCATGTAACTATATTGCAGCTTCACTAGGATGCAACCTCATTTTCCTGAATGTACAAGTGCACTAGTGGGTGTCAGGTCTAGAACTAAATGTGCTTTAAAAGGCTGAAGCATAATCTGTGCAGATTAAGAAATAGACTTCAAAACCAAGGCCTTTTTTCCCCCCAGTGCATTTAGTTATCTGCAACCAAATACTGTACTATAATCCTGACATCTGTTAATTCCTACATATACTATCTTACACTTCTTACTTTTTCCAGATTCCTTTAAATTCACAATTATTCAATTGAGCTCATTTCATGTCGGCTAACGTTAACCCTGTTGCCAGAGCTCCATCATCCATATCCAGAGTACTTTTATTCGCAACTTGTCATCAATTACAAAAACATGGTGCATGTCACAACAATCTTGTTGTTCCCATTTTCACAAAAAACCTCACATGGCAATCTGATTGTTTAATCAGTGGGGTGAACCTCAAACTTGGGCTGAAGCTCATGTAGTAGTTCCCAAAGTACTGCTCCATAATGTATTGAATGCATAGATATTATTCCCAGTTCAATATCATATTGCTCAAGAATTTATCTTGAAGAAAAATTCCACGTACCAAATTAACTGCAACCTCAATCACCTAGCCAAAAAAAAACTTTAATATGGAAGTAATTATTGGAAAATGACCACTTCACACCACACCCCCCCCACTCCCAAAAATGCAAATTTGGGTTTTGCAGACATTTTCACTTTTGCACATATCAAACCCGCTCATTCCACACAAGCCTTTTCAGCTGCAGTAACAATGACTTTCATCTTTCACATACTGTATATAAAAACAGGCTTCCATGATCCAACATCTGTTCCAATAGGCAAATGGGATAACTTTTTGATATTTCAGTATAATTTTCATATTGATGTAATCAATGCAATCATGCAAATCCTCCAGTGGCTAAATAGCGTGTATTATAACATTTTCAAATCAAATTCAGTTCATTAGAATCATACACGTTTCATATTTCAAGCACTTGAAAATTTAGACTAAGATAAAGCTCCTCACTTGCAAACCCAATTAAATGTGCTGCAGAATTCCCTTAGACTGGATTAGCAATCTTTCGACTGGCCACAGGAGAGATTTGCTTCCACTTCTCAATGAACAATCGAGATGCTGTAAACCAGGATTCAAAAACTAATACATTCCCCACTGGCATAGAAAGACAAGGGGGGATTAAATAGGTTTATCAAGGTTGAGAGGCTTTGAGGTTAAATTGATACTTCCAACTGTTTGTAAATGGCAACAAAGTCAGACTGAGCACAACTAGAAGTGGTAGGCTGTATATTTAACCACACAGGATCCAATGCTTTAACGAGTGGTTATTAAGGCAGTGTATAACATTTAAAAGGGAAATTAGTAAGTATTACATGAACTAATATAGGGGAACGGGTACAGAAAAAAGGACTAGACCAGATAGCTTCTACTGAAGATGTAACACCAATATAAGCTGAAATGGCTACCTTCCATACAATTTTCAGATTCTATGCTAAAATGAGTTCTCAATTGCAAGAAGCACTCCTGGTTCACATCCAAACATTAGTCAGCCAAGCGGGGAATCTACGAAAAAAAATCATTGGTTTCCCAATCAAATGAAGTGAACTCAAATGGGTGGATATATGTGCTGTACTGGTCTAGAAACAATGCAAATCTGAGAAAATGCTATATGTCTTTGCAAAGTTTTTGGGGTAAAGGCATAATAGGATGAAAAAAAGGTGGGCAATAATACCATTCCAAAGTTTTGGATAACTTGATTCCCTTCTTTGTGCTCTAAGTTTCCCAAGCCAAGTTCTCTATTGAGATAATTAGAATTCACTACTTAAATGCAATTAAGGCTTGCAATCCTGATGTTGATTCTGACCTAAAGACTTATCTTCCTAGAATGAGAACTTGGTCACCAAAAGTTGAGAAAAAGTACACCTTTTAAGATGGAAAGCATGTACTTTCACTCATGTATTATTTACATTTTAAGTATTATGACATCTCAGGTTAGCAGAGTAGATTGTTTGCTGTAGCCAAGACAGACTTAAATGCCTTGTTTCACTCCAAAAGCAACATGTCCACCAGCCAGTCCACTTCTGTAGCAGAACCAAACAGCCAACAGAAAAAAAACTCACTAGTGGTTAACAATGTTTAAAATAATCCAATCATAGTCAATAATATCCATTAAACACTCAAATTTAAGGAACTAGAAAAGGAAAACACTAGGAAACAAGAAACTAATCTTTTGAATTTGAGCTGCTCACTTTGGAACAATGCAAAGGTTGCTCAGAAACATTATCAAAATGAAAAGCTTTGTGGAAATTATTCCAGCCCCATAAACCACACTTAAGTATTGGGCACTATTTGGGAACGTCTTGCACAACAAGTTCAATAGGTATTATTTAGAAGTTTCCCACTTATACTGCAGATAATGGTTATATAACAGATTATTCCAGAGAAGCATGTGATTTGAGCTTCACTTGCAATTTAGATATATTTTTAAGATGCATGGAGCTATGCAACAACCCAAGGTTTCAAAGCTTTGCAGTTCCATGGGTATGTTGGTTCATCTGGTACCTAATTCCTGTTTACATCTGTTCATCTAAAGGCACCCGAACTTTCAATTTTTCCTCTAGGTCAGCTACAAAGGACCTCACTACAAGGCCACAATCTAAACCTGTTACTTCCAATGACCAAAATGAAGGAGAAAGCACCCCAAATGGCAAGCCATGGCTATTTCAAAGGGTTATCTGTTACGGGAACCACAATGAAGCTGGGAGTGAATAGCTTTATAACTTTGGAAAGAGCCTTCAAATAATGTTTACATTTTCCTGAATACAAAACAAATGTAAGGAGAGCATTTTAAGGGAATAAACTTGGAGTCAAGCTATTTTACTCAAAATATTGCCATATTCCTTGATTTGTATTCATAGCCAATTATCTAAATGTCAATTGTGTACATTTGATACTCCAATTTGGCATCTGCAGTTTTTGCTGATCTGGTAAATTACTACACAATGCTTTCCTTAATCTGTTCAATTTTTGACATGAAATCTGCAATCTCTACCAGCTGTTGGGATTAAAGCAGAAATTACACATGTGGACCATCAAGAAGCTTTTCCAATTAGTGAGAACTTGAATTAGTATTAAATTATAGGTTTGAGGCCTCCAGGATGAATCATGAAGCTACTGGTTCATTTCTTTACATGCAAAGAAAATTGATTTAATTTCCTTAATTTATATCATTTCTGGATTCTTATCCAGCTTTACACTGTGGCCCAATTTTGTATTCCCTCATTTAAGCAAGTTAACAGTCTCTACTTCCTGGTGCTTATTCAGAAAAAAATTCAAATAGTAATTTCCCTAACTTTCCTTCGGTAGCAATCAATACCTCCTCCCCACCCCCCCCCAAAAAATAATTTCCCAACTCCTCCTTCAGAGGGCACAGTAAACACACACTTGTCATAAAGGAAATAATTCAATCTACTTGTAAATACTGAAGCAAAGCAGCTAAAATTAATCTAAACCCAGCAGAACTTGTCTAATGCCAGTTACCCAATTCTTATTTTAATCGGCATGCTTTTGACTTACCAGGAGTGCAGAGTATCTGCACTTGTGAAAGTATCACAAACTAGTTTGTACTCTTTTCCTCAAAATGAAATGCAAATCAGCTATGCAAATTGAATGCTCAATACTCTCCAACAAAGATCACTCAGACAAGCTTTCCCCTTCCTCCTCCAGCTTTATTGATAGTTTAAAATTACATTTCTATAGTTCTAAGACTTCAGTTGCTTTTACCTTCTGTCTTAAAAAACTGATTTCAAGCAAATGATTCTTTACAGTAGTCTAATTGTATTATACAAAAATAACATCTTGATTTCTGTGAAAACACATTCAACTGCTGTGTAGTTCCAATCCTGTTTGCTATGTGTTTGCTGTGGTATTTCATAATGGGTATAATAGCTGCTAAACTACATTCAAAAATTTATTCAAACCTCTGCTTGAACATCTGTATCTCCGACACTGACTCTGGTTTCAGCTACTGTAAGTTGGTTACTCCTATGATGCTTTTTAAAAAAAAAACCTGTACTTTTCAGCTGTGGACAGGCTTGCTCTTTGCTTCTCATTGTTTACTCCCACTTTGCTGTTTACTGTACGTAGGGCCCCGATACAGATGTTGGTTTATGTGGTGAACTGCTCCCAAGATCAAACAATTCAAAGCCAACATTTCAAGAAATCACATGCGGAAGTTTTTACAGACACTTCCAGGTTTGGTTTCCTCCCACAGAATCACTTCCAGAACCCAAAGGGTCACTGATCGGGCTCATCGCTTACCACTCATTAATCCCTATACACCAGTGGCATGGAAAGGGGGTTCTTTTACAAAGCATTATACATAACACCTCTACCAAACTAAACATAAACATTTGTAGTTAAATGCAGAAAGTCAATTTCCACCCCTTTCCTCCTTTTACATTTGAGTAAAGCTCACTTGGCCTGGGACTAGCCTCTATCTGCCAATCGTTGGCCAGTGAAGAGGATTCAGAGGAAATAATACAACCATCAATCAGAAAAAGGAGGGGCGACAATGTAAGATTTAAGCCGTAGCCTCGATCGTGCATTCCCGTGCAAGATGTCCAGCTTCACCACAACGGTAGCAGTTCACTTCACTTGCCTTGCTGCAATTGATGGCGACATGACCAGTTTCACCACACCTGTAATTTAAAGATAATTTGACACTTCCGAATACTTATTGAAACTTAGCTATAAACATAAGTTTAAATTCATAACTACAGAAGTAAATGCACGAAACTCAAT
The DNA here is from genome assembly GCF_964194155.1 of Cetorhinus maximus. Taxonomy (NCBI): domain Eukaryota; kingdom Metazoa; phylum Chordata; class Chondrichthyes; order Lamniformes; family Cetorhinidae; genus Cetorhinus; species Cetorhinus maximus. The sequence goes on along the minus strand of NC_135884.1, from coordinate 25,078,381 downwards.
GGTGAGAAACTGCATCAAGCGCAATCTATCCGCAGTGATTATGATTATAGAAAGCACGCTATCAATGCAGTTTACACACGTGATGGCTAGTGCATCAGGAAAAAATTAGCTTAGCTTCAGATATTAAAATATAACTTCTTGTTTAAGTACCAGCTCTGGTATTGGAGTTCAGAGCTCCACCCCTCTCGCTCAGGTGATTCTCCAAAGTAGCAGTCTGGAGGTAGCCCTTTCCAAGAGAAGTTTCAGCTGATCTCCCACTCCGAATGTGGTGATCTGAAGAGAATATCTAAGCTTTCTATTGTTCATGCTTAATTATAATTGCAGAAAATGCTCATGACTACATAAAAGCTTCATGAGGTGGATGCTTTTCCACCTCGAGTGGAAGTATAAAGCAGTCTTGTCAACTTCACCCCTACCAGCATGTACTGTAAACATAGTTCAAATTTCAGCAGGCTTTGCCACTTAGGGTAGCCTGGAAGAACTCAACAGGTGATTGCATTTTCAGCATGATCGTGTTAATGGCCCGAGATTGTTAGCACCCATAATATGGCTTAAGCAGAGCCTCTATAACTGTTACTTAGGGTAATAGCAAACAGTTAGCACTGTTTATCCTAGACAGCCATCTATATTGGCTAAGTAGGGACAACGCAAGGGGGAACTGAAGTTAACCATCAGTTTCCTCTGCTACCCCACCCTCAATCCAATAATCAGTATTTTACACAACCTGAGGAAAACAGCGCCATTAATTTCTCCATGGATTCTTCAAGACCACGATCAAGTTGGCAATGTCAACTACAAAAATTACTATATCTATCTTCTAACATGTAAAGAGATGTTTTGGATTTTAACTGATATTTCCTACATTAAAGCATCTCAGATTCAGTTCTCTCAATGATCAACCCAGAATATCTCAATTATGCTTTACTCAGGATTGTATAGAAATGTCCTAACTGAATATCAAACGAATTAAAAGCATCAAATTCCAGTAGGACTAGTAGTAACAAGTAAATGTTTAAAAGTTTTGCTGACAAAGAATAGATATGCTGTCAAAGCTTTTTGTCTTGCACTCTTCAGGACAGAAGAATGCCAAATTTCAAAGGCAACAACAATTTATACTTCCAAAAAAAGGAGAAAAGTCAATGAGTTGACTGATTGGTTGAGGCATTACCATGGAGATGCCCCAGGGAACTATTGCTCCCCCCACTGCTTTTGTTTAATTCAAACAAAGTACAATACCTGGACATGAACCATTTGCCTGCAGAGGACAGGTCCTTGCATATGAATACATGTAGTTCTAAATGAGCTACATTGCAAGCCCGGCTGATGATCTTAAATTGGTTGTTAGATGTGATTCCCTAATTGGACATCACGCCATCTACATCTACAAAGTGATGAAGCAGGTTCACCCCGACACCGGCATCTCCTCCAAGGCCATGAGCATCATGAACTCGTTCATGAACGATATTTTCGAGCGCATCGCGGGTGAGGCTTCCCGCCTGGCCCATTACAACAAGCGCAGCACCATCAGCTCCCGGGAGATCCAGACCGCTGTGCGCCTGCTGCTGCCCGGGGAACTGGCCAAGCACGCCGTGTCGGAAGGGACAAAGGCGGTGACCAAGTACACCAGCTCCAAGTAAAACTCCACAATGGACTGAAAAACACACGAAACACTTGCTAACAATCCCAAGTATGCTTATTACACTGACAACCAATTTAAGATCAGTCAGGCTCGCAATGTGGTCCACTTTTGCTTGCTCAAAAATATATATATTAATTTGCAGGGACCTGGCCTCTGCAGGCAAAATGAACATGTCCAGGCATTGCACCTTTTTGGAATTAAGCAATAGTTCCCTGGCGCATTCTCCATGGCAATACCTTGACTAGAGTTGACTTGCCAATAAATCAGCACCCTTTTCTCATGCAGTATAAAACATTTCTCCCTTTGAAATTTGGCATTGGTGTCTGCCCTAATGAGGTTCAAGACAAAGCTTCAACACCATATCTCTTTTCAGCAATAATCAAGTCTTTATTACCAAGTGACTATTCAAACATTTGTTTAATGATCCAATCTATGAAATACAGACACACAGCAGATGAAATTTGACAAGTATTTCATTTTGGTAGGAAGCCGAGGAGAAAATATAAACCAAGCAGTTTTAAAGAGTGCAGAAACACACTTACCGGGGGGGTGGGTTTAACATACAAAGATGATAGGACAAGTTAAGGCAGCTAAAGGGTATATAAGCTTTATAAATAGGGACAGAGCACAAATGCAAGGAAGTCATGCTAAATTTTAGGCACCAGCTTGAGTATTGTGGCTACTTCTGAGCACTACACCAAGATGGATGTCAAGGCTTTTGAGAGGGTGCAGAGATGATCTATTTGAATGGTACCAGGGCTGAAAGACTTCAATTAGGTGAAGGGGCTAAGTAACTGGGGTTCAGCAGGTTTGATAGGTATTCACAATCATGTACGGCTTAGATAGAAAAAATAAACTTTGCAGAAGGGAAGAAGGGTCAGTAACCAAAGAACACAAACCTTAAAGTAATTGGCAAAAGAATCCGATCACATGAAGGGAAAAATTATGCACTGAGTTTTGATGATCTGGAACACTGTCTGAAAGAGTGGTGAAAGCAGACTTCATAACTTCCCAAAGTAAATTGGAAAAACATTTCATGGGGAAAAATTGCAAGGCTACGGGATAAAGAGCAGGGAACTGGTACAGCTCTTTCAAAGAGCTGGTAACAGGCACAATTTGAACAGCTTTCTTCGTTTCATGGCTGAAGCAGTTCATGTCCTTATGCAACAAGGCCTAGATAATATTCAGGTTTGGGCTGATAAGTGGCAAGTAACATTTTCACCATACAAATGCCAGGCAATGACCATCCCCAACAAGAGAGAATCTAACCATCGCCCCATGACATTCAAAGGCATTGCCATGCTGAATCCCCACAGGGAATTCCAACATCCTTCAGGGGGTTACCATTGATCAGAAACAGAACCAGTCATAAAAATACTGTGGCTGTAAGGGCAGGTTGGGCATTCTGCAGAATGTAACTTACCTCCTGACTCCCCGAGGCCTCTCCATCATATACAAGGCACAAGTCAGGAGTTAACTCATCACCTGCTGAGATAAGTACAGCTCCAACACTCAAGATGATCCAAAGCAGCCCGCTTGATTGGCACCCCAAACATCCAGTCCCTCCACAACTGATGCAGTGTACACCATCTACAAGGTGCATCGCAGCAACTCACCAAGGCTCCTTCGACTGCACCTTTCAATTCCATGACCTCTACTACCTCTACAAGGGCAATAGGTGCATAGGAACACCACCATGCAAGTTCCCTCCAAGTCCTACACCATTGTGACTTTGAACTATAGCACTGTTCCTTCACTGTCACTGGGTCAAAATCCTGGAACGCCCTTCATAACAGCACTGTGGGTATGCCTACAACACAGACTGCAGTGGTTCAAGGCAGCTCACCACCACCTTCTCAAGGGCAATTAGGGATGGGCAACACACTGGCCTGGCAAGTGACACCCACATCCCATGAACGAAAAAAAAAATTCTATGAATCCACTGTGCAACGGAATAGTTAGAGATTATTGGCTACGATTCTTCCCTCTGCAGATAAACCTCTCTCGCCAGTGCCACAATCACTCCTGTAAAAGGAAATAAGAAATCTATTGACTGGAACTTAGTAAAAGTGATTGGCTTTATGCCAGGAAATGGCATATTTGATTTGACAGGTGTGGAAGAGAAGGGAGCAGCATGATATCTGGGTAGGCCACAAGGAATTACGTGGAACCTACAGCAAAGAACCCCAATTGGTTTGCTTCAGTGTTTATATTCCACACAAGCCTTTCCTTTCATCCTATCTCCTATATGCCATGCGCAAAGCCTCCCTTTAAATGTCAGCAAATGCAGCAAGTTCCACATTTTCATGTAAAAAAAAGTTTCCCAAATTCTTTTGTCCGATGTTACCTGTGTCAGGATCCTTCAAGAGATTTATAATCAGTGACATTAAATCCCAATGTGTATAGTAACTGTGAACAAATTTAAATCCCAGATTAAGTTTCTCGAGTATTTTGACGCACAGAGCCTAACCTAGTTTAAACAGCTTTAAACCTTATAAATTAATGCAATTCAGCCCCAATTTGAAAATCTTGCATTCAGTCCTTTTATTTTTAAGACACTGATCTTAATATATTTACACTTAAATGCAAAGGGGCAAGTCAAAAAGTTAAGGCATTAACAGCACTACTGGCATCAAAGTGTAATTATAGTTTGCATTCTAAATGTTGATGCAGAAATTTCAAATGGGAAAATGACCAGTAAGACACAAGTTAACAGGAAGCTGTGTTTTATAGACCAAACGTGCACAGACAAGATTTTTTGATTATATACATTGAACACCTAAAAATTTTTTTTAGCTGAGAAACTCATGACAAATACTGAATGAAAGTGGATTGCCTCCTTTCTTTTCAGGCTTCATATAAGATGCAATATGTATATGGTTGATCAAATTTGAAGTTCAGCTGATTTCATTTCAGTTACTCATTTAATATTTTAGTAATGCATAACCAGTGGCCCTGTAATGTATTGGTGCAGCATACAGTATCTCAAAGATAGAAATTTTCAAGTGCAATGGAACTTTGTTTTTTCATTTCCTTTGGCTTGTCAGATGTACCAAAGCCTCCACCAACAAAATGATTCAGCTCCATTCCAATTGAACATCTGAAATGAACAGTGACCAGCTAATGTTTCCTTTACACTAATTTGATGCTACAGCCAAAGGTTTGACAGGAAATTTCTACTGCTGGCTCAGAAACCCCCTTGTGATTATACGTACACTTGGCATTCCACCATAAGTGCTTGAAGGGCTCATGTTAGGCTCTGTTGGCTTGGCAAACAAGTGCCTGAGCCCTACAGACTGGAAGATTTCAATGGCATCAAGAACATTAGAAATAGGAGGTCTTGGACATACAACTCCTTTTGTGTGTGCTCTTGTCATTCAGTATGAATGCTGATCTTCTAACTCACTCCACTGCCTGCCCACACCCATATTTTTTAATGCATAAAAATCTGTGCATCTCAGCCTTGAACATACTCCGTGATTGAGCACTCAAAGCCCTCTGGAGGTAGGGCATTTAAAAGTTTCACAATCGACTAATGAAATTTCTCAGCTCAGTCCAAAATGAAGAGTGTTAGCCTCAGCAATCCAAAGTCAAGGAATGGATGGGGATAGGAGGGGACATTAGCCGGTGTTCTTGTTCCTGATTACAATCCGTACCTTATGTGCTCTCGTGTACATGCTCAACTGCAATGCCTTGTTTTTGGAAAAACCACACTGTTGAGGGGCTCACATAATGGAATGGCCAAATGGGCAAAACACAGGAAGGCACGTGAAACTTCAGCCTAGTAGAGAGTCAATACTGACATTAGACGAAATGGGGGGAAAAAACTAGCAAGAAAAATGTTCCAGTATTGTCCATGTCACAAAAATAAAGCTGCCCAACCGAACTGAACTGTTAAGTCATCCAAATGCGTTCCTAACATTCCCACTGAAGAAAAAGACAGGTGATTGGTAACATGAGTTTTTATATTCTGCATTCTCATCAATGCCTCACTACACATCTACACAGCAGCAATGTTTATGTAACTCATCATGAAGACAGCAAATGGACAGCTACAGAGTAATTTTGGTTAACTAAGAAACAAGCATGAACAAAGTATTCAAAAGGATGAATGCCCAGTGTGTGCTTAGATTGCATCAAATTATTCTTCCAACAGACATTTTGGACTAATTGATCAGTCCAAGTGAAATGTTGCTCATCTTCAGAAGCCAATAGATATCTATTATTACATAATTAGCAAATTAATCCACAACACCAGCCAGGAATAAAATTCACATAAATTGCTGGTCATCTGCTTCATACCTATAGCACTTGACTTTGGTGCAATCCTTCTGAATATGCCCGAATTCGCCACATGAATAACATTTCTGCTCATCAGCATGATCACAGTCACGGGCCAGATGTCCAGGTCTGCCACAGTTATAGCAGCACTGCTCCCTCTCCTTCTTTGGCTCCTTGCAATCTTTGGCAATGTGGCCACCCTTACCACAGTTGTAGCAGGCTGAAATGTGACAGCATAACAATTATTTTTGTTTGCAACAAGTTATTTTGACCCATCTCCAACAAGAATGTTTGTATATTTACCATCTTCCTGGAGCTCACAATCCTTTGCAAGGTGGCCCGATTCACCACAGCGATAGCAGATATCTGGAAATAGAGTATAGATTTAAAACTGGGTTCATCAGCAAGTAATGAAAACAAAACGCATGACATAGCATGTGCAACAGATATTTGCTTATCACTTGAATTACTCTATAGTTCTGTTTATGTAGCTTGACAGAAGTACTGAAAAAAACTTTAAAAATGCAGACTACCCAAAAAACAAATACTGAATAGAATTTGAAATATCTAGTAATTTGTGTACATGTGCAATTCTAATTTCTATATCCACACACTTACAATCCCCATGTCATCTTTCGTTTTGCTGAAGCATGGATCCATAATGCCATATAATGGAATATGCCTCAATAATTATGATTGCTATTATATGCAGAGCATGATTACTAGTGGAACAAGTTATTTACCATGGATACCTGTGCCTAAGTCTTGCTCAGAGACGGAGTGAGCACTTTGTTTGCCAGTTGTAAGCATCCTATGCAAAATATTTTGGGCAGTCTCAATCCAGTTTTTGGTGAGCATGGCCTTCAAAATTACTAACAATTAAAATGTCACTTGGACAGTTTAATTTGCAAATTGAGTAGACCCATTCTGGTTTTGAGGATGGTTTGAAGCTGCAGCATAATGGAAAGAATTTTTCTTTCCACCTAAAGTATACCCAAGTTGGGTATAGTTAACTTTGATATCCAAGGAGAAGAAGCTTCCCATTTGCAAACTTACATCCTTAGTCTATTAAAAACACAAATGATTTTTCAATAGTCAAATCTAATCTAGAGTGGTCAAACTCCACTTGGATTACTGATGCCTTCATAAAACACTGAGGACAAAATTTAAATTTTTGATGGCTTTTTCCACAGAAGAGTGATGACAAATTACCAAAGAATTGACAGAGCCTGCCAATATCATGGGTCTATTTAGTTGGGAGAACACCATCTGACACGTCAATATTTGTGACTTTGTACTCTTGCAGGGCATGGACCGAGAGCAGTTTATTTTCTGATGTAGGTTAGTCACTGCAGAATCCGAGAAAAAAATACTGGCCCGATTTCACAGCTAGTGGTGAAACATCTGCTGACCTGGAAGAAATCTGCCCACTAAAGTGGGCAAAGACAACCCTGGGACAGGCAGTCAGCAGCTAGAGGATCTAGCATCTAGTCTATACTTTAGTTAAGATATGTCTGGGGAGCTCAGTCCTGTGATAGGCACATCCTGCACTATGTGGGAAATAGACGCTCCTGGTGGTCTGGATTACCTTGTGTGCAGGAGATGCCTCCGACTGGAGCAACTCGAGCGGCAGCTGGGGGCACTACGATGCATTCACGAGACTGAGGTTTGTGGATAGCACGTTTCAGGACGTGGTCACCCCACAGCTTAAGGAAGTACAAGCAGAGAGGGAATGGGTGACCGCCAGACAGAAGACAGGGACCAGGCAGGGAGTGAGGGAATCCCGAGTGCATCCGCTTGCAAACAGTTTTCCGGCCTTGGAAGATGGTGAGTGGCTGTTCCTTTGTGGAGGCCAAACAGAGCAAAAGCCATGGCACTGTGAGTGGTCCAGCTGCTCAGGGCAGGGCAGGGTGGGGCAGGGGGGGGAAGGAGTGTGGAAGGGCAATAATGGTCGGGGATTCGTTAGTGAGGGGAATCTGTAGATGTGATTCCAGGATTGTACGTTGCCTCCCGGATGCCAGGGTCAGGGTCAAGGATGTTACAGAACGGCTGCAGGACATTCTGAAGGGGAAGGTGAACAGCCAGAGGTCGTGGTCCATGTTGAGACCAATGACACAGGAAGTAAGAGAAATGAGGTCCTGCAAACAGACTTTAGGGAGTTAGGTAGGGAATTGAAAAGCAGGGTTTCAAAGGTAGTAATCTCCGGATTACTCCCAGTGCCACGCAGTAGTGAGTATAGGAACAGAAGGGTAGAGCAGATAAATGTGTGGCTGGAGAGATGGTGCAGGAGGGAGGGCTTTAGGTTCCTGGGACTGTTTCTGGGGGAGTTGGGACCCGTACAAGTTGGACGGGTCACATCTGAACAGGAACAGGATCAATATATTCACAGGGAGGTTTGCCAATGCTGTTGGGGTGGATTTAAACTAAATTGGCAGGGGGATGGGATCCTGAAAAGTGGTTTGGAGGGGAGAGAAGCAGAGATGGAATTAGAAGTTAAAATGCTAGTGAGTCTGGAAGATAGTGGAAACATAGGCTAGATAAGAGTTTAACAAGGCTAAATGGAATATATTTTAACACAAGGAGCCTGAGGAATAAGACACAGGTCACAGATAGGCACGTGGGAGTAAGATATCATAGCTATGACCAGGACTTGGATAAAAGGAGGGCAGGATTGGCAGCTCAACATTCCTGGTATTCAGAACAGATAGACACGAGGGGATAGAAGAGGAAGTGTCGGGGGGGGGGGGGGGGCAGTTGCAATATTGATCAAGGGATCAATTATAGCAGTGAGGAGGGATGCTATCTTGGAAGGATCATCAAATGAAGCCATATGGGTAGAAGTAAAAAACACAAAAGGGGGAAACACTGTTGGATGTGTACTATAGGCTCCCAGTCAGGGAGAGATAGAGGATCAAATATGTAATCAAATTTCAGAAAGTGTAAGAATAATAGGGCAGTAATAGTAGGGGATTTTAACTACCCAAATATTAACTGGGATAGTTTTAGTGTGCAAGGTAGGAGGGAGCAAATTTCTTTTAAGTTGCATCCAGGGGAACTTTTTTTTAAGCCAGTACGTAGAAAGCCCAGCAAAGTGGGGGGCAGTTTTGGACCTAATATTCAGAAATGAGCCCAAGCAGGTGGAAGGCGTTCAGTAGGGGAGCATTTTGGAGATAGTGACCATAACTCAGTTAGATTTAGGATAGTTATGGAAAAGGATATGGCTGGGCCGGGAATAAAAGTCCTAAACTGGGAAAAGGCTAATTTAACTAAGATGAGACGTGATTTGGCCCAAGTGGACTGGGAGCAGCTACTTGCAGATAAAACTATCAGAGCAGTGGGAGGTATTCAAGGAGGAAAGAGTGAGTACAGGGCAAATATGTTCCCATAAAGGCAAAGGTGGGGGACCAAGTCCAGAGAACCCTGGATGTCAAGGGACATAAAGGTTAGGATGAAGAAAAAAAGCTTATGGCAGATACTGAGGGCTCAATATGGCAGAATCCTTGGAGGAGTATAAAAAGAGCAGAGGAGAACTTAAAAAGGAAATTAGGAAAGCTAAGTGAGTTCATGAGAAAGCATTGGTGGGTAGAATAAAACAAAACCCAAGGGGTTTTTAAAAATATATAAAAAGAGAATAACTAAGGAAAGAGTAGGGCCAATTAGGGACCATAGAGGTAATGCATGTGTGGACCCAGAAGGCATGAGTGCAGTCCTCAAGGAATACTTTGCGGTCTTCACAATGGAAAAGGATGACACAGATATAGACATCAGGGTGGAGGACTGTGTAACTAGAGAAAATTAACAGAGAGACAGGTGGTACTAAAAGGTTTAGCAGTCTTGTGGATAAAGCCACAGGCCTGGATGAGATGTATCCCAGACTGTCGAGGGAGGCAAGGGGAGAGATATCAGTGGCCCTGGCAATAATTTGCAAATCCTCTGGCCACAGGTGAGGTGCCAGAGGACTACTAACATTGTCCCATTATTAAAAAAGGGAAGAAGGCAGGAGGTTACAGGCCAGTCTAACCTCGGTGGTGGGGAAGTTACTAGAAAGAATTCTGAGGGATAGAATATATTCGCACTTGGAGACACAGATTAATCAGGGATAGTCAGCATGGATTTGTTACGGGAAGATTGTGTTTGACAAATTTGATCAATTTTTTTCAGAAAGGTGTGAAGTAATGCACTTGGGGAGGGCTAACAAGGCAAAGGAATAGTAGGACCCTGGGAAGTACTGAAGATCAGAGGGACCTTGGTGGCGTATCCACAGATCCCTGAGAGTAGCAGGGCAGGTAGATAAGGTGGTTAAGGAATAAGGGATTCTTGTATTTTATGCCTTGGCTAATAAAGACAAGAGCAGGGAGGTTATGCTGGAACTGTAGAAAATGCTGGTTAGGCCACAACTGGAGTACTGCGTGCAGTTCTGGTTACCACATTATAAGAAGGATATGATTGCACTGGAGAGGGTGCAGAGGAGATTCACCAGGATGCTGCCTGGGCTGGAGAGTCTGAGCTATGAGGCAAGATTGGATAGGCTTGGGCTGTTTTACTTGGAGCAGCGAAAGTTGAGGGGGGACCTGATAGGTGTATAAGATTATGAAGGGCACAGATAGGGTGGATAGGAAGGCACATTTTCCATTAGTGGTGGGGTCAATTACCAGGGGGCTTAGATTTAAGCTAGGAAGTAGAAGGCTAAGAGGAGAGTCGAGGAGAAATTTTTTCACTCAGAGGGTGGTGGGAGTCTGGAACTCACTGCCTGAAAGGGTGGTTAAATCAGAAGCTCTCGTATCATTTTAAGAAGTATCTTGATATTCACTTGCTTTGCCATAGCCTCCAGGGCTACAGGCCAAGGGCTGGAAAATGGGATTAGTGTAGTCAGATCTTTGATGACCGGCACGAACACAGTTGGCCGAATGGCCTCCTTCTGTGCTGTAGACATCTATGAGTCTATAAAGATCCAATGATCTATGGCATGGATTTCCCTTATCCTGATGTCAGTTTGAATCTGGCACAAAGCCAAAGAGATTTCCAGGTGTATAGCAACATCAATATCATTAAGCCAATGAGATTGAAGGGTTCTCACCGACAACAAATCAGCAAGTAAAATGTACTGAATTTGAGTTTGAAATAAATTTCAATATGCACAGGATTAACAAAAGCTGAAATATCAGAAACAAATTTAAAATGTAAATTTCATAATGGAGAAGTTTTATATTCTACAAATAATTTTTAGGGCCATTGAGACTATTCAGCAGTAATTATGAACTTAGTATGCCATTAAACACCTTATTCAATAAGGTTTAATGAGTTTTTAAAAAAAAGAGTCAGACTAATAGCTTGAAAGGACAGGTTTGTCAGTTCAATGACTTCTACTTGATTGCAAGTTCATTTACACAATGTTACACTCATCTTTCCTGGAACTCCATTGTTGAATCTGAGCTCATCTTGGCCTCAAATATGACACCAAGGCTGTGAAAATACTGAATCAGCCTCAGACAGCTGCCAGGGTGAGTGGGCAGAGTTTGAGATAGGGAATGAAGACAATGGCTTTAGTCTTCCCAACTGGAATGAATTTCTGCTCATCCAACACTATGTCAGATAAGCAGCATAACACTTTAGAGACAGTGGTGAAGTGACAGTGATGGTGAAGTAGAGCTGCATGTTGTCAGCGTACTAGTGGAAGCTAAGTCATGCTTGTGGATATGTCACCAAGGGGAAGCATATAGGTTAGATTTGCCAAGGCGACATGCTCAAGGACTTTCCACTTTCTGAACCCTCAATTATATGATGTTCGTAGCATATGTCACCCAATTATGCGACAAAAGGAAAATATAGATTTAACTCCCAATTACAAGGTTACTTCTATAGAAATGATAGTGTCCAAGGGCTGTGACAGGTTTAACTATAATAAATATACCACACACCCCTCAGTTTTGATATAATGTAGCAATCAAATCCAATATCAATTAATTTGTTTGAAATAAGCAGGCTAAAGTTATTCACTCAACCTTTTCACCCTAAAAAAGACTGATTATTCAATTACACTAACAGTATCAAGGCTAAATTTGAGTGATTATGGAACAGTTAATTTGGAATTCCAAACAAAACTCTTCAAACTTGCGTGCACGCATATACGCATGCCCCTAAGTTCCCACTGAAGATTAAAAAGCAAATTCTTATGTTACCTCTTGCAGCAGTGAAACTTCCTCTGCCACGACCTCTAATCCGACTGCGCCCACCTGCACTTGGGCATTCACGTGCCCAATGCCCAGTACGCCCACATGTAAAGCACTCCTGGCTGCTCATGGTGAAGTATATTCAATCTAAAGGAAAAAATATTGGGACACTTAAAATAATGTTACTGCCATTATTCCACTAAGATTCACACCCATGTTTTTACTTTTATACATAACTTTATAAGTTAAGCAAATATATTTCCACTTGGCAGCTGATGAGTGCACAGAGCATGTTTGTATTCTTCAGACTTTATATTTTGCTATGTTCAATGCCAGCATTATTTTTTTTACAAATACAGCCTATAATGCAATCTTAAGAAATATATTGTCCAAAGATGCAACTTTACAATTTGTAATTTTTAAAAAACATCAATTATTTGGAAAAGCAAACAGTAACGCCCAAGCCAGCCACTTAATGCATAAACAACTTGCTGTAAATGGCATTCACAGTAAAAGCCAAGAAATACAAAAAATGAATCTGCTCCTTTACTCATTTGTTCAACATATAGGTCAAAGAGAGACAAATCACCAATACTTTTACATTGCTTTACTCTGGTCTCCTTGCCTTCCTTGGAGTGCAGAGCTTGTCCCACACCAGGAGTAGGCACAGACCAGATACAGAAGTACAGAATTTGAGTATTGCTGAAAAAGACATGTCTAAGCTTTTCGTCTTGCACTCATCAGAAGGCTCGCAAGAATACCAACACCGGTGGGGGGGGGGGGAAAGAGAGAGAGAGAGAGAGAGAGAGAAAAAGAACAATTTATACTGTATGTGAAGTGTGCTGATTGGTTGTGACGGTGTTCTTGACCATCAGTTGCTCTATTGATGGTATGCTATTAAAGATTCACTTCAAAAAGTATGCCGAGCTCCTAGTTATCCACACAAGAAATTAAATGATTAAAAGGTTGTGGAAATTTTAATGTACTTTTTTTGTTGATATATACAGGAGAGCACGACAGCCAGCAAGTTTTGACATTTGAAGTGTCAATCTTGTTAATCAATTAAAATACAAGATGCAGACACAAGGGCATGCTAGGATCGGTAGTCTGGAACCTGGTGACTTCAGTGGAGTGTGGAGATTTTGAAAACTTTCATGAAATCCAGGCTGAGCATCTCATGCTCTATGGCTCCAATCTAACATGCTTGCAAGCATTTCAAAAATAGAAAATGATATTGCCAGAAGATTTTAGTTTTCGTTGTTGAATAATGATTTTACAATTTTGTATCTAATTGAGAGAGTTCCCAAGACAGCAGATAAAAAGGCCATGATGTGTCATTCCTAGCCAGAAAGCCTTAGCTCATATAAACACAGATCACTTAGCTGACCCACGAGTTGGCTACTGGGACTTTTGGAACTGTCCCCAGCAATGTTAACTGCCACAGGAGAAAGGAAAATAAGAATTGACAAAAACAATTAACATAACCAAAGCTAAATTGGATAGGCCACAAAAAAAGAGCACCGGGTGGGAATGTATGATCAAACCCACCACACCTGTTGATTAAACAAACAGCACAAAACGTTGATGCGCTGCCTGCATTGCAATCACTACATCCAGTTAGTACTAACGTGCTGTTAAATGGAATCCTGCTCATGCATCTATCCTACATGATGAGTGGCTAGCAGCACTTATAAAGGGGAACCAACCAGGAACCAGACCATTTTAGAGCTGGTAATGTGTAAATGTGACAGGGTTAATTAAGGACCTCATAATAAAGGATCTTCTAGGCAAGAGTGATCATAACATGATGAATTTCACAGTTTGAAGTGGGAAATTTGGGTCTAAAACTTATAAAGGTATGAACACAGTTGGCTAAAATGACTGGGAAGCAAGATGATAGATAAACAATGGGAAATGTTTATGGAAATATTTCATAATTCTCATTCCTTCGAAAAAGGAGGACTTTACAATGCATCATCTGTCATTAGCTAAGTTAAGGATATCAAATTGAAAGAAAAAGTTGTACAATGCTGCAAAGATTAGTGCTAGGTCAAAAGACTGGAAAAATTTTAGAAACCAAAGGATGACAGAAAAAGAAATCATAAGAGTAAAGACCATATATAAAAAAGGCAAGCTTCTGCAAGTATATGAAAAGGAAGAGAATAAAAATAAATGTTTGTCCCTTAAAGGGTGAAAATGCGGAATTGAAAATAGGGAATTAATAATGGAGAAATGTGAAAATGCCAGAGGCTTCAAACAAGCATTTCTGTCTTCACAGTAGAAGACACAAAGCATCCCAATAATAGTAGAGGACTGATGGGACTAAAGGCTCTCCCCCTCTCTCTGGGTGTAGGGGTCGCACAGAAGATGGTGGCATATTGGTAACGTCTTTGGACTGGTAATCCAGAGGCCCAGGCTAAAGCTCTGGGAACACAGGTTCAAATCCCACTATGGCAGCTGCTGCAGTTTAAATTCAATTAATAAAATCTGGAATTTAAAAGCCTGTCTCAGTAATGGTGACTGTGAAACTACTATTAACTGTCATTAAAACCCATCTGGTTCACTTTGGTAGTGGGTCCTTTAGGAAATTAAATCTGCCACGTTTACCAGATCCAGCTCACATGACTCCATATTCATAGCAATTCTTAGCTCTTTGAAATGGTCTAGCAAGCCACTCAGTTCGAGGGAAATTAGCGATGGGCAACAAATGCTGGCCCTGCCAGCAACACTCTTATTCCAAGAATTAAGAATAAAAAGTCCCCTGGGCCAGAAAGCTGCATCCTAGGGTCTTAAAAGTGACTGCACAGCTAATGGATGCATTGGTGTAACCAAAGAATAGTTACAGCACAGAAGGAGACGACCATTAGGAACATAGGAACAGGAGTAGGCCATTCAGCCTACTCAACCATTCAATTAAATCATGGCTAATCATCCATCTCAATGCCACTTCCCACACTATCGCCATATGCCTTGATGTCATTAGTCTCCGGAAATCTTATCGATTTGTGTCTTGAACATGCTCAATGGATTGAGCTTCCACAGTCCTCTGCGGTACAGAATTCCAAAGATTCACCACCCTCGAGTGAAGAAATTCCTCATCTCAGTATAAATGGCCTACCCCTTATATTACCTGGTTTTAGGCTAAACAGCCAGGGGAAACATCTTATCTATATCCAGCCTGTCACACCCTGTAACAATTTTTTAAGTTTCAAGCGTCTCTTGTGTGTTTGTGCTGGCCCTCTGAAGGAACAAGTCACCTAGTGCTACCAAACGCATCTTCTCTTCACTCCCTGTTAGCATTCTGTAGGGACCGCTCCCTCCAGGGCACCCTGGTCCACTCCTCCCCCTCCCACTGCACCTTCCCATGCAACTGCAGAAGGTGCAATACCTACCTCTTCTCCCCTCCTCACCATCCAAGCAGTGCTTAACTTGCACTTCCCTCAATTTGGCCTACTGCATTCACTGCTCCCAATGCGGTCTCCTCTACATTGGAGAGATCAAATGCAGACTGGGTGACCGCTTGGTGGAACACCTGTCCACAAGCATGACCCAGATCTTCCTGTCGCTTGCCATTTCAACACACCACCTTGTTCTCATGTCTACATATCCGTCCTTGGCCTGCTGCAATGCTCCAGTGAAGCTCAACACAAACTGGAGGAACAGCACCTCATCTTCCGATTAGGCACTTTTACAGCCTTCCGGGCTTAACACTGAGTTCAACAACTTCAGATCATGAACTCTCTTCTCCATCCTCACCTCTTTTTGATCCCCTTTGTTCAAATATTTTTAATTTTTTATTATTTTTAAAATATATTTCCATTCATTGTTTTATCCCCACCTTTTAGCCTATTTCGATCTTTTTCCCCCAACACCTTCCCCTCACCAGGGCCAGCTGTCACTTGCTCATTCTGCTTTCTACTCAATGTCACCATTAGCACCTCCTTAAGCCAGTATCACCACCATCAACACCCCTCCGACCTATTGTTTGGTGACATCTTTTGCAATCTCTCCTTTGCCTCCATCTATCATTGGCCTTCTATCCAGCTTCACCTGTCCCACCTCCCTTAAACAGTATATATTTCACCACATTTTTACTTCTTAGTTCTGAAGAATACAGACTTGAAACGTTAACTGTCTCTACAGATGCTGTCAGACCTGAGTTTTTCCAGCAATTTTGGTTTTTGTTTCACCTAGTGCTACTCCCTTGCTTTGTATCCCTGCAATTTTTTTTTCCTTTTCAGACAATTCCCTTTTGAAAACTTCAACTGATGCTGTCTCCACCATACTCATATTTCCAGACCCTAACCACCTGCTGCATGAACAAAGTTTGTCTTCATGTCACCACTTTTTTTGCCTGTTACCTTAACCTGTGCCCTCTGGTTCTCAATCCTTCCAATGGGAAGTTTCTCCCTACTTAACCTATCCATACCCTTCTTGATTTTGAATACCTCTTATCAAATCTCCTCTTAACTTTTTCTCCAAGCAGAAGAGTCCCAACTTCTCCAATCTTTCTACATAATTGAAGTTCCTCATCTCTGGAACTATACTCGTGCACCCTCCTTAATGCCTCCCAAAATTCCCTAGATTTTGGAAAGGTCCCAGCCGATTGGAAAAGCGCAAACGTACACCTTTATTCAAGGAAGGAGACAGAAAGCGAAAAACTAAATATAAGCCAGTTAGTTTAATTCTGTCTTTAGGAAAATGCTGTATGCCGTTATTAAGTTGCAGCAGGGCATTTACAAAAAGGGAAACCAGTAGATGCATTGTATTTGATTTCCAAAAGGCATCTGATTGGGCGCCACAAAAGATACTACAAAATCTAAGGCACATGGGTGTTAGGGGGTATTAATGTATTAGCATGGGTAGCAGATTGGCTAAGTAACAGTAGAGCAAGAATAAATGGGTCATTTTCAGGTTGGCAAACTAACTGGTGTGGTGGGTGCCACAGAGATCAGTGTTGGGGCCTCAATTACTTAGCTTGGATGAAGGGGCAGACTGTACTGTAGCCAAATTTGATGATAAAAGATAGGTGGGAAAGCAAGTTGTGAGGAAGACAAAGTCTGCAAAGGGTTATAGATAGTTTAAGTGAATGGCAAAAATTTGTCAGATGGAGCATTGTGGGAGAAAATGTGAGGTTGTCCACTTTGGTGCAAAGAATAGAAAATTTACAAAATGCTGCAGTAGAGATATCTGGGCGTTCTCGTACAAGAACGAGAAGTCAGCATGCAGGTACAGCAAGTAATTAGGAAGAGGGGGGTGGAGTAGAAAGGGGAGCCTTACTAAAACTGTATAGGGCATTGCTAACACCACATCTAGACAATTGCATAGTTTTGGTTTCCTTGGGGAATATACTTGCATTGGACGCAGTTGAGATCAAATTCACTAAGTTAATTCCTGTGATGAAGGGTCTTATGAAGAAAGGTTGAGCAGGTTGGGCTTCCAATGCCAGGAGTCAAGCCCCAGAGAGCTGGATGCAGTATCACAAGAGTTGGAATGAACATGAATGTTTATGGTCAATGCATTCATCTTCAATTGCCATATCCTATCAACTGTACCAGCAGTTTCAGTCACCACAGCCACACTCAATTACCAACTACCAGGCCTCATACCCACCATTCAAATGCTTCATCTAACCCTCATACGTGACACAGCCTGAGATGTGGTTGAGGCTTGCAACTGTGCTCAGGGCCAGCTATTCAACCGTGACAGCCAAACATTGAATACGTTTACTGAATTTCTTCCCACTCTCTTATAGGACAATGTAGCACACACCAGAGGTAGGGCTGTTTTAATGTCCTAATCCGATGGGAGACAGTGGTCAATATTGGGACGCCCATTGCTGAGGCCAGTTACAGAGCTGAAACCAGTGAAGATAACTATCCTCATCCCTAGGCCTTCTCTTCACTTTCCACGTAATTGACAAACTGCAGATATAAGCATGCAACAGTCATTTCATGCCTCTTCCCTCCCAACACAGCTCTCAACACTTCTGCTTTACTTTCACCATGGTCAAGTAACAGAGTTTTGAAGACTCACTACAACCATGATTTTACATTCCACTAGCACAGATACTGACATGATGGGTACACACAATCATTGGTGGATTAGGTAGCCCATGGTCAATTGCAAAAAACATGCAGGAGTAAAGCACCAACTTAGCATAGGACTTGGCACAAAATTTGGAGCCTATTGTTTCCATCGTTTGAAGTGATGGTCAACTCTCTTCACACACTTGTTGACTTAAGCAGGATGCAATGATGGATGGCAGGTTCAACTGCAGCAAAAGCAGGCACCCAAAGTCTGCACTAGAAGCTGGTGTCAGTCTAACCACCTGTCCAACAGGTTACTAAAATTGCTGATGCGTCACCCAGGGGAAGAGAATGCTGTCTTCCTGAAAGGACAGCCGTAAGTTCTCTCATCTCCACCACTCTGCCAGTACCTTTGCTGCCATCTCGGCCAGTCATCCCAGGCTGCTGACTCCCATACCGAGTCTATTTGCAGTCTCCTCCACTAGAAGTCAGCAGCTTTCCGGTACTGCAGCCACTGGGGTAGCAATGCATAGCAGCACTATCGGAAGCAGATACCCAGAGTCAGACATTAAGAGAATGCACAAAGATAATTAATTGACTTTGTCTGCAAAATGGCACGATTTCATTTCTAAATTTGGTTTGAAAGGTCTATTCCATGATGGCTTTTGTTTTTGTGGCCATGTGGACACTGATGATCAGAATGGGAAATTAAGTTTGGTGAAAGGGTTTGTAGTTACTATTATCTCAGTTCTTGACATGCAGCCTAATCAGAAAGGGACTATTTAAGTTGCCTCTTCACTTCCTCTACTTGCTCTATAGCTGGTGCAACAACTGTTCACGCTAGTATGGTTGCATAGCATGCAGCTGACTGCCATGAATCCTGCACTGCCAAGTACTGGAGGGCTCTTCCAGAGGGGTCCAAGAAAAGTATTGTTTCAGCATTTAATAATCAGTTCTATCACATTGTGCAAATGCCACAGTCAGCCATGTCATCAATGGATAGCCCTTGCCGCCCAGTAGCCACCCTTTTGTTTCCTGTGGCAGGTCAATGTGCTGTCTGGTGTAATTCACCCCACAAATGAAAGTGTGCAGCAAACACAACTTAACCTGTAATGAGGTTCCTAGCACCCAAAAAGAAAAAAAAAGTTATTTCCACCATGATGAAACTCCAATATTATAGACATTACAGATAGAGCCAAGGGATCTCAACTAATGGATCAGATCAAAGATCTGAAGTCCAGCCACATCAGTTATTTACTTGTCCGCCATTCATGGTGGTTCCACGAACATCCTCAATGATGGGGGAACCCAGCATGTTGATACAGAAGACAAAGCTGAATCATTTGCAACCATCTTCAGCCAGAAGCAGAGTCGATGATCCATCAGTCTCCCCCTGGGGTCCCTAGCATCACAGCCTCCAGTTTTCAGCCAATTCAATTCACTCCAACGAAAAGAAACTGCTCAATACACTGGATAGAGCAGAGGATATGGGCCCTGGCAACACGCCATTTGTAGTTCTGAAGACTCGTGCTCCAGAACTAGCTGCACCTCTTGCCAAGTTGTTCTAGTACAGCTACAACACCGTCATATATATACTCAAGTGTGAAAAATTGTCCAGTAGTCCTGTTCACAAGAATCAGGACAAATCCCATTGAGCCAATTACCACCTTAGTCTACTCAAAATGATGGAAGGTGTCATCGATAGCACTATCAAACAGCACTTGCTCATCAATAACCTGTTCAACTGGATTCCACCAGCAGCGCTCGGATCCAGACCTCATCACAGCTTTGGTTCAAGCATGGACATACGAGCTGAATTCCAGAGGCGAAGTAGTGTGATTGCCTATAACTGAGTATGGCATCAAGGAATCCTAGCAAAATTGAAGTCGCTAGGAATCAGGGGAAAATCTCTCCACTGATTAGAATCACACCTAGCACAAAGGAAGATGGCTGTGGTTGAAGGCCAATCATCTCACCCTCAGGATACCACTGTAGAAGTTCTTCAGGTTAATGTCCTCGGTCCAACCAGCTTTTACTGCTTCAATGACATTCCCTCCAACATAAGGTGGAGATGTTCATTGATTAGTGTTCAGTAGCTTTTGCAACTCCTTAGGCTCTGAAGCAGTCTACGCTATCTTCCCTTGATATTCACGGACATCATCAGTGGTGAATCCCCCAGCATACCAGGGGTTACCATGGATCAGAAATTTCACTGGACTACCCACATAATACTGTGGCTACAAAAGCAGTAACTCACCTGACTCCCCAAAGCCCATCCATCATCTACAAGTCAGGAGTGTGATGGCAATAATCATGTCCAACAAGAGAATCTAGCCACCTCCTCATGGAGTTCAACAGAATTACCATTGCTGAGTTCGTACCATCAACATCCTGGTGGTTACCATTTAACATGATCAACTGCATAAGTACTCTGGCTACAAGAACAGGTCAGAGGGTTGGAATTCTGCAGGGAGTAATTTTTAAAAAATTCATTCAAGGGATGTGGGCTTCACTAGCTAGGCCAGCATTTACTGCCCACCCCTAATTGCTACCTTCTTGAGGCGCTGCAGCACCTTACTCCCAAAATCCAGTCTGCCATCTACAGAGCACAACTCAGTAGTGTGACAGAATACTCTACTCTTACCTGGATGAGTGCAGCTCCTGCAACACTTAAGTTTCATACTATCCAGACCAAAGCAGCTTGCTTGATCAGCATTCAATCCAACACCTTCACAGTGGCAGCAGTGTGTGCCATCTGCAAAATTCACTACAACAATTACCCTCCTTTGACAGCTATTTCCAAACCTGCAACCTCTGCCACCTATAAGAACTAGGTAGGGCAAGGGCATGGGCACATCACCTGCAGGTTCAACTTCAAGTCACTCACCGCCCTGACTCAGTGGGAACTTTTGTAGTACAAAAAACTAAACAAACCATAATTTTAAAAAATATGGGTGAAGGCTTTTATAACAGAAGAAATCAGAAACAAGAATGTTATATTGAAAGATAAATCATGTTTGAAGCCTTCTATAACCAAATCAACAAAAAGAATCCCACTTCCTTGGAACAACAAAGTTTTCAGGGCAGGTACTGTGATGCATAAGTAGCAACTAATATCACAAATTAAACTAAATTACATGGCTTGAATCACTGCAACACAATCATAGCACTTATACTATTTGTGCTTATTTTAAGTATCTGAACAAAATTCCTATTTACCCTGTCCTCCATCCCCCATCTGCACTATTTTCACTTCAAGCATATTTATTTTTACATATTTCCAAACTCTTTTCCCTCCATCACTAACAGCATTCAATTCTGAAATAAGTAATTTGGAAACAGTTGCTTCATGAGTTTAATACCACCTTGGAAGGCCAGTTATTAATTTAAATCCAGGAATACAACATCTGACATGGTTGCAACATAGCCTTCATCTCAAAACCATGTGCACAGCTCAGGAGCAGGAACTCTGCCTATGAGTAAACCTGGCACTGGCAAAACACCAAATGACACAATAGCTTTACAAAAGAATTAAAAAGTCACTGCAACAGTACACTAAATACTGATGCAGTAAATTCATTGTCTGATGCCCTCAGTTTTAACTGACAGTTGAGATTCAACATAAATAGTGCAACTCATAAGTTATGGATAAGAAAAAGACCATTGAAGCCAATTCCCCTAAAACACTAATCCTCCCATCAAGAATCCAACTGTTCAAATAATCCGGTGTTTTGCCCTGACGTATCATTTTGAAAATTTATCATGCTGAGATAGAATTCTTAGATATGTTAAGTGATTTACTAGCTTTCAAATATCCTTTAGTTTATATCCTAGGTACTGCGTTAATTACACTGACATTTTACATATTTTAACAAGATCATCAAGCTGGCATTTTATTGTGCTGATCCAACTTCTATTCTGTAAGCTTCACAAATGCTCTCCCTTGGCTCTTTCGCTGCAATAAAAATCAGTCCTGTTGCAAACACAGAACTAAACAACATACAGAACAGATTATCCCAAATAATTTCCAAGTCTTTGCTGTTAGCTGATTCCAGCCACAGCAGTTAAGGTGCTGCAACTTTGGTTGCCCATTGTGGTTTGAAATAGTCCTGGAGACTTTATTGCACGTCTTCAAGCCCCCATCCACTCTACCCAATTCAACAGTCATCCCTCCCTCACGTTTGTGTAACTAAAACAAAAAGTGCTTTTAAAATGTGCTTTCAATTTCTTTAATACCTGGTTTTTTTTTTGAGTTTCCCAGTGTCCCAAGATTAATAGATAATTCCTGGAGACTTGGCACCCCTAGCTGCAATTGCACTTGTATCAATTGCCCAAGGGGCAGAAAATTTAAGTGTGAGGAGGTTGTCTCCATGAAGGTTTGACACCATGTCTATTAACTTGCACAAGATTCTGTAGATGCATCAAAGAGTGCAAATACTCCCATCCACACAACATATAAATTAACCCAAGTGTAAAATGTTCAACTACATAGCTGAAGCTGTCTTTGGATATCAAAATGTTTTAATTATGCCAAGGCACATTTTAAAAAAAAAGTTCTACATGCCACAACTCCAACTCAACTAGAGAAAACTAGGTGAAAGTATATTACAAAGCCACAGATTTTGAAGTCCATCCCTTTGTACAAACCACGTGCAGTTTTACAAATGCCCATTTGACAATTCCTGTACTATGTATAATATTCTTATTTGTATCTTAATAGTATCTTTTCTTAAAGTTAAGTGTTGCGGGCACTAAACTTGGAAATCTTAGAGAATGTGATCTTTACAAACCAGAAAGCAAAGTAACAGAATGACTCACTATAAGACTCAGAACAAGAAACTTGCCTCAAATTGGAAACTTAATAGTACTGGTTGTGCATTTCGTAAGCAATTTGCTCAATGTGTACATATTATATAAGCAATTTGAAGCCAAATTTGTAAGTGGCAAAATTGAATGTTGATTTAGGAAAAGTGACAAAAATTACATACCTCTTAACTGCATCTAGCTTCCTTAATATACTGTCCATCTACTTGGCCATACACAACAGCACAAACTAAACCAAACTGATGGCAGGACTTTCCTCTTCCCCCTCAGGAATTAGGGTGCATGGCCACATTTATTTTATGAACACTATGAACAGGTGATTAGAGGTGTTTTTTTTTTGGAATATAAGTATTAGCAAGACTTGCATCTGGAAACTGCTCACTCCACCATTAGACAGGTCTTCAGTTGAGAGTATAACCGCTGCAGTTCTATACATCAATGTGAATGATTTTTAATCAAATTTAAAAAATAGAAAACCAAATATAATAGTGGAGCTCAAACTTTGGCTGCATGTGCATATATGCAATAATTTTCACAGCAAAGTTTTTAATACATCAATCTGAGATAACACTAACCAGCCTCCTGTGCATGCCAGGTTTCTCCCACCCCACTACTGGCAGTCAAGCCTTCAGCTGTCTAAGCCTCAAGCTCTAGAATTCCTTCCCTGAACCTCCCTGCCCTCAAGATGCTCATTAAAACTTCTGACCAACACCTGTCCTAATATCTCCTTGCGTGGCTCAGTGTCAACTTTTTGTCCGATAATGCTCCTGTGAGAGGCCATAGAATATTTTACTATGCTAAAGGCACTGTGTCAAAATGCAAACTGCTGGAGCTATTTCCAATGTCATCCAAGTTCTACAGTTAAATCAAGGTGGCAGTTTCAGTTTAATGCAGAGAAATGCAAAGTAAATTCTGGAAAAGGCACTTAAAAGGTCTACTCTAAGTAGCAAGACAAAGTGAAAAAACAGCAATCCTTGGGTGCAGAACAGGTGTGAGTGAAAGAAAAGGTTCTAAAAAAGGCAACAATAGTTCTATTTCACAAAGGGCATTATGAAAGCAAGGATATGCTGTATTTATCTATGACACGAGCTAGACCATCATTACAATATTGCATGTGGTTTGGTGCACCTCGGTTAAGAAAGCAAATTATGTCTAAGGAATGCGCTATATATTAATTAGGCATTTACTAGGAATTTATCCAAACTTTGAAGTTATGAAGAGGGGTTCAGAAAATGAAGGCGTTTGCCATTCCAGGGGGCAGGCTGGAGAGAAAGGAGTCAATCATGTTGTCCAAAATTCTTCAAGGTCAGAAAGTTGTGTCTACTTTTAAAAAAAAACTCATTCTTGGGATGAGCACATTGATGGGCAATCCCCAAACACCCTTGAGCTGGATGGCTTACCAGGCCATTTCAGTTAAATGTCAATCATATTGGTATGGGCCTGGAGTTACATATATACCAAAGGAAGAATAGCAGAATTTAAATTCTCCCGTTTTCCGAGGTGGGGTATGAACTCCTGTCTCCAGAGCCTTAGTCCAGGCCTCTGGACACTAGACCAGTAACATTACCACAGTATGCTACCAACCCACTGTAGTCGGTGGATGGGACTCTGGATTATCACCAGAAAAGTAAAAAGTTAGAACTAATGAATATCAAAAGAGCAGGCAAATGCAGCTTGGTAGGTAGTTGAAAAGAACTGGCATGGTAGGCCAAGTGGTCTTTGTTGCTTTCCATGGATTGAAATAAGTAATTAGCCAAAACTGAGTATCCTCGTTACATTTTTCTGTGAAAAATGTAAAATACAGAACAAACTTTATATCCCAAAATATGTACTAACATTTTCTAGGAGCATTATTGGCCATCCAGAGGACACTGCAGATTACCCAATATTAATTGGCATCAACTACATGGCCCAATATTTGGAACTTTTTACATATTCCTAAATACAATCCTGCACATTATGCATGGACTCATACTTAACCTCTATTCCCTCCACCCCAGCACCCCACGCCAAATGAATCGCAAACATTCATATGCAAATCTAAATTAAATCAAGTGTACACGCCTAACATGGGAGACGGAAATGGGCACATCATTTGAAATCGAGTAGAATTCTCGTTTTACTAAGTAGCTAGAATATAGTACTTTAATACATTTTCGGCAGAAATATCGTAATCAGGATACTTCGGGTCAATAGACAGTTGATATGGACCGGTACATCACCCCACGCGGAATATTTTAATTCATTTTCCCGCCAAAGTGCAGCGCATTCAAGTTTCGGGTTAAAGCACGCTTCGAGGGGCGGGGTGTTGGTCGTTGTTTAACGCATCGAGGCTAATTTTAACGAATAAATTGGCTCACGCCGGCCACTAAAGCTATCAAAATTTGGCCTCGAGGTTCGCTTGAGTCCAGGCAATGGGGAACGTGGGCCTGTGGGGCCGGTCCCGTTTTAACTTTGGCTTCCCGGATTTGTCGCCGGGGCCGTCAAGCGCGACGGCGGCGCAGAAAAAAAAAAGGCGGTGATGAGAAGCAGGCCCTCGTCGCACCTCCACTCCCCCTTCTCCCTCACGTGTAGAGAGGCTCCAGCGTAACGGTCCTAAACAGAAACAGAAACCCAAGCTTCAGGCCGACGGCTGGGAGGGAGGCCTGAGGGAGGGAGGCCAGAGGGCGGGCGGGCAGGCAGCCGCCGAGGCGCCGTGGGCGGCTTGGCACAAGCCACGCCGCTGCACTAAGGCTGAGCGGCAACAAGCGCACGCACAAGACACCTCCCCGGGACACCCGCGTTTGGATTGAAGCGGTCTCGGCTCGGTAGGAAAAGGGAAGTTTCTCAGGTGGAAGACACATTTACTCCAGTCGATGCTTTGCGGCGTCCGGCAGGGTGGCTGTGGAAAGGTGATTGGGGAGGGGGGGGGAGGAGGAGGAGAGGGGGTGGGGTGGTAGAAGAGAGCAAGGCTCGAGCCGACAGCCTGACGCACAGGCCGCAATGCGCCGTCAGAAATTCACTTGTTTACCTCAGCACTTCTTCAGAGTTTAACCCTCAGGAGCCCGGGCAGCTCAGGGAGGGAAGAGAAAAAGAGGGAAAGGAAAGTCAGGTTCACCGTGTCGCTGT
Organism: Cetorhinus maximus; assembly: GCF_964194155.1. Classification (NCBI taxonomy): domain Eukaryota; kingdom Metazoa; phylum Chordata; class Chondrichthyes; order Lamniformes; family Cetorhinidae; genus Cetorhinus; species Cetorhinus maximus. Next base: position 25,052,330 of record NC_135884.1, on the reverse strand, counting down.
TAAAGACTCTCCACCGCACAGTTATTTTTCTTAGCTACTCACGGTCGCGGTGCTGCACCTCTTCCCTCAGCCTCCCACCGCCGACTTTCGGTTTTTTTTTCTGGCTCTTTCCTTCTGCACGCGTCACGCGGTTTGCACACGAGGGGGAAGGAGGGAGGAAAAGGGAGGGTGGAACCCTCTGCACACGGCACGCTCACGGAAAACAGCCAATCAGATTATCGCAATCGCGAATCTCCTCCTTCTGATTGGAGATCTTGAATGCCACTCCTCCGCACCAAGACCCGCCCTCCGCCGCCTCAGGACCAATCATACGCCACCTTCGCCGAGGTTGCGCATTGCTGCGGCCTGGCTGCTTTTCAAGTTCTTTTCAAGGTGCGTTGTTGGGCGAGCTTAACGGTTTTTGCCTGTTTGAGCCTCTTATTGCGTTTTTTTTCATCTTTAAACGAGAAGTATAAATTGATTCATGTGGAATTAATTCTTTTGATACAGAGGATATCTTTGTGTTCATTTCAAAATTAAGTCAAATTAGTGTGCGTATTGTCTGTTGGGAGTTGTAGTTTCCGACTGAGTGACAGATCCACATGGCACTGAGCCCAGATTTTCCCCCCACCACGCCCAATCCTCAATTCTCTAATTCGTCTCTCCTACTTGTTAGTTAATATTTGCAAGGCTGAGGGTGGGGAAGTTTAGAGTATTTAACTTATTAGTGGATTTCCCGTGGCGTTGTATAGGTGACCGTGGGGTGGGGGTTAAAGGACGGGCCGTCATTACACCAGGGCCGCATTTAAAGTTACATCATTACATCAGGCTGCATTTAAAGTTATCAGTTCTTCCCCCCCCCCCCCCCTTTTTTTTTTAAATATAATGCTTCAATTTTATATTATTAAGGATAGTTGATTAGGAAAATAGACCACATCTTTGGGACGCAGAGTGAAGTTGCTTAGAGTTAAGGAGTTTTCTCTGTTATAGGCTGAGGCAGCACTGGCAGGAGGGTGTAATATAACAAGCTTGCAGCTATACCATTATAACCGCGAGCATATTAGTAAGGTTGGTGAAGTGCATATGCAGGTGATTTTTAAAAAAGATATATATGTGTTATCTGGAGTGGGCCTTTGGTAACATACTATTGCGTCATTAATTGGGTTTGATAACCTCCATTAGTCTTTTTCGTTATTTAAGAAAGATTAACAATGCATGTACACTGCTCCTACTGGTGGCTTTTCCATTTATTGAATAGTTAACACTCAAGATTCTCATTATCCATATAGTTTGTAGATATCTAGCTCTCCAGGGACTCCTACTCCTGTATGTCACTTGCTTCACTTTCAGGCTGATAAAATACTACATAATTCAGAATGTAAATCAGATTTATGTGGTTGCTATCCAACACCCTGTACATGAACAATCTGGCCTTAGACAACTACAGATCTGTTTATCTGGGTCACATGAAATGTTGCATTATTCTCTATCCAGTTTCCTGACTATAAATGCACTACATTTTCTACACTGATGTGAAAGTTAAAAGTTCTGAGATCTGAAGTATTCATAAAACTGCAAACCTTAAACAGATACTCATGGTGTGTCTCGTTGGAAGTGTTTGTACAACACAACAGGCATTATTTTAGTGCCTTTAATGTAGTAAAATGTTCAAAGGCACTTCACTGGAAAGTAATCAGGCAAAAGTTGATCCAGAGCCCTTGAAGGAGATGAAAAACTTCAAAATAGGTTTTAAGAAGTGCCTTAAAATAGAGAATGGGGATGGTAACATAATTGTTACATTATTGGACTAGTAATCCAGAGGCTCAGATGTGAGTTCTAAATCCCACCATGACAGTGGGGAAATTTAAATTAGTTTAATTAAATAAATCTGGAATTTTAGTGTGCTTGTTACACTTGGCCATTTTCTACTAACATATGAACAGGAACAGAAACCATGTTGATGGTAGTAACCTTTATTACAGAAATCTAACTTAATATAATACCATGAAGTAGTCACCAACTAGTAATGGATGATTTTTATTAGAATTACCCTGTAATTGAAGGATAAATAATAACCAAATTAGTTGGATTTCTGTATTTTTCTATTTACACTCCTATATAAGGATTAAAAATGCTGTCACAGAGTCTGGGGGAAAAAAGAGCCTGAATTATCCATGGGACCCTCTCGTATCAAGAACATTCTGGCTTTGACTTAGTTTGATCAATGGGTTGCCTGTAAGCTTTAAGATAAGGGACACAGCTTGAAGCCAAGCTATTGTCTTAAGTTTAAGGCAATTTGCACAAACTGGTTAGAATCAATTAAATTAATCCTTACAACATTATTGATCAATTAACCATTTCTAGCAAGGTGGGCTAAAGTGGGGATAAAATCTAAAATCTAGGCCAGTTTACACCTGCGAGGTGTGAATGTTACTTGCCACTTATCATCCCAAGCTTCAATGTCATCCAGGTCTTGTTGCATATAGGGACGGACTGCTTCATTATCCGAGGAATTGTGAATGAAATGGAACATTGTGCAACACTTATGACTTTACGATAGAGGGAAGGTTATTGGTGAAGCAGCTTGAGATGGTTGGGCCTAGGACACTGCCTTGAGGATTTCCTGCAGCAAACACAGGAATAGGAATGTAAAAACACTTTTTTTTAGATATTAAAGAGGGTTACAGAAACCATTTTGTGTGCACCAAGTGAGGGGAAATGGTTTAGATCTTCGGGGACAGAGATCATGAGTGTAGCACTGGGCCCAGGGACAAGGACAGAATTCCTGTTAGTGTGGACCCCGGATAGTGAAGTTTCCATTGGAAGCAGAGGCGAATACTTGTTGGCACGAAGGATTGAGATAATTAATATCCCCGGTGACAGAAGAAGTTTCCTGTCAGCATTGGGATTGAGTCTAGGGTTTGGTTGATAAGTATACTTTTATTTTCTTTTTTAATTAATTGATAAGTCTTTAGTTAATTGCTGAGCGTAATGTTTCATTTTGCTTGTGTTCAATAAACTTTGGTATTATTTCTAATTCAGTGTCTGAGTCTTTGATGTTTATATCTCTATTGAGCTCAGTTTAAAGGGTTAATTTGGGATCCAGTAATTCAACTGCATGCATCTAAATTAAATCAAGTCTAAATTTATAAAATATCCTTTTTAAAACCTACATAAGTGCCAGGCTATGACCCATGACCAACAGAAGAGAGCCTAACCCACCTCCCCTTGATATTGTTACTGTTGTTGAATCCCCCACCATCATCCTGGGCATCACCACTGGCCAGAAACTTAACTGTTCCAGCCACATAAATATCATGGCTGCAAGAGCAGATCAGAAGCTGGGTATTCTGCAGCAAGTGATTCACCTCCTCACTTCCCAGAGCCTTCCACCATGTAAAAGGCACAAAGGCTGCAAAATTGGGCTCTGTGGTGCCCATAGTTTCAGTCCTATGGGAGCAGTTTTGATATCAAAATGGCATCTGTGCTGTTCATGCACATTTCCAGGTGGCCTGCACTGAAAGGCATCCTGGTGAGGGCATTAGCAGTGTGCACAAGAAGTGTACAGAATAGGCAGAAAAGTATGCAGAATTATGACATCAACATGCAAATATTTAACTGCGCTGCCATTTTGGCCTCACCACTCTAGCTAACGCCCTGGAAGTAGTGGTGCTGCACATGGAGAAGGCCTTGATGGTATACTCAGTTCCCTTGCAGTCACAACTTGCTCCTAGTCATGAGTGTCATGGTTTCAATTCCCCCTTGGGCTGCAGCATTACAAGCAGTTAGGGGCAGAGATGGTAAAGAAAACATACAGGGAAGGGGAGGAAGACTCATAGCATAAGGCCTTACCCATGTTGAGATTTCCAGGGGCACTTTTCTTACCTCCACCTAACCCAGAAGGTATGTACGCACGGTCTGCACTTTACAGAGGTATTCACAGAACTCTGCCATCTCCTGCAACTTGGAGTAGGGTGAGGATGGTACTGTCAGTGGCTGTGAGGGCGACTGTGAATTTCTTTGCATTGGGATCCTTATAGGCTGAACCAAGTGATATATCTAATGTCTCCTAGTTGACTATCTACTGCTATATCAGAGAGGTGACGAACTCTCTTTATGCCAGGCGTGGGAAGTTCATTGGGTTCTCACTGAACAGAGAAAAGCAGGTAAAGTGTCCACATGCTTTTGTCAGGATCCCTATCGTACAGGGTGACATCGACTACACACACACGGCTTTGTGGGCACCATAAATCAATGCTGAGATAGCCACATTTCCTTTTTCATGAGCTGAGGTTCCCCCTCACTCTGGTTGACAGGGCCCTCAACTGTGTCCAATCCATTTCCGCGCTTCTGCCCTTACCCATTCCCCTCCTACCAGAACCATGTTAGGGTTCCCCTTGTCCTCACTTTCCACCCCACTTGCCTCTGTATTCAAAGGATCATCCTTTGCCATTTCCACCAACTCCGGCATGATGCCACCACCAAAGACATCTTCCCCTCACCTCCTCTGTCAGCATTCCATAGGGACTATTCCCTCCATGACACCCTGGTCCATTCCTCTATCACCCCCAACACCTCATGCCCTTCCCAAGGCACCTTCCCATGTATTCGCAGCAGGTGTAACACCTGCCCCTTTATCTCCTCCCTCCTCAAACACTCCTTACAGGTGAAGCAGCGACTCACTTGCACTTCTTTCAATTTCGTCTACTGCGTTCGCTGCCCACAATGCGGTCTGCTGTACATTGACTAAAGGCAGACTGGGTGACCACTTTGTGCAACACCTTTGATCAGTCCCCAAGCATGAACCTGATCTTCCTGTCGTTTGCAGTTTCAATTCAGATCTTGCTCTCATGCTCATATTTCTGACCTCGGCCTGTACAATGTTCCAGTGAAGCCCAACGCAAACAGGAGGAACAACACCTCATCTTCCGATTTGGCACTTCACAGCCTTCTGGACTCAACATTGAGTTCAACAACTTCAGACCATGAACTCTGTCCTCCATTTTCACCTTTTTACCACCCACCCCCAGGGCCAGACTGTAACTTGTTCTCATGTTTTGCTTTTAGAAAGTGCTGACCCATGTTCTGCTATTAACACATTCTGCTATCTGACCTTTATGACACTATTAACACCTGCCTTAATCTTTAACACTATCATTACCCATCTCTTTGTTTGGTGTCCATGTCATAATTGTCAGTTAATCTCTCCTGAGCTCCAACCTATCCCTGATCTTTTATTTTGCTTCACCTGTTCCACCCCCTCTCTTCAACAGCATAAAACCCATCACTTTTCTACCTCTCTTCAGCTCTGAAGAAGAGTCATATGGGCTCAAATGTTAACTCTGTTTCTCTCTCCACAGATGCTGCCAGATCTGCTGAGCTTTTCCAGGATTTCCTGTTTTCATTATGGCAATTCTTAGGTATCTGAAAGTAGAAAGGCACAAAGGTAGGGTTGTGGTGGGGGGTGGGGGTTGTGGTGGGGGGTGGGGGTTGTGGAAATAAGAGGTGCATGCTGACACTTGTTACAAATATCTGATTTTATGACTCAAATGTTTTCGAAATATAACTTTTAGTTTTGGGTATTTAACTTTCAAATGCAAGGTACATAGAAAAATCTGGGTTTGAGAAGCTGGTAAACACCCCTAAGGTAATTACAATTTGAAGGATGGTCCGCATTTGCTCAAAGGGGTTAGAGTTGGAGGTGTGAAAACAATTAACAACAGGTTGCCCTCCCTTAGCTTCACGATGGAGCCAGTGAGTCTGGTAAGATTGCAGTTGTCCACTTAAGGGATGTAAATTATTCATGTGGGTCCCAGAATCAAAGAGATGTTATTGAAGGTAATGTTAATTAGTTTGAATCTCTATCAGGGACATCCTAGGGGTGCCTCGTTGTTGTGGGGATAGATTGCAGGGAGGTTCCTTTTTTATTTGGGTGTTATCTGTGCTTTTTCTCACAGAAACAGGCAGTTGGAATTTGCATCAGCCTGGAAGCAGTTTTGAGACAAGCAGAGAGAGAAGGGAATCTTCCAGGAGCTGTAGACCAGTAGAAGAGGGCTATCAGAAACCAAAGGTATTTTCTGATGTACACTCACTCAGCAAGAGTGCAGTGAGGCCCATACTTGTGCTGGGCAGTCCACAATCATGAGGTGCTTAAGGAGGGTTGGAGGGTCGCCTAGCTGGATGCTTGTGGAAGGACTCTGAGAAATCTCATACCTTGGAGCATAGCAGGAACATTGAGGAGAATCAAAGTGAATTCCTGAGAGCTGTGGCACACCTTTGTTCGGTTCCAGGAGAAGCGAAGGAACCCTCAAGATCCTGTAAAGTATAGGGGAGCTCTTGGGTGGAAGTGAAGTATTGTGGGGAGTGTCCTGTTGAGAGTTTTGGATTTCAAGTAAAAGTCTTTATGAAATATGGGCCTAGATCTTCTGGTCTCTGGATCATCAGAGACTGGACATACCCCCAAGATGTGCTTTGGGACTCTGTGGAAGTCCTGATGCAATGACTCAATGGTAATACTGCCAACGGGCAGTTAAAGTCAGAGACTTTGGACAGTTCCAACTTACTTACCTGGATAGTTACCCAGGAAATGTTAGACAGAAAATCCTAGTTCAACTTTTGGGTAACTTTACAACTGACATCCCGGACTTCCCCCCCTCGACCCCTGACTACCCTCCATCACCATCTTCCACTACGTGACTCCCCCCGACCTGACTTGATAGCCCCCACCATCTGACTCCCTTTACCCGAACTGACTAGCCCCTACTGCCTGACGCTCCTGACCCAACCTGACTAGCCCTCACTATCCATGGTCACCAATGCCTTCTTAGGGCTTGGTACCTGAAGGAGGAGGAGGAGGATGTTCTTCTAAACCTTCATAATGGCAGTTGGTTTCATTGCTTGACCTAGCTGGATTCAAAGCTGCAGCATTATATATGTCAGATTCATGGTGCACTAAAGCTCCAGCTCTGCAAGCCAAGGGAAAAGAATGTGATAAGCTAGGTGGGGAGAAGGAGAAAATTAAGAGCAAGAGAAAGACAGAAATGAAGTAAAGATATAGGGAGAGAGAAAATTTAAGGAAATGGGAGGGAAACAAAAGTGAAAGAAGAAACAGGAAGAGATGCAAATGCTGTGGTCCAATGATTCTAAGAAGAGGAAGGTTTTGGAGAGTTGGATTCCATATTTAATCATAATTCTGTCTAAAACAACAATGATTTAATCAAACAAAACTCACTCTCTAGTTGTAACACAATGTTCTGGCCTACCTATCCAGAATGTTGGGCACTCCTACCATTTAATTATCTGGGGGCATGTAGAAGGTCTCTCGCTTCTTAGTGACAGATCTACCAATGAGTTCAGTCAATAATCCAGGTAAACTAGTCAACCGTTAATAGTGCACTGACATAGCTTGTTTAGATTTTGAAGTACCAAGTTTGTTATGTAGAAGTGATTTGTTTAAAATCTCCCACTGCCTTTACAATGATTTATTTTGAGAACCAAGTGCAAGAATTATCCTCTTCCACACCCCAAAAAAACTCCTCAGGCCTGCTGTTTGCTCCCTTTGAAAATTGCCCCTCTTGGTCTCTTCCTCTGTGTCTCACAGGTGCTGTTAATTAGAATATTTATATTTTCTGTCAATACTACACCAATTAGAAGTGTTTTGCTAAGTTCAACTAATTTGCTGCTTTTTCGGAAAAACAATATTAAAGAAAGACTCACTCTCCATTTAATATGCTTTCCAAAGCTTACATAACGCTAAATAAAAGTTACAAGAGGTACGTTATCTGTCTCTCTTTCTCTCCTTGCTCTCTCACATAGGGTGGAATCTTGTGGAGGTGACGGGGGCCTGCTGACTGGTGAGCAGACAAGAGACACACGTTGCCTTCTTTGGGGAAGGCCAGCCGAATTACAAGCCAATGGGGCTGTTGAGAGTTAATGGCATGCCTTTCTCCAGGATAACACCCCAGGGATTGAGGTCCTGCCAATCGAGAGCGCCTGTCAGTCAGAACTTTTGCTAGGCAGCAAGGGCAGGATGGTGGCTCTCAGCAGGACCCCCGTCCTGAAGCCAGACCCCTCGATCAGACAGAGTGCCTTTGAAGAAGGGATGCCTCCCACCTCCTGGAGACAACAAGCAGCCTGCACAGCTTTATTTGTTGTGCACGCCACATAGTGACAGGCCTGCCCGCAGCTGCATTAATATCAGCGGCAGTGGGATGAGGCCCTTATGTGGTCACTAATTGTCCCCTTAAGAGCCTCAGTTGATGGCAGCGTGGGAAAGCCGCCCACTGGCCTTTCTGCCCTGGACTTAATTGGGGTAGAGACTGAAAAGCGCTCACCCACTACCATCCCTCCTAATTTAATGCTCTCCTGCCTCCATACATGTCACTAGAGAGGGCAGAAGATTCCGCCCACAGATTCTGCTTCACAGAATCATACAATGCTGAAGAGGCCCTTCGGCCCATCCAGTCTGCACCGACACGTGAGAAACACCTGACCTACCTACCTAATCCCGTTTACCAGCACTTGGCCCGTAGCCTTGAATGTTATGATGTGCCAAGTGCTCATCTAGGTACTTTTTAAAGGATGTGAGGCAACCCGCCTCCACCACCTCCCAGGCAGTGCATTCCAGTCACCACCCTCTGGGTAAAAAGGTTTTTCCTCACATCCCCCCTAAACCTCCTGCCCCTCAACTTGAACTTATATCCCCTTGTGACTGACCCTTCAACTAAGGGGAACAGCTGCTCCCTATCCACCCTGTCCATGCCCCTCATAATCTTGTACACCTTGATCAGGTTGCCCCCTCAGTCTTCTCTGCTCCAACGAAAGCAACCCAAGTCTATCCAACCTCTCTTCATAACTTAAATGTTTCATCCCAGGCAACATCCTGGTGAATCTCCTCTGCTCCCCCTCCAGTGCAATCACATCCTTCCTATAATATGGCGACCAGAACCGCACACAGTACTCCAGCTGTGGCCTCACCAAGGTTCTATACAACTCCAAAATGACCTCCCTACTTTTGTAATCTATGCCTCGATTGATAAAGGCAAGTGTCCCATATGCCTTTTTCACCACCCCACATGCCCCTCCGCCTTCAGAGATCTATGGACACACACACCAAGGTCCCTTTGTTCCTCAGTACTTCCTAGTGTTATGCCGTTCGTTGAATACTTACTTGTCAAATTACTCCTTCCAAAGTGTATCACCTCACACTTTTCAGGGTCAAATTCCATCTGCCACTTATCTGCCCATTTGACCATCCCGTCTATATCTTCCTGTAGCCCAAGACACTCAACCTCACTGTTAACCACCCGGCCAATCTTTGTGTCATCCGCAAACTTACTAATCCTACCCCCCACATAGTCATCTATGTCGTTTATATAAATGACAAATAATAGGGTACCGAGCACAGATCCCTGTGGTACGCCACTGGACACTGGCTTCCAGTCACTAAAGCAACCTTCTGTCATCACCCTCTGTCTCCTACAAATAAGCCAATTTTGAATCCACCTTATCAAATTACTCTGTATCCCATGTGCATTTGCCTTCTTTATAAGCCTCCCGTGTGGGACCTGGTCAAAGGTTTTGCTGAAATCCATATAAACTACATCAACTGCACTACCCTCATCTACACACCTGGTCACCTCCCCAAAAAATTCAATCAAATTTGTTAGGCATGACCTCCCTCTGACAAAGCCATGCTGACTATCCCTGATCAAACCTTGCCTCTCCAAGTGGAGATAGATTCTCTCCTTCAGAATTTTCTCCAATAGTTTCCCTACCACTGACGTGAGACTCACTGGCCTGTAGTTCCCTGGCTTATCTCTACAACCCTTCTTAAATAGTGGAACCACATTAGCTGTTCTCCAGTCCTCTGGCACCTCCCCCGTGGCCAGAGAGGAATTAAAAATTTGGGTCAGAGCCCCTGCGATCTCCTCCCTTGCCTCCCTCAGCAGTCTGGGACACAAATCATCCGGACCTGGAGATTTGTCCACTTTTAAGCCTGCCAACACCTCCAATACCTTGTCACTCCCTATATCAATTTGCTTAAGAACCTCGCAGTCTCTCTCCCCGAGTTCGATACCTTCATCCTCATTCTCTTGGGTGAAGACGGACGTGAAGTATTCATTCAACACTGTAGCAATGTCCTCTGGCTCCACCCAATGATTGCCCCTTTGGTCCCTTATGGGCCCTACTCTTTCCCTGGTTATCCTCTTCCCGTTGATGTACTTATTGAATATCTTGGGATTTTCCCTACTTTTACCAGCCAGAGCTTTCTGATATCCCCTCTTTGGTCTCCTAATTGCTTTCTTAAGCTCCACCTGCACTTTCTGTACTCCACTAATGCCTCCGCTGATTTGCTTCCCTTGTACCTGCTAAAAGCCTCTCTTTTCCTTCCCATTGTAACCTGAATATCTCTGGTCATCCATGGTTCTCTGGGCTTGTTACTCCTTCCTATCACCCTAGAGGGAACATGTTGAGCCTGTACCCTCCCCATTTCCTTTTTGAAAGCCCTCCACTGCTCCTCTGTAGATTTCCCCACAACTAGCTGTTCCCAGTCTACCTTGGCCAGATCCTGCCTTATTTTACTAAAATCCACTCTCCCTCAATCCAAAACAATTTTTTGCAACTCACACACAGAAATCACGTAAATAACCAAATAACTTGTTCTATTGATGTTTGTTGAGAATTAAATATTGGACAGGACTTCCATGATCTTCTATGGAATTGTACCCTTGCACCTTTTATGTCCACCTGAGATCACAAGACAGTTTAACATGTCAACTTGCATTTATATAGTGTTTCATGTTTAAAAACAACAGAGCTTCTCAGTGCTTTCTCATTTAGGCCTTTACTGAACTGATCTCAAGATGTCTGCTTACAGAGACTGCCTCATGGCAGAGCTCATCTGACCAAGGTAAGCCACTTGGGACATATAGAACTGATTGCATTTCAAACCCAAACGTCTCCCTTTTCACACCAAACAAAAGATACAAACATCCCCTTTTTCCTTGCAAACAAAAGACAAATTTGCATGCACGATCATGTGTGACTGTGAGTTACCCACTATACACCCACTGTTCTCATACATTAACAACTGTTGTACTTCCATTGTTCTTGGGGACACATGGACCTTTGGGATTAATAGTAGTTTTGTACACAGTACAGCTGGGTGACATCCCATCTTCCTGATCGGCCGATTGGTGTGAAGGAACAGCTTCGGCAGTTGTTCGTATATGCCTACAGTTGCACCAAATATGACCTTATTTGGTCATTCACTTCCTCCTCGTACAATCAAGGTGACAATTTTTCTACGTGTGTCCCATGTTTCCATGTGGGCTGATTCCTGTTGGGAGCATTGAGAGTTTATACTTTGACTGGCTTCTTATGTTTTACCATGGCTACATATTGCTTCTTCAAGTAGTCTTTCAGAGTCACAACTTCTTTGCGTGCCTTTTCTGCTTGCCATTTTGTCTGGCTGTACATCTGGTTGAGTTTTTTTCAACTCCTGCTTTGATTTGCTAACTGTGGAATTGAGGATCGTTATTTTCTCATGGTATCTTTTGTCTTCTCTAAAATTTGTTCGTTCAGATCTCGCACAGCTCAGTTCATTGGCAACCTCAGTTTATCATATGTTTTCAAAGGTATATACTCAGCTTGGATCTTGCACTTCAAATTTCCAGTTCAGCATTGGTGCGAACATCTTCCTGTCAAACTGCTTCATTTACCTTTCGCACATGCTTTTCATTGCACTGACGTGGTTGGTAACCGTCTTGTGGTTTACTTGAATATTGTCTCCCTTTCTCTGGGGTCTTCTGTCTCCTTTGCTCTGGAGTATTTTGTTTGCCTCTCTCTGGGGTCTTTTGCTGCCCTTTCTCTGGGGTCTTTTGCTGTCCTTTCTCTGTTGGCACGTTCAGGGTTACCAGTCTAAGCTATAGACTTGCTTCAGTTGAGATGAGTGGCTGTTGCGTTCCATCTATGATCTGGAACTCGAGATCTTCCTTCTTGCCATTGCATTGGGCTCTCAGAATAATTTGTCCTTTTGGTATGAGTATCGTGCCAACATATAGCCTCAACCTTACTTTCAAGGGCTTAATTTTTTGCATGATCAAGTTGAGCTACTTTGCACAAATCTGTGAAGGTCATTACGTTGCATGATGCACCAGTGTCTATCTGACACTTCTTGTTTACTTGATACTTTTCTTCTGCAGTCATCATTGTGATAGTCACAAACCATTCATCACCTATAGGCTTGACAGGATGAACCTGTTGTATTGTGTATAGTTCTTGATCAGACTCTTCATCTGGTATCTCTCCAGTGACCATTTGTATAATCTTGTTTTGCTTCTTTTTAGCCAAACACTTGTGTGTGAAATGATTCTGCTTCTTGCAGTTAACAGACTGCTTTCCCCACGCTGTGCAATCTTTCTTTTCCTTTGTATGATGTTGTCCACAGCATTTGCATCCTGCCCTTTGTCTGCGATTGCTCTGCCCTTTCGGCCTGTTATGTCTCTTAATATAATGTATCTCCTGGTCTGCTTTGCTATACATGTGCTTTAGCTGATATTTTACAAGCTCTGCATTTCTACACATGTCTGTCGCTTTCTTGAGTGTAAGTTTCTCACCTTTCAGTAGACATGCTCTCACTGAGGGGGCTTGAATGACTAAGAATATTCTATTTTTAATCAGATCACCTTTTAGCTGTCCGAATTCACATGATTCTGCAAGCTGTGTTACTGTGGTCACATACTGTTCAATGGTTTCATTTTCACCTTGAGCTCTAGTGTTGAAGACATAACATTCACATGTAACATTCACTCATGGTCCAAAGCATTCGTTCAAGGCTATCAAAATCTCTGCTGCCTGTTTTCTTTGTTCGTTGATTAGATTTATGGTGGTATACAATTGGTAACAGTCCCTCTCCAGCAATATTAGAAGTGTGGCTACTCTTATAGATTCTAGCTTGTTAATCAACTCTGTTTCAAGCTCGTAGTTTTGCTATTGCAAGTGGCACGTATCACCTTTCAATTCGACAGGAGCTGGACTTGGAATGTTTAGTGCCATATTCACTCAGATGGTATCTTACTTGCACAGGTGTATGTGTTTGCTTTTCCTTGTTCTTTTTCAGGCCATCTTACAGTGCTGACTTTGTCTGTACTGGAGTGCTGCTTTGGGTAGCAGTAGAGTGCTTAAGTTGGAGTTTGGTGACTGAGGGAGTTCAGTGAGGAGGGAACGAGGTGATCCTTTGAGTACCGTGAGTACGGTCAGGTAAGTATTTACTACTTTTATCATTTATAGCTTTTAAGGTCTTATTTTGTGGTTCATCGTTTGTAAGGGCTATATTCTGTAACAACGAGGAGCAGGGAAGAAGGGCCCTAGAGTAATTGATATTATTTGATATTAAGTATCTTCCAAAAGATTTAATTTAAAGGGATAAGTCATGGCAGGAGAGCTCAAAGCCGTGGTGTGCTCCTCCTGCTCTATGTGGGAAGCCGGGAATATTTCCAGTGCCCGGGGCCAGCATGTGTGCGGCAAGTGTCTCCAGCTGCAGCTCCTGGAAGCTCGGGTTTCAGAGCAGGAGCGGCTGGGGACACTGTGGGGCATCCGCGAGGCGGAGAGTATCGTGGATAGCACGTATAGAGAGGTGGTCATACCACAGGCTAAAAGTCCACAGGCGGGAAGGGAATGGGTGACCACCAGGCAGAGCAAGGGGACTAGGCAGGCAGTGCAGGAATCTCCTGCAGCCATTCCCCTGCAAAACAGATATACCACTTTGGATACTGTTGGGGGGGAATGGCCTATCAGGGGAAAGCAGCAACAGCCAAATTCGTTGCACCACAGTGGCTCTGCTGCACAGGGGAGGATTAAAAAGTGTGGGAATGCAATAGTTATAGGGGATTCAATTGTAAGGGGAATAGATAGGCGTTTCTGTGGCCACACACGAGACTCCAGGATGGTATGTTTCCTCCCTGGTGCTAGGGTCAAGGATGTCTCAGAGCGGCTACAGGACATTCTGGAGGGGGAGGGTGATACACATTGGTACAAACGACATAGGTAAAAAAAAAGGGATGAGGTCCTAAAAGCAAAATATAGGGAGTTTAGGAAGTAAGTTGAAAAGTAGGACCTCAAAGGTAGTGATCTCAGGATTACTACCAGTGCCACGTGCTAGTTAGAGTAGAAATAGCAGGATATATCGGATGATTATGTGGCTGAAGAGATGTTGTGAGGGGGAGGCTTTCAGATTCCTGGGACATTGGGACTGGTTCTGGGGGAGGTGGGACCAGTACAAACTGGATGGGTTACACCTGGACAGGACTGGGACTGATGTCCTAGGGGGAATATTTGCTAGAGTGGTTGAGGGGGGGAGGTTTAAACTAAAATGGCAGGGGGATGGGAACCTATGCAAGGAGTCAGAGGAGGGGGAATCAAGGACATGAACAAAAGACAGAAAGGGGAATAAGAAAAGTGATAGGCAGAGAAATCAAGGGCAAGAATGAAACAGGGCCTCAGTGAAAAATAGTGGGGACGGGACAAGTAATGTTAAAAAGACAAGCCTTAAGGCTTTGTGCCTTAACGCGAGGAGCATTCGCAATAAAGTGGATGAATTAACCGCGCAAATAGATATAAACGGGTATGATATAGCCGGGATTATGGAGACATGGCTGCAGGGTGACCCGGGATGGGAACTGAACATCCAGGGGTATTCAATATTTAGGAAGGACAGGCAAAAAGGAAAAGGCGGTGGAGCTGCATTGCTGGTTAAAGAGGAAATTAACGCAACAGTGAGGAAAGATATTAGCTCCGATGATGTGGAATCTGTATGGGTAGAGCTGAGAAACACTAAGGGGCAAAACACGTTAGTGGGGGTTGTATATAGAGCCCCAAACTGTAGTGGTGATGTTGGGAATGGCATTAAACAGGAAATTAGAGATGCATACTATAAAGGAACATCTGTAATTATAGGTGACTTTAATCTGCATATAGATTGGGTAAATCAAATCAGTAACTACCGTAGAGGAGGAATTCCTGGTGTGTATACGGGATGGTTTTCTGGACCAATATGCTGAGGAACCAACTAGAGAACAGGCCATCCTAGACTGGGTATTGTGTAATGAGAAAGGAATAATTGGCAATCTAGTTGTGCGAGACCCCTTGGGGATGAGCGACCATAATACGATAGAATTTTTCATCAAGATGGAGAGTGACGTAGTTGATTCTGAGACTAGGGTCCTGAATCTTAATAAAAGAAACTATGATATGAGAAGCAAGTTGGCTAAGATGGATTGGGAAACATTACTTAAAGGGATGACGGTGGATAGACAATGGCAAACATTCAAAGAGCGCGTGGGTGAACTGCAACAATTGTTTATTTCTGTCTGCGCAAAAGTAAGATAGGAAAGGTGGCCAAACCAAGGCTTACAAGGGAAATTAGAGATGGTATTAGATCCAAGGAAGAGGCATACAAATTGGCCTGAAAAAACAACAGACCTGAGGATTGGGAGCAGTTTAGAATTCAGCAAAGGAGGACCAAGGGATTGATTAAGAAGGGGAAAATAGAGTACGAGAGTAAGCTTGCAAGGAACATAAAAACTGATTGTAAAAGCTTCTATAGGTATATGAAGAGAAGAAGATTGCTGAAGACAAATGTAGGTCCCTTACAGTCAGAAACAGGGGAATCTATAATGGAGAACAAAGAAATGGCTGACCAACTAAATACACACTTTGGTTCTGTCTTCACAAACGAGGACACTAATAACCTACCAGAAATGTTGGGGAACACAGGGTTTAGTGAGAGGGAGGAACTGAAAGAAATCAGTGTTAGTAGGGAAATGGTGTTGGAGAAATTGATGGGACTGAAGGCTGATAAATCCCCAGGGCCTGATAACCTACATCCCATAGTAATTAAGGAAGTGGCCCTAGAAATAGTGGATGCACTGGTGGTCATCTTCCGAGATTCTATAGACTCTGGAACAGTTCCTACAGATTGGAGGGTAACTAATGTAACCCAACTATTTAAAAAGGGAGGTAGAGAGAAAACAGGGAATTGTAGATCAGTCAGCCTGACGTCGGTAGTGGGGAAAACTCTAGAGTCCATTATAAAAGATTTAATAGCTGAGCACTTGGAAAACAGAGTCAGCATGGATTTATGAAAGGGAAATCATGCTTGACAAATCTACTGGAATTTTTTGAGGATGTAACTAGTAAAGCTGATGAGGGGGAGCCAGTGGATGTGGTTTGTTTGGACTTTCAGAAGGCTTTCGACAAAATCCCACATAAGAGATTAGCGTGTAAAATTAAAGCGCATGGGATTGGGGGTAGTGTATTGAGTTGGGTAGAAAACTGATTGGCAGACAGGAAACAAAGAGTAGGAATAAACGGGTCTTTTTCCAGATGGCAGGCAGTGACTAGTGGGGTACCGCAGGGATCAGTGCTGGGACCCCAGCTATTCATAATATATATTATTGATTTAGATGAGGGAACTAAATGTAATATCTCCAAGTTTGCAGATGACACAAAGCTGGGTGGGAGGGTGAGCTGTGAGGAGGATGCAGAGATGCTTCAGTGTGATTTGGACAAGCTGAGTGAGTGGGCAAATGCATAGCAGATGCCGTATAATGTGGATAAATGTGAGGTTATCCACTTTGGTAGCAAAAACAGGAAGGCAGATTATTATCTGAATGGCTATAAATTTAGAGAGGGGAATGTGCAACGAGACCTGGGTGTCCTCATATACAAGTCGCTGAAGGTAAGCATGCAGGTGCAGCAGGCGGTAAAGAAGGCAAATAAGAAGCCTTCATAGCGAGAGGATTCAAGTACAGGAGCTACGTGGCTTGTGCTGTTTGAGCAAGAAAACACCAATTTAAGTCCTATATTTCTAAGTTAACTAATAATACATTCTGCATTACATTATATCTGTCTCTCGCATTATAAAGCAGAGTGACTATACATTTCTGTGTAATTACTGTCCATCATACTTCAGATAGCACAAACAGGATATAACCTTCAACTTTGGCAGGGCATGTGACGTCAGATCAGCTGCTTTTTATACATGCCGCACAGGAGCAGGATTTTTACCTAGTCGGGCGGGCGGGCCAGTAGCGGCCGTGAAACTGACCGCCCCCACTGTGATTTCATGCTGGCTGGCCAATTAACAAAAGCACAGAGCTGCCTCAGGGAGCTGAAGATTTTTGAAATGAAAAATAAAGACTGGAAAAATGATTTAGATGAGGGGACTAAATGTAATATCTTCAAATTTGCAGATGACACAAAGCTGGGTGGGAGAGTGAGAGTGAAAATAAGGAAAACATGTCCCCTCATGTGACTCTGTCACATGAGCAGGGACATGTTAAAAATGAGTTGTAAAAGTTCTTTTTTAATCAATGGTTGAAACCTCATCCCGCCCGTAGATGAGGTCAAAGGCTCATTTGGCCTTTACGCCCGCCCCTGCTGACCATAAGGTTGGATGGGCAGTGAAAAATATCAGTTCAATTAATTGATTATGGGCCTTAATAGGCCTCTTAATTGTCGGTGGGTGGGCTGCTGCCTCTCGCGTGTACCCGCTGACTGAGATATTGCACGAGTGCGCGATGATGTTGGGATGCTCGCCCGACATCATCGCGCAATATTTTTCTCCTGTTCCCGTGCCCGCCCAATGAGGGAAAATACTGCCCCTGGAGTTGTTCCCAACCCTGGAAACAGTGCGGAGGCAGCCAGATTGGGCTACTGCATTCAGAGGCGGGCTGTTTAAAAGGCTTGCCTCGATGGTCTGAGACTTTGTCCTAGCTTTAAAAAAAAAACAACAAAACCAAAAATAGCCCTCTAGCCCTCACCCCTCACCACCCACACACTCCCCATGCCCATCCATGCCAGCTCATGCCACCTCATAACCCCACCATGGTCCCTCACACTCCATGCCAAGCTATGTCCCTCTGCCTTCTCCCATGGTCCTTTTAACCCTTATGCCAACTTAATGCCAGCTCATATCAAACATGTCCCCACCCACCACTCTTTTCCCTTACACCCTCCGTGCCAACTCACCTCGTATCCACCATGGACAGACCTCATTCCGAGATGAAATAAAATAAAGTTCTAAGAGTTTATTGCATACTTTATATTTTAAAAATACACTCTCTGATAAAAACCCATTCAATACATTTAAATTCCTTGAAGTACTTAATCCCTTATGAAAACATTTAATTCAAGCACTTAATCCCTTATGAAAACATACATTTGTATTCATAACCCCACATCACAGACTTGTAACTGTCAATCAAACCATGAACTTTAAGCTTCCCACTGTGATGATGATAGGTTGTGGAATCAGTCATGCAGCATTAATCCGATAATGATAACCCTCGGAATTATGTCTACAGATAGCTAGTGAAATTGCAAGCACTGATTTTTTTTCAACTGCAGCGTTTTATTTTCAAAAAACTAAAGAGCTTGGGGAGTTAAATGCATTGACAGCTTGACAGTTCCACTGAGTCTATTTTTACACACATTCATGTCTAATTTTAATAAGCCTCTCCCAAAGGGGCATATGACTTCTCCTCAAAGGTTACCTGGACCTCACCGAAAGAGTACCCCTACCTCTCCAAGTAACTCTGGCAGCTTTACACCTTTTGCGCAAATGTCTAAAGCCCATGACTCACGTTTTGGATATCCCACCAATGAAAATTGGATCTATTTGAAGGGGCTGCACTATTACATGTGCAACTGGCTCCGTGAACCATGGATGTGCAAACAATGCGCTCCTGTTCTGCCCCCTCCCCCACCCCGGTGAAAATGGTGGGTGCCATGTTCGGGGGCAGGACTTCTGGAATTGGGACTCTGGTGCTATTTTGGCTAAGGCACAGAGCCCTTCAAACTGCACATAAAATCCAAGTCTTTAGGTCGAATTTAAGTGATATCTTTTTGTCTTCCTCAGAAATACCTCATTGCTCTTCACACAATAAATTGCTTTGAATTAAGTGACTGCTACATCAAGATTTCGCATGTGCTGCAGAGGTTTCTCATATTGTACCTGTACTTTCTAGCCTCTGTAGGCACATTAATGCGTTAGACTGTTATACTGCAGTATTTTATTTGGTGTTTAATTTGTGCAATTTTTTATTCTGCTACACTGTCTAGGCAGATTCTACTTTGGGTCATTAATAAGTGATTACATGTAGAGACAACCAATATAAGTTCATAAGATAAAAGCAAAACACTGTGGATTCTGGAAATTTGAAACAAAAACAAAAATTGCTGGAAAAACTCATGATAAGAGCATGGCTGAAAGGGGCCGGAAAATCCCCCCACGTACTTTATGACTGGGGTGAGGAGGAATTTCTTCAGTCAGAGGGTGGTGAATCTTTAAAATTCTCTACCCAGAGGGCTGTAGAGGCTCAGTCATTGAGTATATTGAAAGCAGAGGCTGATAGATTTCTAGATACCAATGACATCAAGGGATATGGGGATAGTGCGGGAGGATGGCATTGAGGTAGAGGATCAGCCAGGATATAGTTAAGTGGCAGAGCAGGCTTGAGGGGTTGAATGGCCTATTCTGCGCTCCTGTGTCCCCTGGTTCTAGACCCCCTCATTCCTCTGCTTCTATTAAAGCACTTTGTCTGCAAGTATAATGCATTAAAATGGTAGTGATAAAAATGGAAAGGTTATTATCAAGGAGATATTAAATTTCAAGTTAGTTATGTAAATGTGAAAATAAATCATATAGCATCGCCATGTTAAAAGCAAAAGGTTAATGTATAGCATTGCAATATCCCACATAATTTAACAGTATTAATCAAATTAGTTTGTTGATGCATTTTATTATATTTAAAGTTAATATATTTTTGTTTTGTTTTCTTCTGGATGAAGGTTAATTTCCACAAGCTCAGAAACCACCCTGAATTAAACCACAATTCTGTAAAAATTAGTCTTAGCTCAGATTACTGTTGGTTCAGTCCCCAAAATGCACTTTTTCATTCTAATTTTCATAGGGTAGAGTTATAACTCAGCAATTTCTCAGCTTCCTCCATCCCAGGAACATCACTGCACTGATCAGCACTTTGCTGTGAAGGAGTTGCAAGAGTTAACGCAGGTGATACGTAGATGCTATTTATAGTATTCATTGGTCATTATTGCAAGGTTACAGCATTTTAGTTGTTGGATTCAATCATACATACATACTTAACTTGACAACATTCCAACAGCGACTACACGTCAAAAATACTTCATTGGCTCTAAAGTGCTTTGGAACATCCTGACATGCAAAATGCTGTATAAATGTAAGTCTTTTTCATTTATAAAGTTTCAAACCTATAATGCTACCCACAAAAGAAGAGATCTCTATCAATTCAAATTAGTCTCAGGTGTCATTGTTATTCACACTGACCTTCAGGCTAGAATGCTGAACAGTTACAGACCAAAAATAGGTTAAACTGGCTTAGTCACTATCTCTAACAATTTTCTATTGTAGTGAAAGGAGGTGTTTTTTAAACTCTTAGTGCTGAAATTCTGCAAAATGCTCTTATCTTTGCAATTAAACCAGGAAACTTTTTAGAAGTATGCACTAGGCAGTAAGGGCTGGATTTTGCAGCAGGCTTCAGGACCCTGGTGTCGGAACCAAATGGGGTCCTAAGCCCACCCTTGATGGCAACAAAAACTGCTCACCAATCTTCCAGGAGGCAGCCTCCGGTGTCCCAATGCTACTGGCCCAACCAGAGGGCTGGCAGCTCTGGACCCTTGGTAACCTCACCAGCTCACTGGAGGCGGCCTTACTGGGCTGTACAGCAGTGCAAAAATGAACAAAATTTAGGCTGGCGGTTCCACAGGGATGGAGGAAGAAACCCCTCTACTGGATTGGGTTCAGCCTCGATGCGGCCTTTTACGTTCACAGCCCCACCAATGGGTTGTGGAGCCTCTGGCTCCGATTAAACCACCCAGCCTGTGCCAAGGATGACACCTTGATTGAGTAGATAGGGAGAAACTGTTTCCACTCATGAAAGGATCAAGAACAAGAGGGTACAGATTTAAAGTAATTGGCAAAAGAACAATAAGCAATATGAGAAAAGTCTTTTTCAGGCAGCGAGTGGTTAAGGTCTGGTGTGCGTTGCCTGAGAGTGTGGCAGAGGCAGGTTCAATTGAAACATTCAAGATTGTTACCTGAAAAGGAAGAATGTGCGGGGCTATGTGGAGAAGATGGGAGAATGGCACTCAGGGAATTGCTTATTCGGACTGCCAATACATACACAATGGGCTGAATAGCCTCCTCTGCGCTGTAACAATTCTGTGATTGAACTGGTGGCTTCTGCATGCAACGGGGGACCCTTCACCAGTAGCAAAATACCAGCAAGGCCACAAAATTGCCCCTAATTGGAGCCTTATGAAGAATGATTTGTTGCATGCCTCCATGGAATGGGCAGCCAATCCAATTCCCAACCCGCCCCTCAGAAAACTCCCCAGTTGTGGGAATGTGTCGGGCTCCATCCTGATGTGGTCCCCCTCCTGTATTTTCCAGGCTCCTCTGCTTCCAAGCCTACCATCGTGTGCCTGAGTCTACCTCCACCTTCTACGTGGCAGTCCCAGGAAGCAGCAGTAACTGGGATGGAAAAGAAGTAAAGTTGTATTGTGTCCCTCCTGCTATTTGCATAGGTCAGGCAAGGAAGGAGTGGTATTGGAGGTCTCAGTTGGGTAAAAGAGGAATATTCCAGTGAGATAATGATAGACCTCACTCCATAAATATTCCGGCATTCTCCTGTCAAATCCTGTTCTGATCCTGTCCAATTCTGGAGAAGAATTTGCTCCCCATACTTTTACTATGGATTGACAAATTAAGTACACAGAAACTTTAACATAAAATATTGTGTGGAATTCCTAATGGGTGTATAGTTAAAAAAAAAAGCTCCCAGAAGTTAGTATAAACACCAGTTAAACAGTTCAAACTAAAAGGAAATTTATTTTACTAATTTCTGTGTAGCAAAAATGCCTGTGATGTGAGTTTTCTGAGCTTTTGCTGCCTTAGAGGATTAGCACAGTTTTCCAGTGTAGGGAATGTCTCTGGCAGTCTAGATGGCAATTGATTTACAGTGTGAGTAATGCTTTCCAAACATCAGCTGCAGCCTGGTCTGCTCAGAGACTGGTCCTCAGACTCATCGAGATCATCCATTTCATCTTCATCTTCGTCCTCTCTCCTGTACTTTCTGGTTAGGTTTTGATTTCCCATTCTCACTCAACAGCTTTCAGAAGTTTGGAAAAAGTAGATTTGATAATAGAAAGTGAGTGGCTGTGACCCTCACACTCATTGCTGGAGTCAGCATTTTTTCAATGATTTTCACGGTAGAAATGATACAGATTCTTTGGCAGCTACCGTGGTATTTCTGAACCCAGCAAAGCAGAAATTTTGAATTGGTTGATTAGAAGTCTTTTTTGCAGGTTTGTATTGAAGAAACAATGTGTGAGTATGACCTTCACATCCTGGGACAGCAGCAAAAGCAGGGAATCATAGAGGTATTATAGCTACTTACAGATTGGAATGGGTGATGCAACAAGCGTTCGTATTGCTAATTGAAGTCCTTGCTTAAGCCATTTTGAGGGGCCAATCTTATTTAGTTACTGCTGGCAGATTGTGAGTGCTGTATCAATGCTCACAGTGGTTTGCTGCTTTGGAGGGGTGGGTTTGGTGTTAAGTGGGGGGTGAGCCGCAGGTTGCATCTCAAAGGGTGGGAAAATAATCTTGGAGTCGAGGGTCACAGACAGTTCAGCAGTGGCCAGGAAGATTTAGCTTCTTCTGAACCCCATAAAATTCTTTTAAAAACTTAGGTGGGCTCTTTTGTGTGGGCTACGTAGGCTGATCAATGCCTGGCACCAACTGGTGCAGTTCATGTCACTGGTACCTCTGGAATCATAGAATTGTTCCAGTACAGAAGAAGGCCATTTGCCCCATCATGTCTGTGCCAACTCTCTGCGAGAGCAACTAATCCAGTCCAAATCCCCTGCCTTTCCCCTAGCCCTGTAAGTCTTTTCTCTCTAGATAATTATCCAATTCCCTTTTGAAAGCCATGACTGAATCTGCCTTCACCATACTTGCAGGCAGTGCATTCCAGATCCCAATCACTGGCTGCATAATTTTTTTTTTCCTCATGCCACTTCTGGTTCTTTTACCAAGCACTTTAAATCAATGTCCTATGGTTCTGACCCTTCCACCAAGAGGAATAGTTTCTCCCTATCTGATCTGCCCAGACCTCTCATGATTTGGGACATCTCTATCAAATCTCAACCTTCTCTAAGGAGAGCAAGCCTAGCTTTTCCAACATATCTTTGTAACCGAAGTTCCTCATCCCCAAAACCATTCTTGTAAATCTTTTCTGCACCCTCTCCAATGCCTTCATATCCTTTTTAAAGTGTGGTGCCCAGAATTAGATGTAATACTCCAGTTAAGGCTGAACCAGTGTTTTATAAAGGCTCACCATAACCTCCTTGCTTTTGTACGCTATGCCTCTATATATAAAGCCCAGGATCCTGTAAGCCTTATTAACTGCTTTCATAACCTACCGTGCCCCCTTCAATGATTTGTGCACATATATCCCCATGCCTCACTGTTCTTGTATCCTCTTTTTAGAATTGTATCTCTTATTTCATATTACCTTTCTTAGTTCTTCCTACCAAAATATATCACTTCACATTTCTCTGCATTAAATTTCATCTGCCATGTGCCTGCCTATTCTACTAGCCCATCTATGTCCTCTTGAAGTCTATCATTATCCTCTTCACAGTTCACAATACTTCCAAGCTTTGTGTCATCTGCAAATTTGAAATTGTGTCCTGCACACCCAAGTTTAGGTCATGAATATAGATCAAGAAAAGCAGTGATCCTAATACCGATGACCACTGGGGAACCCCACTGTATACTGTTCTCTGGTGTGAAAGACAACCTTTCATCACTAATTTCCCTTTCCTGTCACTAAGCCAACTACCAAATTGCATTGGGGTCCTTTCAATTGGCATACCTGAAAAGCTGAGGTCACCCATAAAAAGGCCCCAGTTAAAATGGTAGTGATTGTATTGAGAGTAGTAACGAGATAGTAAGTGGCGCACCTCCGAATTTAGCGTGCTACTGCCCTGTTTCTGTCAGGAGGCCTCTCTAAAAATCTTCTCCAATGAGTGGAATAGTGATCAGCCTGGGTCACCAAAACAATGGGCTGAAGACTGCAATGCACTTGAAATGCCCATAAATATTTAGAAATATGCTTTTTAGGGTTGGTAAGCATTAGTTTAAACAAACTTGTCATCACAAGCTAATTTGCACAGATCTTAGAGGGATGCTTTCACCTCCAGTTCACAACATGTGATCCTCATGCTTCAAGTTTTCCTGCAGCCAGGTTTAGTAAATCAAGTAACTTTTCATTTATGTTGCTGGTAGATGTATGAAATCTAGATGAAAAACAGAATTACCTGGAAAAACTCAGCAGGTCTGGCAGCATCGGCGGAGAAGAAATCAGTTAATGTTTCGAGCCTTCATGGCCCTTCAGCAGAACTGAAGCATAGTTAGGAGAAGGGAGAAATATAAACTGGTTTAAGGTGGGGGGGGGCGGGGGGGGAAAGAGAAGTTGAGGGTGTGGTGATTGTGGAGATAAGCAGTGATGGGAGCAGATAATCAAAAGATGTCACAGACAAAAGGATCAAAGAGGTGTTGAAGGTGGTGATATTTGTCTAAGAAAAGTGCTAATTAAGAATGGAAGACAGGACACTCAAAGTACAGCTTTAGTGGGGGTGGGGTGGACAGACTAACAAGGTTTTAGTTTTAGATTTAAAAATAATGGAAATAGGTGGGGAAAGAAGAATCTATATAAATTATTGAGAAAAAAAAAGGGGGGGGTGGGGGAGAAACGGGGTGGGGATGGGGGGAGGGGGAGTTTAAGATCTAAAGTTGTTGAATTCAATATTCAGCCCGGAAGGCTGTAAAGTGCCTAGTCGGAAGATGAGGTGCTGTTCCTCCAGTTTGCGTTGGGCTTCACTGGAACAATGCAGCAAGCCAAGGACAGACATGTGGGCAAGAGAACAGGGTGGAGTGTTAAAATGGCAAGCGACAGGGAGGTTTGGGTCTTTCTTGCGGACAGACCGCAGGTGTTCCGCAAAACGGTCGCCCAGTTTGCATTTGGTCTCTCCAATGTAGAGGAGACCGCATTGGGAGCAACGAATGCAGTAGACTAAATTAGGGGAAATGCAAGTGAAATGCTGCTTCACTTGAAAGGAGTGTTTGGGCCCTTGGATGGTGAGGAGAGAGGAAGTGAAGGGGCAGGTGTTGCATCTTCTGCGTGGGCATGGGGAGGTGCCATAAGTGGGGGTTGAGGAGTAGGGGGTGATGGAGGAGTGGACCAGGGTGTCCCGGAGGGAACGATCCCTACGGAATGCCATCAGGGGGGGTGAAGGGAAGATGTGTTTGGTGGTGGCATCATGCTGGAGTTGGCGGAAATGGCAGAGGATGATCCTTTGAATGCGGGGGCTGGTGGGGTGATAAGTGAGGACAAGGGGGACCCTATCATGTTTCTGGGAAGGAGGAGAAGGCGTGAGGGAGGATGCGTGGGATATGGGCCGGACACGGTTGAGGGCCCTGTCAACGACCGTGGATGGAAAACCTCGGTTAAGGAAGAAGGAGGACATGTCGTCAGAGGAGCTGTTTTTGAAGGTAGCGTCATCAGAACGGAGGCGAAGGAACTGAGAGAATGGGATGCAGTCTTTACAGGAAGCGGGGTGTGAGGGGCTGTAGTCGAGGTAGCTGTGGGAGTCAGTAGGCATGTAATGAATATTGGTGGACAGTCTATCATCAGAAATTGAGACAGAGAGGTCAAGGAAGGGAAGAGAAGTGTCAGAGATGGACCATGTGAAAATGATGGAGGGGTGGAGATTGGAAGCAAAATTAATAAATTTTTCCAGGTCCCGACGAGAGCATGAAGCAGCACCGAAGTAATCATCGATGTACCGGAGAAAGAATTGTGGGAGGGGGCCAGAGTAGGACTGGAACAAGGAATGTTCCACATACCCCATAAAGAGAAAGGCATAGCTGGGGCCCATGCGGGTACCCATAGCCACACCTTTTATTTGGAGGAAGTGAGAGGAGTTAAAGGAGAAATTGTTCAGTGTGAGAACAAGTTCAGCCAGACGGAGGAGAGTAGTGGTGGATGGGGATTGTTGGGGCCTCTGTTCAAGGAAGAAGCTAAGGGCCCTCAGACCATCCTGGTGGGGGATGGAGGTGTAGAGGGATTGGACATCCATGGTGAAGAGGAAGCGGTTGGGGCCAGGGAACTGGAAATTGTTGATGTGACGTAAGGTGTCAGAGGAATCACGGATGTAGGTGGGAAGGGACTGGACAAGGGGAGAGAGAAGGGAGTCAAGATAACGAGAAATGAGTTCCGTGGGGCAGGAACAGGCTGACACGATCGGTCTGCCAGGACAGTTCTGTTTGTGGATTTTGGGTAGGAGGTAGAAGCGGGCCGTCCGAGGTTGGGTGACTATCAAGTTGGAAGCTGTGGGAGGAAGATCTCCAGAGGACATGAGGTCAGTGACATTCCTGGAAATAATGGCTTGATGTTCTGTGGTGGGGTCATGGTCCAGGGAGAGGTAGGAGGAAATGTCTGCGAGTTGACGCTCAGCCTCCGCGAGGTAGAGGTCAATGCGCCAGACAACAACAGTACCACCCTTGTCAGTGGGTTTGATGACAATGTTGGGGTTGGACCTGAGAGAACGGAGTGCAGTGAGTTCAGAGAGAGACAGATTAGAATGGGTGAGAGGAGCAGAGAAATTGAGACGGCTAATGAGAATATTGGAGGTGGGTAAAAGGATCCGTTGAACGGGGAGAGGACTCCTGCCCAAAGAAGTGAGCACGGAGACGAAGACGGCGGAAGAAGAGTTCAGCATCATGCCGAGCCCGAAATTCATTGAGATGAGGGCGTAAGGGTATGAAACTAAGTCCTTTGCTGAGCACTGAACATTCAGCATCGGAGAGGGGAAGGTCAGGGGGTATAGTGAATACGTGGCTGGGGCTGGGGCTGGGATTGGAAGATGGGGTGAGGACAGAGGGACAAGCAGGGGTGGAGGGTCCCAGATGGGTGTTGGTGTCGATGAGTTGTTGGAGCTTGCGTTCCTTAGCACTTGAGAGAAAGAGAAAAAGTTTCTTGTTGAGGCGACGGATGAGGCGAAGAATAAAATGAAACTGGGGGCACGCGCAGCTTTGAAAAAGGGTGCGGCGGTGCTGCTGGAGGGAGAGGTCGAGTGTATTCATATGGCAGTGCATGGCACTGAGTGTGGATCTCAGAATGCGACGGGAACAGCAGTCCGAGAAACGTTTTATGTCCCGGAGATACCTGTAATCCTGGGTGGGTTCGAAACAAGAGGGATGGAATTTCAGTTGAAATCCACGTGGGGTGAGTCGGAGACGGAGACAGTCACTGAGAAAGGAGATATGGCTGTGAAAGCGGGTTTTAGTAAACACCTTGTCAAACATCAGGAGAGAAATGGAAAGCAATGAAGGTGAGCAGGGCAGAAGAGACAGTCGGAAATCCTGTTGGAGAACAGAACCGTACTTCTTCAAAGAGGGCATTTCTTGAAGAGAGGTGGCAGTCAATTAAACACAGAGATAAAAACAAAAAGCTAAAAGCTACTGCGGATGCTGGAAATCCAAAACAAAAACAGAATTACCTGGAATCTAGATGTTACCTGGAATCTAGATGTTGGATACTGGTGCCTTAAGGATCTCTCTAAATGAATTGCCTGTAATAGACAAAATAATGCAATACCTGAACCAGGTAAGTCTGTGGGGGAGGCGGTGATGCAGTGGTATTGTCACTGGACTGGTAATCTAGAGACCCAGGGTAATGCTCCGGGGACCCAGGTTTGAATCCCACCATGGCAGATGGTGGAATTTGAATTCAATAAAAATCTGGAATAAAAAGTCTAATGATGACCAGGAAACCATTGTCAGTTGTCGTAAAAACCCATCTGGTTCACTAATGTCCTTTAGGGAAGGAAATCTGCCTTCCTCACCTCCACAGTAATGTGGTTGACTCTTAAATGCCCTCTGAAATGGCCTAGAAAGCCATTCAGTTGTATCAAACTGCTAAAAAGACAATAAAAAGGAATGAAACCGGACGGACCAACTGGCATCGACCTAGGCACCAGAAACCAGAATGGCAAACTTGGCCCTGTCGATCCTGCAAAGTCTTCCTTACTAACATTTGGGGGCTTGTGCCAAAATTGGGAGAGCTGTCTCGCAGACTAGTCAAGCAACAGCCTGACATAGCCATACTCACAGAATAACACCAGACAGCACCGTCACCATCCTGCGGGGTATCTTGCCCCAACAGTAGCAGTGGCCAAAGAGTCCCATCACAAGATAGCTGTTCAGCCCATCCTAGTTCATCCATCTAGAACAAATCTATGCCTCAAAGATTAATTCAAACCTCACCTATGATATATATTACATATGTCGTCAAATAGGAACATGAAAAGCTTGGTGAGCCCATAAAGCTCAAGCTGATGATTAAGTCTATGTTAAAGAGTTAAATGCACAATTCCTGTTTCCCACTCACCTTGACAGCATGCCAATATTACTCTTCCCTGTGAAATCAGGAATCATCCATTTCTATAATAATCACTTCAGCCATGCTATATTTGTTGCACTAGGTGGCAGTGCAGTCCAATCTAATCTAGTCTGCATTAACAACGATCTGAATGAAGCAACTCAGGTAATATTTAGCTCAGTTTTCTTCCATTAAAATTGTAATCCAGAAATTCAGGGTCTTTCAAAACATCTTTCCTGGAACTCCATGTCTGAACCACTCCAAACAGGTTTCTGCCCCCAACATAGTATCCAAATGGCTCATATCAAAGGTACAAATGGTATCCTGTATGACTATGACAATAATAAACAATCCATTGTTACCCTTCTCGATCTGTCTGCAGCCTCTGACACAGTCAACTACACCATCTTCTCCAACGCCACTCCACCACTGTCTAGCTAGGTGAGACATTATTCTCCTAGTTGCATATTAATCTACCCGGTTATAGCCAGGGAATAACCTGCAATGTCTTTTCCTGCTACATGTTTCCTCTGGTGTCCCCCAAGGATCCATTCCTGGACCCTTCTTATTCATTTTATCAAAATACTGCCCATCAGCAACATCATTCAAAAAAACATTGTCAGTACCCACATACATGCAGCTCTGCCTCACCGCCACAGGTCTTGACCCCTCCACTGTCTCTAAAGTGTTAGGCATCTTGTACTGGATGAACATAAATTGCATCCAATTAAATAGTGTGAAGGCTGAAGCCATTTTCTTACATCACTGCCACAAAGTCCATTCCCTAGCCACCAACTCCATCCCTCTTCCTGGCAACAGTCTGATGCTGAACCAGACAACCCAAAGCTTTGCTGTCACATTTGACTCTGATATGAGTTTCTGACCACATATGCGCACCATCACTATGGCTGCCTGTTTCCACTTCTGTCACATCATCCAAGTCATCCCGATTCAGTTATGCTGCTGAACTCCTCATCCATGTCTTTGTTACCTCTAGACTTGACTATTCCAATACACACCTAGTCAGTCTTCTCTTTTATATCCTCCATAAACTTGAGGTCATCCAAACATCTGTTGCTGTGTCCTAACTTGCACCAAGACCCATTCATCCATCAACCCTGTGCATGCTAGCCCACAGTGGCTTCTGATTTTAAAATTCTCATTCTTATAAATCCCTCCATAGCCTCAACTCTTCCCAGCCCTACAACTCTCCAAGATATCTCGAATCATCCAATTCTACCTGAGTTTAATCATTCCACCATTATAGGCTGTGCCTTTACCTACCAAGACCCTAAGCTTTGGAATTTCCTCTCTAAATCATTCTGCTTCTCTTCTTCTTTCCTCCCTTAAAACAATCCTTAAAACCTACCTTGTGGCCCTCATAATTCTATATGTAGCTTGGTGTGAAATTTTACAAAACTAAAATACTGCAGATGCTGGAAATCTGAAATAAAAACAAACAGTGCTGGAAATACTAGTCAGGCAGCATCTGTAGAGAGAAACAGAGTTAACGTTTCAGGCCAGGGTGACCTTTCATCAGAACTGAAGAAAGATAGAAATGCAAGAGTTTTTAAGCCATTGAGGGAGGAGGTGGCAGGAAGAACAAAAGAGAAGGTCTGTGATAGGAGAGAGGAGATTAAATAACAAAAGATTTCATGATGCAACGGCCAAAGAGAGTGGTAATTGGTACAATATAAAAACAAAGGTTGTCTCCAAATGAGGTGTGAATGGCTATATAAAAACCACCTGAATGCAACATGCAGGGATAATGAAAGAAACAAGACGAAACCAACCCAGCAAAACGGAAAAAGAGGAAAAAAACATAAGAACAAAATGAAGTAGAGATTACGATCTAAAATTGTTGAACTCGATATTAGTCCAGAAGGCTGTAGTGTATCATGTTAAATTTTGTTTGATAATGGTCCGGTGAAGCATATTGGATCATTTACTACTTTAAGGGCGCTATATAAATATATGTTATATATCATGTTTATCCAGAGATTATATTGAAATATTGTTTGAGCAGTTAGAAAATTGCCTCTATTAAACATTCATACATTATTCCATTAATATTGGATATCACTTACCATCTTTCTTTAAAGTGACAACTTTCTTAAATGATGCATAATTATACTATAATCACCACTTAATAAATTATTAAGTGTTATGGCTGCTTTAAATCATATATTTAACTTCAAAGTTATTGCAAGAAGGATGTCATTTAAAAAATACCAAGTCAGTATTTCTTTTCATCATTGTCATGATAGTGACTTGCATTCATACTAATCCCTATTTACACAGAGTATAGAAGATATGTTGGGGGTCAGGAAAGCATTTGAGTAATTGAATATAAAGATGACAATTTTGGCAGTAGATGGGGTTTAGGTCGAGCATAAGTGGGCCATATTATAGAGTTGGAAGGAGGTGCTCTTTGTGATGGAGCAGATAAGGAGTTGGAAGCTCAGCTCGGTTGAAAAGGACAGCAAGGATGTAAATACTCAGGTAAAACTTACAGTAGCTGGAGAGGGAACTTGAAGATGGCTTTGGTCTTCCTAGTGTTTAACCAGAGTAAATTGTGGCTCAACCAAGACAGGATGTAGGACAAACAGTCTGATATCACATTGGCAGTGAAGGGGAAAATAAGTTTTGGAGAGGTAGTGATGGGTCCTGTCAGCATGCATGTAGAAAGTGGCTCCCAGATCTATGAATAATATTGCCATATCGTCCAACAGAAGCAGAGAAAGAGGCCATTCATCCCATTGTATCTATGCCATCTCTTTGAAAGAGCTTTCCAATTAGTGCCACTCCTCTGCTTTTATCCCATTGCCTTGAAGATTTTTTCTTATTAACTATTTAGCTAATTCCCTTTTGAAAGTTACTAGTGAATTTGCTTTGATCATCCTTTCAAACAGTGCATTTCACTCATTGCGTGAAAACAGTTCTCATTTCCCCTTGGATTCATATGCCAATTATCTTAAAACTGTACCTTCTGGGTAATGACCCTCCTTCCAGGAGGAACAGTTTCTCCTTATGTACCCTATCAAAACACTTCAGAATTTTGAGCGCCTCCATTAAGATTCCCCTTAATCATCTCTGCTCTAAGGAGAACAATCCCAGCTTCTCTACGCTTTCCAGTAAGGCCTCCTATTGTTCACTTACTGCTTTACCTATCAATCTCAGTTTCTAATGTACTTCATAAAAGCCAGATCCCTTTTCAAATCGCTGAAATTAGCCCTTTTCCAGATAAATATAATCACCGTTGATGGTTCCTTGTCCTTTTCCATAACTACTCTAAACCTAATGATATTGTGATCAGTGTCCAAAGTGCTCTCTCACTGAAATTTCTCCACTGGTCCCAGAACTAGATTGTGAACTACTTTCCTCCTCTTTCTGTTGGTGATCACATTTGTAGAGATCTCAGGAAATCCTCCCCTTCCTTTCCCTTTACATTGATTTTTTTCCTCAGTCTCCATTGGGATAATTGAATTCACTCATCAGCATTATTCCATAGCTTTTACATCTTTCTGAAAATTGCTTGCAGATATGATTCTCCATCTCCTTCTCACTATTTGGAGGTCTGTAGTATATAATACCCAGGAGCATACCAACTCGTTCCTTAACGCTAACCAAATAGATTCTTTGAATCCTCAAACATATAATCCTTTCCCAAGGCTATAATGGTATCTTTGATCAATACTGCCTACCCCTATCATTTTTTCCCCTTCCCTATTCCATCTGAATATACTAGAGATGGTAATGTTAAGTTTCCATTCCTGTCCTTGTTTGAGTCAAGTCTCTATTATTGTCGCTATTTCATTGCCTCATGTAGCAACTTTTGCCTGTAGCTCATCAACCTTATTTGTCCTGCATGTAGATGAAAAAGAGAAGGAACCCATAGAATAGATTTTTTGGAGGCTCCAGAGGTAACAGTATGGGATTTAGACAACAGAGCAATGAAATCAGAGGACTGAATTTAGAAGCCCAAATTCTAAAATTGTGCTTAAATATTTTGTTGAAAATTATTATTAGAATTATTTTAATTTTAAACACTTCCTTATTAAAGCTTAGAATAAAAATTCAGACTTGTACTTCAAACCACAAAAATTAAGTGAGATATAAATGAGAATGTGGCAAGAACCAAACACACCACACCTCTTCCAACTTTTCCTGTTATAAATTCTAAGCCCGTATTTATAAAGACCTATACCTCTGTACAGGATTGCCAACTTTGGTATGAGCTAGTCCTGGAGATTTTATTATGTGATGCCGGGCCGCAGGATGTCTAATTATGTGACATCTGCAAATGATATTGTATGCACCATATAAAGATTGGTTCCTCTGTGCTTTTGTATGAGAAGTTCTAAGAACCAGGAAACCACTTGTGAGCAGGCAAAGAGGGGAAATTGAGGGTGGGGTGGGATTCACAGGGGAAAACCAAAGATATGAGGAACTTTGATTCCACCAGTGACTAATAGTAGCTCATTGAAATTGCACTATTAATAGTAATACTCAGATTCCCCTCATAACCAACAATAATACGATAACCCATTGATGTAACTGGCAGTGATAGGTACAATGACCCAATATCCTACCTGTAACTAATAGTAATCCTATGACCCACCAATATTTACCCTGTCTGTTTAGCCAGAACGTTGCACAAGGTATCATTTGGTTCTCCAGTTGTTACCCACTTTTGTCAGACCCATCTCTATCCTTTTCAAATACCTCAATCCCTCATTTGATGTTCTAACCTCTGCCTTAATAAATACTTGCAGTGAATCATCAAGCCGGGCTGGATAGCTCATATGGTTAGAGTGTGGTGTTTAATGGCACCAGCAGCCCAGGTTCAGTCACTGTTCTGGCTGAGGTTGTATTAGGGACCTGCCATTTCTACTTGCCCCATTGTGATATTGTGGCATCATCAAGCCACAATGGATAGCTGAGGACACGGCATAGAGAGAGTCTATGGTCTCTTAGCCTTTAGTTTAAATATCTTTTACTCTTCTAAGATTTTTCCAGTGAATATCACTGGTCTTCGCCCAGCCCCAATCCCCCTTCACCACCTGTGGAAACAAGTCACTCACTATATATCCACAGGTTTTATGTAACTCTTTACCGACTGCTACTCCATCAATGCCACTTCACTAACCATATTACTGCTGCAGCTCCTGGCTCTGTAGGAAATGCTGGGCCCACACTCACCTATCCCATTTCCCAGTCTTCCTTTTAAACTTCAGCCTAATCATCAATCTTCCAGGTTCTCACCCTCACCTGAGCCTAAATCTGCCTGACCCCAGTCTTGCATCTGCATGGCCTTTTCCAATTATCTCCTACCCTCTAATGTCTCTTCATCTGAAGATGATACTTAGTCTAGACTGTTTTTAATGGAGTGCCCCAAGAGATTAACTAAGATTTCATCTGGTTCACTAATGCTCTTTTGGGAAGGAAATCTGCTGCCCTTACCGGGTCTGGCCTACATGTGACTCCAGACCCACAGCAATGTGGAAATTAGGGATGGGCAACAATGTTGGCATTGCCATCAACACCTACATCCCATGAAAAAATAAAAAAAGTTCCTGATATTGAGGGTATATATATATATATATACATAGAAATGTTTGGATAATAAATTGCTAAGTATTAAGTTTGGGTGGGAAAAGTTAACGGGGTAGATTTTCTTTTAAATTAGGAGCAATATAAAAGCAACAGTTTAACTCCAAAATACTGTGGATGCTGGAAATCTGAAATAAAAACAGAAAATGCTAGAAATACTCAACAGTTCTGGCAGATATAAATTCAAAGCCTGGTCAGAACCTGATTCCAGAAGTGAGCAGTGTGATACACCAATACGAACCAGGCTCCCACCACATGGTGTCAAACTCACTTTAAAAAGTAGAAAATGCTGTAAACACTCAACGGGTCGGAACAAGCAGGGATGGTAACTGAAAAGCTAACTTGACTGTCCCCTCCCCAGATCCTGACTCTTGTGTTTCAGATTTCCAGCACGTGCAGTATTTTATTCGCAATGTTTTAAAACGCGTTCGTCTGATCAGTTGGACCCTCTGGACATTGTATAAACGGACACAGGAATGCTTTAAAGTGTTTTGTGAAAGGGGGATGGTTCATGGAGCTACAGTATAAACACGCCCTCGCTTTGCAAAGCTGCCGAGGTAAGTTAACAGGCTGGGGCGGTGAAACGACCTGGGCGGAATTTCATTTGCTATTCGTAGCCCTGGTGACATACTGATCGTGGCTGTAATGCCGGACCTTCAAGGTCCAATATCTTGTTTCAACTGCCAGGCGTCATCAAGGCTCTGAACGCTGGTGGAACAAATAGAAAACTTTGATTTACTTTTTAAACTCGCCTATTAAATACTCCATCCCCCCACCCCGAATAATATTATGATTTAATTTTAGTTTCCTTACCCCCCCCCCCCCCCCAATTTAATATGGGTCGGATGTTTATTGTGAGCCCCTCTCTCAAAGGCGACCTTTGTTGGCATTTAAAAGAGTTATACCTCCCTCCCGAAAAAATAATTACGAATCTTTGCCAGGGCCCGTGAACACCATCGACAGGAAGATCAGCTGCTTTTTACTTTACTTTTTTAAAAAAGAAATAAGGCTCCGTGTGTGTGTGTGTGTGTGAGAGAGAGGGGGGGTCGGTGCAGGTCATGTAGCGGGAGGCGAGTCTGCATCGTGCAGCCCAAGCGATTCCCACAAAAATGATTTGAAGTGACCATGATAGAAAGCTGTAACCACGAAATATTTCTCTCCCAGCATCCCACGCAGAGTGTGCGATGTGAAAGAGTTTGTGATCACAGCAGTTGGCAGAGTGTGGGAGCAGTTCAAGTGGGGAATATGATGATGTCAGCGGGCGACAACTTTTTCGCTTAGTTATGGCGGAGGTCAACTTTAGAAAGTTGGCCAACTTTCCGATTCGCAGCCGGGAACCCCTGGACCTGAGCTAAATGTGTCCCCGGGTTCGTCGGGATTTAAAGGGGCTGCGAGCGGCCAGCGATCGGTGAACGTGTGAGTGTCTTTTTTTTGTGTGTGTGTGTGGATTGGGAAAGGGTTAAAGCTCCAGTTGGTGCCTCTTGTTTGATTTACTCTTTGTTGTTGTTGTTGTTGGGTGTCCCCTCTTTGCAGGAGGGCCCGAAGCGTCGAGTGTTCAATCTTGGCTCCTTTAGGCTGGTCCCAAAGTATCTTTCGGTTTTGTACCCAGCCCCGGACTTGGTGTGGACCCGAAAGGTTCACCGGCGTCTGGCCGTTCCTCCCCAGGCGGAACTCGCAGCAACCATTACATTGGAGCTGATGTAAAACTACTGCAAACATCCGAGAATCCAAGCGGCCGTGTAGTCTCCTGGATTGCACAGGTCTGTGGCTGTAGGCTGCTTTATCCTGCCTTGTCTGTTAGACTAGTTTAAATGACCTGATCTATTGTGTGCTCATTCTTCACATTGCAATGTAATCCTTTCTTTATAAAACTCACCGGCTTTGGGGTGGGGTGGGGTGGGGTGGGGAGAGGGTTGAATGAAGAGAGGTGGAAGTAAACTTCGAAATTTTGAGGGGGGAGAAAAATATTTGTCTGTTTTCAGTGGGCTATGTTTATCATACCAGG
Source organism: Cetorhinus maximus (assembly GCF_964194155.1). Lineage (NCBI taxonomy): Eukaryota > Metazoa > Chordata > Chondrichthyes > Lamniformes > Cetorhinidae > Cetorhinus > Cetorhinus maximus. Next base: position 25,016,180 of record NC_135884.1, on the reverse strand, counting down.
AATGCCGTAAACACACACCCAGCTTCATTCGGCCAAATCCAAACCTCGCCAGTGACTCGACTCGATAGTTGGCACTGTCGATAACTTGATCTGTTTTGTGGCTGTGTTGTGAGGTTTAGTAGTTTCAGTGGCTGCAAAGAATTCACATGTGTGCGGTTCAAAAAAAAAACAGTCACGCATGTTCGAAATTACATCCGAGGAGTTTGGGAGTTGTGAATTTCCACCCAAGTGTTTGGGCAAGTAGTACAGTTAGTACGTGGTTTCTAAAAGTGGAAACATCCATTTTGGCAATATATTCTGGACGCATTCTTTAGCAGTAATAGATAATTAACTAGTGATCTTTGGATGTAAACCTGGATCATACAGACAGAAATATGATAACGGCAGCGCGGTATAGTTCCTTTGATCACTATCACAGTAGGAGCCAGACTTCCTTGAAACAACCGAAATGTTTCTAAGTCTCATTGAAGACTGAACTTAAAGTTCAGTTAGGAGCCACACGGCCCACAGAATGAACAAAACACCACACCAGTGCAAGTGTCCTTCCATTTGTACGAAGCCCCTCATCTCGTATCTTGGTGGTTTATAGGTTTTATACTAAAGAGAACATTGCGATAGGTTCCCTGTCACCAAGGACAGCTTGAAGCAAAATATTTTTGAAGCTTTGCTATTTGTTACTGTAGCTATCTTGAGTGTTTTTTTTTAAAAACACAAATATTACTCATGCTTTCTGGCGATTTATTGATAACTGGCTACTGGCACATGGTTCTATGTAGCAGACCAACTGCTTTCTATTCACATATATCCATATTGGTAAATATATTTTTACAATGCACTGTAAAACAACTGAAGATGTAAACTATTGGTGTGAAGGTAATTATTAACTGAAACATGCTTAGGAGGAAGGGGATTTCATTGACAAAACCATGGATTGAGAAAAAAAACGTGCAAGTTTATTTTTTGAAAGCTGGAAGTGCTAAAATATAGATCTGCCAGAAATGACCCCAAAGTATCTTTGGCCTTTAGTTTTTGGCATTATACATGGTGTCTGTTGATTCATGCATCTTTCTAATGACTCACCCAGGAGGTAGCACTGAAAAGTATAGTGTCATGTGATTACTACCACATTGAAGGTTCTCGTTTTTGCCTGTAATGATCCCCAGAGGGCACTTTTCTAAATGGGTTTGGGAATATTATATATACAATGGACTTTCTCCCTCCCACTCCTAATACCATCTGTGGACTTGTACAAGGAAGCATTTGTAATTGGGATATTTTACTTGTGTTTGAACTATCAACAACCATTCTACACCAGGCCAGGAATATTAAAGGACAGTATTAAGAAGATCTACTGTATCTTGTACTGTTGATCTGGGCAAACAGTCTGTATGCATCTGGCTAAAATACACCAATTCTGATGCCATCCTTGCTTAAATATGTGCGAATGGAGCTGCAGAAAGACTGGTATTTCTTTGTGTGATCCGATGAATAGGAGTTACACAAATTTGCATTCAGTAACTGTTCTGTGAATAACGACCATGAACAACAGTCAATGTTTGTGTTGTTATAGCCTTGGGTAGGTCACTTGTCTATAGAAAAAAGGTCGTACTAGGAGAGACTGTTATCTAGGTCCTGACACATAGTAAGTAAGCAATGCTGGGATTGAGATATTTGTCAAAGTGTTTCTTTTACCATGTATTGTAACTACTGTATAAACAGAATAAGTAGCATATTCTGTTCAAGTATACTCCTATGTTCAATTTCACCTTTTAGATGAGTAGGCTGTGTTGCTGCTTGGCTAAATTTGTTAGTCATCTAATTGTGTTTATAGCTATAGACCAGCAACAACTTAGCACTTTTGTACAGAGGCACATCTTGTAGTTCTTTATTGGGTGGTGAATAATTGAGATGACAAGGAGAAGGGAAGCACAGACAATAAGGAATGTCTTAATGAGGTTTTTGAAGTGAGGAGAGAGGTAGCAAGGGAAGGAGTTTAGAGGGCAAGGCCATAGTAGCTTAAGGAGCAGCCAGCAATGGTGAAGAAAAATGGACAATTATCAGAGGAGTATTGGATATGTGTGGGGACTTGGTGCTGGAGGAGATCAGAGAGGCAAGGAAGAGCTAGATTAAGTATGAATTTGAAGGCGAAGGTGAAAGCCTTAAAGTTAACTCTCAATGACATGGCACACCTGTGGAATAATGAGCTTTAGTGCGGTGAGAAAAAGATGTTGAACACTAGATTGTGAGTACATAAATAATATAGACCTGGAGTAAATAATTTAGGATCATGATTGCCAGGCTCTGCTGAAGTGAACCGAGTTTGCATTAAGATAAGATATACAGATTGGTTACCAGTGAGTTTTTAGAGGGAGCACAATAGCAAGTGGAGCATACAATTGTGATTCCTACCAAGTTTGAACTCTAAGCTGTTAAGTCATTTTAGTTCTATTTATAACTGACAGAGTAATGGTTCTGCTGACATTGTATACCCAGTTTGGCATGTGATGTATATTTTTAGTGCTATACAGTATATGGTATGACATGTTTGGCATGTGATGTATATTTTTAGTGCTATACAGTATATGGTGTTACATGTCAATAGTTCAAAGCATATTATGTATAATATAATGACTTTCAACTACCACCGTTTTGAGAAGTTCTGTTTTCAGAGAGAAGTTCCTTTTTCACTTCTGCTATTTTTATGCAAATAGCACATTGATAAGGATGTTTTGAGGTGATTCTGAAGTTACAGTAACAAAACTGCAGTCTCCAAATTATATATTCCGTATGTTAAAGGCGCTATATAAATATAAGTTGTTGTTGTTGTTCCGTGCTTGATTACACTCCAGAAAAGTGCTTTGGGACATTTGACCACGTTAAAGATGGCAAATACAAATTGTTCAGCTTGTGCATATCGCACCTGCCTGGTTGTGGTGTAGAAATGGGAGCCATCACAAATAAAAACAAACTGTTTTATTTTAACATTGAGGAAGACAAATTTATGGTTACACTATATAAATGTTTGCTCTGAAAATAGCAATTGTTGCCTTAAAAGAGTTCTCTGGAAGAACTGATATTCAAAGTTTCAGGCAGCGTACTCTGGATGAATGACTGGAACAGGTGAAAGATTTTGTTAAATATAGCGGAGGATGGGAATATGGGCGGTATCTTATTGGTGGTTGGTCAGGCTATTGTGTTTGCAATAGGTTTTATTTTGCTAACATTTCAGGTCAATGACCTTTCAACTGAGTTCTGATGAAAGGTCATCGACCTGAAACGTTAACTCTGTTTCTTTCTCCACCAATGGCGCCAGACCTGCTGAGTATTTGCAGCATTTTCTGCTTTTATTTCACACTTCCAGCATCTGCAGTATTTTTCTTTTCTTTATGTTTTATAAATTTATCTGTATATGAGTGGAGGGAGAGTTGAGTACAGGATGGGAGGATGCCTGTAACTTTCCATGAGGCTAAGAGTGAGATGTTTCCATGTTAACAGTGGATGAAGACATTGCCCACATGATTTTGGGTGCCTGTTTATGCTGGGAGACATGTCAGAAGTGGTGCCACAATTGCCATAAATCGTGGGATATAAGATGACCCAATTTTTCTGGCCCCGAAAATCATGATTTTGCATATACTAAGCGTATAAGTTGACCCTTTTTCAGCAACAACACGCATGAGTAGTCAGCCTCAATTTTTCTCCCCACAGTGGATGTTTTACTTAGTGGTACCTTATAACTGGACATAAGGGATCAAGGTGATGCAAGCTGTGTTGCAGAGGTGTAGGGGAGTTTAAGACATGCCCACTCTTTGCAATGGAAGCTCATAGACAAAATAAATTACTTTTGGGACAAAAGAGGAAAAAATACAGCCTTAAAAGTAATGTTGTGATTCTTGATTTATGAAGCCGCAATTGAAATTGAATATTACTACCCGTCTTAAAGACCTAAGTGTATGTTGTGAAATCTGTTTTAAATCTTAGCATTGTTTGTTTAAGTTTCCCACTTTTATTGCACTGTTCTATTTACTGATCATTTAACTTAAATTGCTGCTTACTGGCTGCATCTTAACTTGAGATGAGCCACCCAGTGCGATTGAAGTGACTTTGATTGGGAATAGATTACTGTTAACTTCAATTACCAAGAACAGAGTCTCCTCACATATAGATAGATGTGTCTTCCAATTACGAGTTGTCCTGCTTTATTTAATATGCTTGTACAAACAGCCCATTGGACAATTGACATTTTTGATAATTATAGAATGATTATGAGGGGTTTTGATAAGAGTAGCAGAGTGAAATTGTTGCCTCTGGCAAATGAATAGATAACCATAAGTCATGGATTTAAAATAATTGGAAAAAGAGCTAGTGGGGAAATGATAATTCTTTTTCACACAGAGTTGTTAAGATCTGGAATGCATTATCTGAAAGGGTGGTGAAAGTGGAATCAGTAGGAACTTTCAAAAGGCAATGAGGTATATACTTGAAGAAAACAAATTTGCAGGGTTGTGGGGGAAAAGCTAGGAGGTAGGACTAAATTGTACAGCTCTGGAATAGGCTTGATGACCAGAATGACCTCCTTCTGTGCTGTAAGTTTCAATGGTTCTATTCAACGTTAGTGAAAATGAATTATATAGAACATGTAAACTTAACCTTTCTACTTGAGTTCTGAATTGCTTTTGCTGAATAAATTTGAACCTGTTCTTTATAATAAAAAACAAAAACAGAATTACCTGGAAAAACTCAGCAGGTCTGGCAGCATCTGGTAGAGAAGAAAAGAGTTGACGTTTTGAGCTTTTTGTTTTTATCTCTGTTCTTTATAATGCTGCTTCAAGAACAGAAGGGTTATTTAAAAGTACATGCAGAGGAGGTCAAACATGGTTTCATGATAAGATTGGAAATGTTCTGTTACGTGTTTTCAGTGATTTCTGCCAAGTGAAGTTGATCATTTGGCATTCTTGCTGTAGCATTTTCACTGAATTACACTGGGTAATTTTTGAACCTCTTTATATTGGAAGGTTTCTATTAGAGATGGTTCATTTTAAATATATATTTTGTTTACATGCACTTCAACCTAGCCAGTGGTATGTTCCTGCAGATCAGCTAGAATAACAAGCATAATGGTAAGCTCTTGAAAATGGGGCAGGCTACAAATGACAGGCACATGCAGCTGAAGCTCAGCACCACTGAAAATGGTAGTTCTACCAGAGAAATTTACTTTAACAGGAACGTTACACATCTGCTACCATTATTCGCCTGAACCTCGGCAGTGAGTCCTCGACCCTGGGGACATCACAACTAGCCTGAAGCTGTCCTCCCTGGAATCCAATACACATGCATTCACAAACAAACTTTAGTGGCCACTATGGTTGATTTCCCTGTCCTAACCCAGGATATCTGAGCAAGTTGTGGCCCCCCTCCTCCCTGACAACCATCACCCTGATGGAGATCAGCTGATTCAGCATAGTTCTAGGTTCAAACTTTAGACCTCTGGTTAAATGGCTCAGTTACTTGCTGGATAAATTTGTTAAGACACGAAGGGAAAGATCATAACTCTAATGAAGGCTGAGCTGTAGATTACCGTAGAACTGAATTACTATTTATGTATTAAAATAGGATATTTATTCATCTTTTTTCTCACTCCTTACCCTTTCTCTCCAGAAGTTGTTGACTTATGCTTTATGGGTGGCAGTGGTCCTCTGGTCCTTGCTCAAGTGCCTACTCTTCATATGGAAGCTTGAGCAGTAAATACTGTTGGCAAATTACATGACCATCAAATTATAATGTTGACACACACATTTCCAACAGAAGTGCAGTATGACAAATTTTCTTCCACATATCTAGCCCTGGGATCCTGAGGCCATTTTTTTTCATCACTGCTGCTGCCCTGAGATTGGCTGACTCAGTAAACGACAGAGTGTCAAACCTCAACCTTTGTACAGCTTAATAACAGCTTGCATTACTCTCCCACATTTAACCTGGTAAAATGGCCCGAGGCTTCTCACGGGGTAAAATGGCCCGAGGCTTTTCACGGGAATGCTATCAGACAAAAATTGACACTGCGCCAAAGGAGGAGCTATCGCTCGGAATCTGCTGGGGATTGTTTATTTTCAGGAGTTGGGACGATTTCCAGGACCCAAACCCACAGGATCTGCAGTGCATACTCTGGTCAGCCTCCTAAGTGACTCCTCTGTGTCCACCATTGACTTAAGAATAAGGGGCAGGTTCCTGAGGCTGCAGGCCCAATCAGAGGTCCACAGCTTTCGAAGGCGGGCATCCCTCCTGCGAGAGGTGGGTGTTGCTCCAGCAGAAAGGACTGCATGAGAGCTCCCCAAAATAGCGGCGTCCTTGGAAACATACATAATATTTCAGAAATGAAGAGTGACGAAGCTAGTAGCCTATCAGAGCAGAGGGAAAACTCCTCCGGAGGATTTGTCTGGGCTACAAGTGCAGCCTTTCCTGCTCACATCCCTGTCATTGGGCCATGGACCCTCTCTCTGTGTGCAATGGCCATCTGGCCTGCCAGGCTCAGCACTCTGCGGGAATCCCCTCCGATGCCAGAAAGATCCTGGTGGAGTCCTCCTTGCTCCCTCATTGGACCCTTAGTTGATGGTTACTGGCCACCCATCGCTGTTAGGCAGGTAGCCGCTGCTGGTGCTAACCTGCTTCCAGCAAGATCGCTCGGAGGAGGGAATGTGTTTGGCTGTTGACTGACATCCTGATCTCCAAGTCTGCTCCCAGTTACGCCTTCAAACCGGCTTCTGTGGGAACCAGAAGATTCTGCTGATCAGTACAAATGACAAAAAGCTTGGTCAAAGAGGTAATTTTTTAAGAAGGTTTTTAAAGGAGGGGAGAGATTATGGGGTGTCAGAGATGTTTAGGGAGGGAATTCCAGAGCTTAGGGCCTAGACAGCTTCAGACATGATTTGCAAGATGAGAGGCCAGATTTGGAGGAACAAGGCTTGAAGGGCTGGAGGTGGCTACAGAGATAGGAGGCAAAATTTAATGCCCTCCCCCGTGTGAGGTGAGGTGGTGGTGGGGGGGAGTGTTTAATCAGGAAGGAGGATGGGGGGTGGGAACCCTTCAGTCTTTCTGCCTCCACGCCAATTAAGTCAATGGTGGGAAGGTCCGTGGATGGCCGTTGTCTGTTGAGGCCCTTAACTCGGCATATAATGCTCGCTTAAGGGCCTTGTCCCGCAGCTGATGGTATTAACCCAGCAGTGGGTAGTAGGGGCTTGCCATGCGGGGAGGGCTGCATGCGAGAAGGAGGGGGATTTTGGGGTCCCTCCTTCAAAGGCATTCAGTGCTTGATTAAGGGATCCAGCATCAGGATTGCCCTTGCTGCCGACTTGTCACCCCACTCTACAACACTCGCCTTCACTTACCTGTGGCCTGGAATCCAGTGACAATCTCGGCCTTGGGTGGGTGTTGTATCGACAGCAGCCACTGCATCCCCTCCTCTGATTGGCTGGCAGCTCTTGGTCAATCTTTTGCCCCTGGGGATCCTTGATCCTGGGAAAGGCCCACACTGTCCAGTTACGTGCCTGATTGGCACTTAATTCAGTGGGCCTTCCCTAAAAGAGGTGATGCGAAGCTCCCACTGGCTCTCCAGAGCTCCCTGTCACCTCCATTAAATCCAGCCCAGGGAGTGGCCAGACTGTGGAGGGATTTGAATATGAGGATGAGAATTTTAAAATGAAGGCATTCTGGGGACTGTGACCCAGTGTAGGTCAGCGACCAGTGATGATAGGGCGAATGGGACTTGGCATAAGCTAAGATAGAAGCAGCGGAATTTTGGTTGATCTTAAATTTTTGGAAGGTGGTATTCAGCAAGGAGAGCATTGGAATAGACAAGTCAATGGGCTTAGGTGTGGTTGGAGATGGGTGATATTCGGAATGTAGAGGTAGGCTTGCATTTGGGTTTGGAATCTCAGCTCAGGGTCAGATAGGATGGAGAGTTTGCAAACAGTCTGGTTCAGCCAGGGAGGGGGATGGAGTTTGTGGCAGGAACTGAAGGCAATAGCTTGGTCTTCCCCAGTGCTTAATAGAAAGAAATCTTGGCTCACCCAGGACTGAATGTCATACAAGCAGTCTGACAATAGAGAATAATTCTAGGTTCGAGAAAAATAATAATAATGCACCACTTAAATTTTCTTGTGAATTTATTTGGAATTGATTCATATAGTTCTATAAAGTAAGTAGGATTAATATACAGGCAATTCCAAGAAATCCATTAGAAATTTTCCAGTAGAATAAATATTATGATTTTCTAATACAGTCTGGTAGAATATTTGTGTTTCGAACAATTTAGAAGATTTATCAATGGTTTTTTTGAAAAAAATCTTTAGGAATGGCTTTGCAGTTCATCATGAATCTCCGGTTCTTTGTAGATTTGGAGAACTAGACCTGGATCACAGGGTATATAGATGATAACCTTGGAGAACAGCTACATGGAAAAAAAAGACAGCCAGTGAAGCCACTACATTTAAAGTTCAAATGCCATAGCACTAGCTGTGATGCTGTGACACAATGGTTTTTTTCACCAGCCTTTTAGTCATTTGAAAATATATTTAGCTGCATAAAGCCCAGTATTAGCAATTTGCAAGTTGGAGAATGGCCAGAGCAATCCCTGCATTAGATTAATTGGCACTGAATACCACGCAGAGCCCTGTAGCAAATTGATTTGGCTTATGTTTAAATTCTAATTGACATCAACGGAAAATAGAAATGCTTAAAGTCGGCATTTTACTGAGAAGGAGTTCCGTTGAGCTGACTGAGAAACTGAAATTTGCAGTGCATCGCCATCAAGTTAATATAGGTGTTTTCACACTGCCAGACGTTTCAAGTGACCTTTTAAATTAAGATTATTTTATAGAAAACATATTTTATTGACCTCAAACTTGAACCTCCATTAAAATGGTCCTAATTTGCAAACTTCTTAAAGAGAAAAAGCTCTATGGCTGATCTCTGCAAAGTTGTGGCGCTGAGACACAGAGCAGTGCTCTGGGAACAGTTAACCTACCCAACATCTTGAACAAAGAAGGGTAGAAAGTACCTTAAACGTCTTGCCAATACCAACGTACATCTAATGCATGACCCATTGGCTTTCACTTACGTATGTTATAACATTTCTTTTTCATCACCCTCAATTCATATGAAATATGATGGGTAATTTATTCACCCTGAGGCAATAATCAATGGGAGACTGGTATTTCAAAAATCTGAATGATCTTATGCCTTGAAATCAATCGATAGATTGTTAGATGATATTGTTCAGAATGTTTCTTTCCAGGACTAGATTACTCCAAACAGTTATCACTCTTTTAGTGAAGAAGTTCTTCCTGGAACAACTTTTAAATATACTTTTCTCTGATTTAAATGTACACCCTCTAGTCCTATTTTTCTGTCTTAATTTAAAATCAATATACCATTACTGCATGGTATATAAACATGGCTTCAGCGAATGGATATGGTGTACTCTTAAGTTTCATTGTTAAATGGTTAAAACCTTTTATTTAATGAAAATAATCTGTAGGTGTACCATTTTGCATAGGCCCTGTTAATACAGTGCCGACCAGACTTTCAACAGGGGATTGTACTTGGCATGATTCCAAGAGACCACATTGCCAGGAGCAGGGCACATAATACAACACAGTTTTTGTTACAGTCAGCACTTTTTAACACGGTTCTAAAAACAGAACTGTAGTTTTAGTGTATGAAGTAATCTTCAGAGTCTAATACTAAATCTAGACTAACTAAACACTATATATTTTAATGCATGATGTAAGAGCACCATAAAGTGAGGTCTTCTTGCACATCTAAGATATTTAGTTTGTGTATTCAGTATTTCTATAAATGGGGAGGGTGGTGGGTGCAGTTGGGGGTGGGGGGGGTGGGGGGGGGTGGATTGAATCTGTGAATTCAGCCCCAGAGTAGGCTAAGTTCCACTTGCCATATTTTTTCATTTTAAATGTAATGCAATAATCTTGGGGCAAAATGAAGTTGAATGGCTATCTTAAACCCACACTGTACTTCTATAGGTACTGAATAGTGCCACAGATTTGCTTTAGCTCATTCATTTCTTTGTGTTTGTTTTAGAAGAGAACCTTGCCATTTGAACTGCCTACCGTCTCCTTTAACCTCATGGTAACTGTAAGCATCTGTATGGATAGCAAAGTATAATCAAGATGCATTTTTTTTTTGGCAAAGATATGGTTTGCAGAGCAACTTTAATTGTCCTTCATTAAGAAGCACATTATGAAATTATTTTCCTGTAAAATATTCTAGAGTTTGATATGTGTATTTCGAAAGCAACAGAGGCTCACAGTTAAGGATAGAATTCTTTGCTATGGCTCCAGATAAATCCAATTACATTTTTTGCTTATACAAAGCAGTTTTGAAGATTGTTATAAAAAATGAAACTTCTGTTTTTGAGCTTTATATTGAATATCACACAATATATTTCAAACAAATTGTGGGTGAAAATAGTGCATTCTTTTTATTTTATTTGATTTTAATCAGTTAGATAATTGTGTTCGAAATATCATCAGAGTTATAGTTTCACTTTTCCTGTAAGATAGGCTTGCCTTGGCCAGTCTATGTGTTGACAGACTGCAGCTAGTAGTGAATCTCATTCAATCATAGAGGACTATCTGGCCTTGCTGTCTCATCCTTTGTGAAGCAAATCTGTCATTTCTGACAATGTGACCTCATGACCTTTTTATTGAATGTAATGTTTATGGGTCCATATAAATCTGACTGATTTAGGAACTGGAGCTTCTAGTGGTTCTTGAGTTCTGATGCTCAGTGCTCTAGCAAGCAAAATGCAGTTAGATTAGAATTTACACTGCAGCAAGATGATTCATTGTCACTTAGCAATCAGCATATTTCTCCACATTTCACCATACAGACTTCCTATTGTTATCAAATGTTCTTTTGACCCAAACCTTAGAATTTTCTTAGTAGGACATATATATTGCAATAAGCAGATGCTTTTATAACTATTTGAACTATACAGTCATCAAAATATTTATGTTTTTACATGATTCCTCTTAGAACATTGTGATTTGAGACTGGTATTGCATACATTTTAAAAAATGTACAAATTGGCTTAGGATTCAATAAATGCTCCAACATGAGAGCTCCTGACCTACTTAATGGGTTAGAACTGTACAGTGCCTGTGATGTAAGCACACTGTGTTGAATTTTGGAAATTGCTTAATAGCACGCTAAAGAGGCATCTACAATCTAAGGAATGTAAACTGTTTAAATGTTACATCTGTTTAACTTTCATAATCATATTAAATGCAGATGACATGATGCAGTTCTGTAAATTAAGAGATGAACAAAAACAATTATAAGCTGAGCCTTAGTTTTTTTTTAAAGTTTGGTTTTAAAACTGTCATAATATTTTCCAGATGTTTTAATATTACACGCATTCCATCATAGATGTGGATCTACTAGAGTGGAATAATGCATACATTTATGAGTTTGATAAAGCTGCATTCACTTCATCCATTTTTCTTGTTTGGCTTGAAACAAATCTCACTATCAAACAAGGACAATATCTGCTATTGTTCTAAGTTTGCATTTGTACTCTGCTAAATTTACAGAAACAAATGTTCACACCACAGCAGTATAATCTAGCCCACACTGATTACAGATACAGGCTAGGACATGTTGTCACTTACTTAAAAAGATTGTTTTTACTGATGTTCACTTCTTGTGGCTTAAAGGCCAGGGTGCAAGAAGTACAGAATTTTTAAAAAAAATTGTTTTCTTTTTCCATTTTACTGTCTTGAAAACTAAATGTGCATCAACTCTGATTTGTTTTAGCTGTCTCTTCTGTGGGTGAGTCAGTTAATTTCTTAAAAAAAAGATCTGTTTGGAAATACAGTTTTGAAACCAATACTTGGACCACTTGCATTTGCAGCCTTAAATCAAGAAGCTATGGACAAAAAAAACTTGTACAACATTGATCTTAAATAAGTATGAAGCTATTAATTCAGTGACTTTTTCATACGAGGGAATGGACACTACAGTGTCAGCATCAAGTGCTCTGGGATTAGTTGGTGTGTTGATCTGATTAGTTTTCTTTCCCTCCTCACTCATCAGTAGATCTTTCAATTTTACAAACCAATTTCTCTCTTGGCTTTTGTGAGTGGGATTGCTCAGCTCTCAATTATTCTAGGCAAGCTAAACAAAATGTCCTGCATTATTTTAAGATATTCCATCCCTCTGAATTTGCACAATAAATAATTTTAAAAAGGAATTGAACTAATTGTAGTGTTCCCTAAATAATCATCTAGATGGAATTGGAAAAATTATTCATTTCATGTGTGTGCTTTAATTATAATCTCTATTTGTCTTTATGTATTTACATTTTTAATTTTTCTCTTTTCTCACCATCTGGAGCACTGACCTTTGCTGGTATATCAGTCTTCCACCTGTGAGCCTAGGTTGTGAGTGTTGTTGGGATGTTTGGCTGTGAAGGGCATCAAAGATTTTGCCCAATCCTGCCTTCTCCCAACCTCTAAGGATGTGCACTTGTAACTGTGGTCACTACATAGCAGTCAACTGCCTAAGATTACACTGGTAGTTGTCAGTGTGGAAAGTTCAAGTTTGGGTGGTATGTGCCCCTAACTTGAATGAAAGAAAAGAAAGACTTGCATTTATGTAGTGCTTTTCACATCCACCAGATGTCTCAAAGTGCTTTACAGCCAACAAAGAACTATTTGAAATGTAGTCATTGCTGTAACATAGGAAACATGGCAGCCAATTTGCACTTAGCCTCGGCAAGCTCCCACAATCAGCAATATGACAATGGCCAGATAAAATGTCACAGTGATTTTGATTGAGGGATAGATATTGGCTGGGGAATCAGGGATACCTCCCTTGCTCTTCTTTGAAATAACATCATGGGATCTTTACATCCACATGAGCAGGCCTCGGGGCTTTGGTTTAAAGTCTCATCCAAAAAACAGCAGCTCCAACAGTGCAGCACTCCCTCAATACTACACTGGAGTGTCAGCCTTGATTTATGTGCTTAAACCCTGGAGTGGAATTTAAATTGAGGAACTTGTGATTCAGAAGCGAGAGTACTACCTACTCAGCCATGGCTGCCTGGTAACGCCTAGATTTGCGTGAAGGTCAAGGTTCTGGAAGACTGATGGTGGAATGGCATCCTTCAGGAAAAAAGGGGAGAAAAATGAGCAAGATAAATGTTTTATTTTGGTTCAGTGCTTATTCTGACTGCTGTTTTGGGAGACATTCCACATTTTGTTGTACAGTGGTTGTATCATTGCTTGAAGCTGATATCAGGGAAATTGGTATTTGTTTCATAGACTTGGGGTCTTTTTTTAATAGACTGCCACAAGCATTTAAATAAAATTTGGATAAGCAGTGAAGAATTATGGAGACATTTGGTAAGATTCAGCACAAGAGAACATTATTGCGCATGGAATTGAAGGTGACCATTGTGACTTGGGTTGGTAATTGGGTGAATGGTAGGAATCAAGAGTAGTGATAAAAGGAATGACTCTGTTTCTCAGGATATGACAAATAGTGTTTCTTAAGAATCTGTAATGGAACCTCAGATTTCCACCATATATATATAAATGACTTTGAAGAAGAAATAGAAATTTCAATCTCCAAGTTGACAATATGTTAGGAGACACAGTAAGTTGTGTGGATGGGAGCAGGAGGCTACAAAGGGACATTTTGAGCGTGCAAAAACTACAGCAAACTACAGAATTTAAATTGCCTTTCAGGATCTTGGGACATGCCAAAGCGCTTTACAGCCAATGAAGTATTTTTGTTGTGCAGTTAGCCATTGTTGTAATGTAAGAAACATGGTAGTTAATTTGGGCACAAGAAGCTCCCACAAACAACAGTTTAATATTAACCAGATAATCTATTTTTACGGGGTAGTTATTGGCCAGGGCACCAGGGAAAACTCTCCTGCTCTCCTTTGAAAAGTGGTATAAGTTCTTTTACATTCACCTAAGAGGCCAGATGGGACCTTGGTTTAATGTCTCATCTGAAAGATGGTACCTCTGACAGTATAGCACTCTCTCAGTAATTATGCGTCAGCCTAGATATTATGTTCAAGTCTCTGGAATAGAATTTGGTTTCATAGCCTTCTGATGCCAGTAAGATTCCTACCTCTGAGCCATGGCTGACACCTGACAAATGGAGTCAATACAGGGAAGTATGAGGTTATCCACTTTGGATCAGAGAAAGGCAAATCAGAATAGTTTCTAAATGGTGAGAGACTAAGAGCAAAGGGATTTAGGTGTTCATGTACACAAATCACTAACTGCTAGTGTAGAGGGGTAAACAAATAATCTAAGTACCTAATGAAATATTGGCCTTTATCTCAAGTGAGCTGGAATTCAAAAGCAAGGAAGTGATGCTTTAGTTCTAGAAAGCCCTAGTCAGACTTCATCTGAAGTAGTGTATTCGGTTTTGGGCTCTGAACTTCGGCAAAGATATCTTGACCTTGGTAGGAATATAGCGGAAATTCACCAGATGCCAGAATGATGATTATAAATCCGCAGGTTCCATAAACTTGGCTACCATTCCTTTGAATTTAGAAGGTTGAATAAAGATGTAATAGATGTGCTTAAAATGTTTTTAAAATTCTATATCTTACACTTCCTCTGACGGGAGTCCAAAGCCATAAGGCATAAACTTCCAATTAGAGCTAGACCATTTAGGAGTGAAAATTAGGAAACAATCTTTCACACAAACAGTAATAGAAATCTGGAACTCCTTCACCAAAAGTTTGTGGATGATGGGTCAATTAAAATTTTCGAGATTGAGATTAATAGATTTTTGTTAGGTAAGGCTATCAAGGAGAAATGGCTGTTTGAAGACAAGGTCCATCGATAGAGTTGAGGCACAAATTATCTCTTTGAATGTTGGAACAAGCTTGAGGGATTGATTGGCTCATTACTCCGATGTTTCTATATGTAGACTGGGCATTAAATTGCATTTGATTCTGTAATGATCAGGCATCAAAGAAAGAAAAATAAATGTTTTTAATTTATTCATTCACGGGATGTGGACATCATTGGCAAGGTCAGAATCTATTGCCCTTCCCTGACATTTTCACTTGAGCATAAGCTGTTGATTGGTCCAGCATGGAGTTGTGGGATGAAATCAAAACCCCCTTCACTTATTCTTTCTGTCTGCTTGATCTGGAACCAGAAATAAAACAAAACAAAGGTGAGTAAACTTTAATTGACTTGATTTTAATGACAGCAGGACGATGTTATACAAATCCCTGTGATCAAACACCTGTTCCTGAGCTCACAGCTGCCCTCGCTAAATAAACCAGAATGTCAGATAACTATCTTTGCGACAAGTGCTGTGATTAATACTTCAGCGGTTAGTTGTTCTTTAGAGGATAAATGTGTGACTGGATCATTGACCTGGATTTTATGGTGCTAATGATGGAAAAGCTGTCGTTGTTCACCAGAGTTATTCCATTGAACCTCTTTGTCCTTTTGTCTATGACATCTTTTGGCAATCTCCACCTATCACTGGCTCTACTTGTCTCACCACCCCCCCCCCCCCTCCTTAAACCAGCTTATATTTCACCTCTCTTCTATTTTTCCTTAGTTCTGTTGAAGAGTCATATGGACTCGAAACGTTAACTGTGTTCCTCTCTGCAGATGCTGTCAGACCTGCTGAGTTTTTCCAGCTATTTTTGTTTTTGTGTTGTATATGAGAACCAGTTGTTTTACTGCTAACTGTAAAATCTAGCTCAGTGAATATTGTAATATTGTATAGTAGAGTTGTGTCTTGACGTTTGCACTATTCTCGCGGGCAGTGCTCCCATGCGGAAGAGGCTGGGTATACAGTTTGTTTATTGTACATGTAATATTAATTAATTTCTATATACTTTTGCTCCAATTTTTCTTCTCCAGTTTTCTCCATCTTCTTCTGAGGGCGTTCATGTCCACAGTGGGTATAATTTTGTGCAGTTGGCAGTCACCCTATTGCTCATATTGCTCATGTGCACGTTACTCATGTGAGTCTTGATGTTGAATGGCAGTAGGCTATTTCATTGTGGAATATATCACAACTAAGCCCATTCCTGTCTTCACCAAATACCTACATGTGCACACCCCCATGTGGGATCCCTGTGTAATCAGGATTGGGAGCTTGGTCAATTCTTCTCTTCTCTAGCACAAAGGAACTGACCAAATATTCTTTTTTGCCATGGCACAGACCAGCTGACATGGTATAATGTTTATATATAAAATATCCCTCCTGTTACAAAGATACTGTCTTTTACTGGGTACAGAACCACAGGTACTGAGCAACTACTGATTTCTCACCCAAGTGACCATTCTTCACCTGTGAGACTATTATTACTATTGCAAATGCTGTGACAATTGAGTGCATGTTCTAGTTGTGATTAGAGGTGTCAGCTGTGGCTCAGTCCATAGCACCCTCGCCTTTGAATCAGAGGGTTGTGGGTTCATGTCCCACTCCCGGAAACCAAGAACTGTGATTGTACTTGGAAGAGTTGCAATCTGTGACTGTTGATAACTCGAAAGAGTTTCTAGTTGTGATTAAGAGCAGCTGATACTAATTAGGGAAATATTAGGGCACATATATAAGAACCAGTTTATACCTGTGTGGAGAAAAAACTGTGTGGAAGGGAAAAGTAGTTTGTACTTTTGTTATACAGGATTATTCTTAAAACCCTATGTTGAAGACTTGTGGCTCCAGCTTCTTCCATAGCCAGATGGATGTTCACCGAATTAACAGCCGTTTCCCTTGTGAGGTTTATCACAGCTGAGTCTGATACTGTCCTTAACCAATACTCATGGTTACACCTTTCTCTTTTCCTCCCTTATAACCCAGGAGTGCTGAGGAATACTGAGGTGCCTCTACCACTGACTCTTGTGCTGATCAGCAAACTCAACATAGAATGAGAATTCAATGTGGAACCTTAAATGGTCTGTGTACCTCAGTTCCACGCTAAAAACTAAGCTATCAAGGAGCTGAAACTAATTGTTTAAGTGGTACAACCTGTCAAGAAAATGTGCAGCTGTAATGTTATCCAGGGAAAACTTGCAGCACATCTTGTGACACTCCACTATAAGGCATTCTATAGACATGCTGGCATTGTATCAAGAATTGCCTCTCCATTAAAGCAAAGCTACGTGGGTTTCTGACATTGAGATGGATCATTTCCTTCAATATAATGCTGGCATTAATTCAAACTGTATATTGATGTCAGTAATCGGGTCTTCATCTATTAGGTAGTTTGTGGTCACAGGTAGGGGAGGGCTACTTGAATTTGCAATGGATTGTGTGTCTTACTATTTAAAAAAAGACTTCTGATAAGTGAATTCAGCACATTGGATCAGTGTGATCTGCTAAAAGAATCTGATCAAAAACAGCACGTCAGGCATGTATGATCAGGGTCAGTGAACATTGCAGCAGCTGCTCTGCAGCCCGAGATCTCTATACTTTTTAAACTG